>NC_084663.1:134110012-134413042 GCF_028389875.1 Rhea pennata | reverse complement strand
CAGTCGATGGGCTTTGCAGTTGGAAAATCGGCTGAGTGTGGGGCAGATGTTGAGGTGCGTGCATGGTGGGGAGCAAGCCGAACTCTAGAAAACAGAACGAGTGTCGCAGCTCCAGCGGCTCCGGGCCCTCCTGGTCTGTGTCCAGCACTGGCCAGGCTGGGCAGCCAGCTGTGGCCGGTGAGACAAGGAGATGGGCGGCAGCCACCAAGAGAGCCGCTTTGAAAGATCAGGACTTGCTGATGCACTGCACAAAATGTGGGGCATGCACAGCAGAGAAGTGACTGTCGATTTTTGCCAGCAGTGTAGGCTTAAACCCCCTAGATGTGACAGCTGAGACACAAGTACTTAGTGGCAGGGGGGGGAAATCATTAGAGACATTCAGAGCTATAAATAAAATTCACATCAGACTCAGCACTTGCCTCAATGAAACATTTATGCACTAATATGCATGATGAAGTTGGATGTGTTGCCAGATTATCTAGCACTTGAGATGAACTACTCTTTCTCAGAAATATTTTCCTTACAATATTTTGCACAAAAACGTAATAGACAGTAAATCACATTGACCTGTGCAGCAGGTCCGGAAGAGTTTGATCAGACTGAACCCTGCTGCTGCTGCTGCTCTTGGCCTATTTGTGCCAAGCTGGGTCAATTGGCATTGCACGGGAGGCACGTGACCGCTTCTACCCCAAAATGACAAGGAAAAACGGCATGTGCTAAAATGGCACGTCAACCTCTGCCCAGTGCCAGGGAAAAAGGGCTTCCCAAGCAGATCCTCGCTTGCTGCTTCTGCCCGCGGTGGCCTTGGTGGGCACCCAGTGCCCCGGGACGCAGTTGCTCAGGGTGCGCAGCCGTCGCTGCCTCCGGCTCCTCCAGGTCCCGCAGGCGAAGGGAGGGCATGCGTCGTTAGAGCCTCTTGTCAGAATAACTCTGCTCATTGGCGGGCTTCTGGACCTCTTTAATTGCCTTTTTTTGTCTTTTGGACCCCAGATGCTTTAATGAGGATTCGGCAGGTGCAGGGTCAGCTTCTCTTGTGCAGGAGTTTGGGGCACAACAGCTCTGGGCTTTCTGTCCTTCAGCATGAAGGTGCCTTCCTCTCACTCCACAGAAGTGCCTTCCAGGTTCTGCACTTTTTCTCCCCAAATTGTGCTCTCCCGTTGGACCAGGAAGTGGAGGAAATGGTCTTCCCCTCCCCCCCCCCGACACTTAATGGTAGCTGTAATAATGCATTGAAAAAAGCATAGAAAGCTGAGAAACAGGAGGAGCTGAGGTGTGGGGAGAGGCACGCGTCTAGAGAAGCAGATGGAGTTGTGTGTGTGGGAGGGGGGGAAACCCCTGTATCTATCGAATAAATAGAGCAGAAATCTTTCTTGCTTGGCCTTTGCGTTGTTATTATTAGAACAAGCACGCCTGAGTGCGCTGAAGCCGCACAACCTTCAAGCATCCGCATCCAGCTCTGCCACGGCAGGATTCTTTGCTTTGCTTCATTAAAGGAGGGAGCGAGGGAGAGTGAAAGAGTGAACGTGGCCTTGAGAAGGGCCTACAAATGATAAATATGATCAACTTTGATAAAACAGCTATGGGGAAACCTTCAAAAACCTCCTCATGAGAACAGCTATTAGAGTATGTCTGTTTGACGTTGGTTGTCAGGAAACCAGCCAACATTAACGGGACCGCAAAATGTAATGGAGAACCCATTTAAATGGTCCCTTGCCATTTTGTTATCCCACAAGGCAAAAAACAATTACTTTAACTCAGGAATGAAATGAACATGATTGTTTGCACGATTCACTCACATATTCTAAGTTGATCAAAGCACATACTAAAAATATAACAAGCTATATGTGGTGCCTGAAATGCAGTATTTCCTGTTTATGTAGAGGTTTTTTTCCCATTCACTTTGATGTCCGGTCGTTAATAATTTAAAGAGTGTGGCTTTACAGTTTCTATATTGCTTTATTTATTATGCATATGATGATGGTGCTCAGAGGCCACAGCCATGCTCAGACTAGGCACTCTGAAAACAGCCACAATATAAATCGCTGGATGAAAGCAAGCAGTAAGACAAATTAAGACAAAATTCAGGGGTCCTGCGAGTTAGCAGTCTGGTCTGGCAGTTGCATCCATTGGCTTCACTTCCTAGCAGTTGTCCCAGAGATCTGTGCCCAGACCCTTAGTTGGAGCCAGACATGATGCAACCGGAAGACCACAGGCTAAACAACTGCTGGAGAGACAGCAGCAGAAGCTGGTCCCTCTTACGGCAGGCTACCATGTCTTTGGATCCCTTGCAGAAATGTATCAGGCTCTGCTGTTCCTTGGTGGACTTTCTCACTGGCTTTCCCCTTTCCAAGAGGTTGTTCCAGAACTTCGCTGTTCTGAAGCTGGGACATGGTCTTCATGTATCCAGCTTAATTTTATTTGTGGCAAGCTTACACTTATTTGTCCTTGGGCCAGCATTGTCCTCTAGCCTCTCCAGCATTTCTGCCTCCATGCAAGCTTCTCCCCCCAGTGCAGATGGAGAGCATTCACCCCCTTGCAGCTTTCTTGCCAGATCTTTTAGTTTCTATTCTGGCCTCCTAGAAAATCCACTCCATCTCTTCCATATTTTAAAGGACTGTTCAGTGCATACTCTGAAATATTTCTGCTTTCTTGGTGTCAGTGGGGCATATTCCCTGACAGAGTGAAATAGAGTTACTGTAGGAAAACAAAGGAAGATACAGAGATCTACACTAGCTGGGGCCATGGCACAAGGTACTGTAAGCTTCTTAGTGGTGTATCATTTGGAGATAAGCAATGTATTTGCTCTTTATTATTCTTCTGGTGCAGCACTATACACAGCTCTGTGAGGCTTGCCTGCTAAAGGGTACATCTTCTCAGATGGCACAGTGGTCATGCTAGTGCTATTTTATCTGTGAACAGCAATGTGTGCCTAGAACAGCCGGTGCATAGCAGAATTGTGTTCACTAGGTTTCTTTTTTGTCTCACACAGAGTATATTAAACCAACTCCTACTCTTCTTACTGGTAAAACACTGCTGCCGAAGCCAAGAGAGCTTTGCAGAAATTAAAATTTGCAGTGAAATCTATTCTACTCTAATGAAATGTGTCTGAACATTTCATAAGCAGGTAGAACTTTCCACTCACTTATTTAGCTCCATCACAGACTAGTAGGGCTGCAGTCTAGACAGTCTTTTTCTGGGAGTATGAAGGAACTGCTTGTGCCTAACATTTCATTAGCCTCCAGAGTACAATTTGTGATCATGAATATCACATATCCTCAGTGATACAAAGAATGGGTGGAGTATCATTACTATCACTAAGAAATTTCTGTCCTGCCTTTAGCTTCCCAAAGAGGCAATGTGCTAGGGCTCAGGCTAATAGATGGGATCTGAACAAGTTACTCTGTGTCTCGGTGCTGTGTCTGTGAAATAGGAATAGTGCTTCCTTACCCTGAAGGAGTAAAGGAGATATAAAATCAGCTAATGATAGTGAGATATTCAGCTACTGAAGAGGTGACAGACAGAGAAGCCGTCAAAAGTCTGCTTGCAGTTTGGCAACATTATGTATTATGATGTTAACAATTTAATTAGTTAAATCCTCAAGATTAACACTTAGGCATTACAGTCGTTCATCCTAGAAACCCCCACTGCCAATCATTTTTTTCTTACTCTGGTGCATTCCTGTATGACAACATGAACGGTTGTATGGATGTAGTGCTGTAAAAATAATGAAATATAAGTAAAACTCCATGTACAAAAATACACTGAAAAACAAAGAGAAGCTTCCTACTGGACTCAAAGTTTGGGTTTTGTTCAATGACACTGAAGCTGTTAGAGCCTGAACTCCAGCAGATCCATCACCATATTATACCACTACTTTCATTTTCCAACACTCACAATGTTTGGTAACCTGCTTAGCAGGGGGGATGATCATCAAAGAAGCCTACGAAGTCTGTCAGCATCCTGCACATGGCAGCACAGTTCCTAGGTTTCTCCCCTTGTGTCTGCTCCCTCTTTCTTCTTCTGCTGCTGTACTTTTCCAGTTCCTTTGCAGCATAGCCAGTGCCTTTCTACCAGTATGACTTCAGTCTGAGTGAATGTTGTTTTGCATTAAAGAAACCAACAAAATCAGAAAGAGCAGAACGGCTCCACCAGAGAACAGCTCTCTGACATGTTGCCTTGACTCCCCCTCAAAAATGGGCAACTGCCCCTGCATGGCAGAGAGTGCCAAAATCTGGGGAGTGCGTAAGAGCCCCAAAATATACTAATTCCATAGCTGGAGAGAATATACTGCTTTGGCCATCCTGCTGCCAACCTCTCGGTTCTCCAACTTCACCTCCTGCTCAGCGGTGTCTTATGACAGTGGCACTTATATTCTCATTGTATCATGGCAGTGCCTAGGGCTCTGCCAGGCAAGGGGCCAAGCACTGCATTTGCCAAAAGCTCGAAAAACAATATAAGAGGAGGTCCCTGCTGCAAAAATGCTCATCCTCTAAGTGGACAAGACACAGGCTCGCGAAGGGGGCTGCGCACAGGCAGAGTCAGTAACGCAGAGCTACAAACTGCTGTTTGGATCCTTCTTGAACGAGGGTTTCACAGGGCAGTGCTGAGATTGAGGTCACTCATGCTCCACTTTTTGCAGCTCCTCCTGGGTCTTCTTCCAGAGATAGGAGAGAGGAAGGAGAACGGGGGCACCGTGCTGCTGGAGGAAAGTGGGTGGAAGGCAGAGGAACGTGTTTCCTGTGGGGAAAAAAAATGACCCAAAATACGTTGGCTTTTTGGCTCCTCAGCTGGGCTGAGAGACTCCTACAAGTTACCCCTGTCCTTCCTTCTGGCGGCGAGAGTCTGCCTGAATCATTTTGTGCTGGCCTGTAAAAAAATAGAGCAACTCCTTGGCTTTACAAGAGACATGAGTGGCCAGAAAGGAGATAGATACTCAGAGACCCTTGATGCTGAAGCCTCCAGTCGGAGGAACAAGCCCAGTGCTAGAGCTGGGAACGCACAGAGTACATCACTGCTTCTTCTGGGCCGCGGGCCCAGCAGGACAAGTCTGCTCCCTGCCGCCATGCTAGGGTGCTGGACTTCCTGATTGTGGAGTTGTGTATTTTCTCCCTTGTAAAATTAGTTACTGAATACAATGAAATTAGACTCATCTCCCCTGAGTCCCTGTAGTTCCTTAGGAATTTTCTCCTTCCTTGCATGGGCTTAGTCCATGTAACTTTCCCAGGAAGTCTCTCAAGATTCTCTACAGAGGAGCTGAAGTGTTTCCGCCCTCAAAAATCCCTGACTCCTAAGAGAGCCCCTTTTGATAGCCTATAGTTGAAGTCGCTCAGCAGGATGGCTGGTTAATCTCTCTCTTTATGCACTGCAAGGCAATGAGCTAGCAAACCATGCCATAAATTAGTGAAGTACAGCATAATGGCATAATGTAGTGAGATAGTGGATTGGTGGTGAGACTGGGTAACTGGTAGTGAGCCTGGGCTACTGGGGGCTCCATTCCTCTCTCTGTCATGGCTCAAGATGTTACCGTGCGAACATGGCTTAGCTTCTTTGTGTTTCCATTTAATCATTTATAAAATTACTATCCTTTAGTCCATTCATTTTAATGTTGATATAATATCATTGCACTTCCTTCCTTCCTTACAGACATTTCACATTTGTGATCAGGCAAAACAGCATTCTCTGAATGCTCTGCAGTGCTCTGTAGGACAGACATGCCAGGAGCATGATGGTTACCACTATGTGGTGGCAGGAGAGATAACATCCTCAGTGCTCGTTCTTGTTACTTCTGCTCCAAGTGAGATCCTTTGCCATAGCTATCTTTTGAAAAAAAAAAACAAAGGCTCAAAGTCTTATCTTGGGTTTTGCTTTCATTCTACAGCTGTCTCCAACCTGGATGCAGAGAGCAAACTGAGTGTCTACTACCGAGCACCTTGGCATCAGCAAAGAAATATTTTCCTCCCCTCCACGAGGCCGCCGTGTGTGGAGGAGCTACACCACCACGCCAAGCAGAACCTGCGAGCCTTGCGCAGAGGTGGGTGCTTGCGCACGCTTGGGCTCGGCCGCCACGCTAACGTGAGGCCTCGCTGCGCTCCCCTGACAGCAACGGAGGGGTGCGAGGCACACGGGTAGGGCGGTGGGCGCTGATCTCTGCAGGCACTTAGGCACTCAGTCTAGCAAATGGAGTTGAGGAAAGAAGAAATTCTGGTAGTACAAAAGGCTCGTGCCCTCTTTAGCTCATTTACGATTGCTAGAGTAGAACCAAAAAGGATTTTTTACTTCTCCATTTTATATTCTACTGTTGTGCTGCCATTCAGAGAGTCCTGGACAGGCTGGAGAGTTGGGCGGAGAGGAACCTCGTGAGGTTCAGCAAGGGCAAGGGCAGAGTCCTGCACCTAGGGAAAAATAACCCCAGGCACCAGTACAAGCTGGGGGCTGACCTGCTGGAGAGCAGCTCTGCAGAGAAGGACCTGGGAGTGCTGGTGGATGACAAGTTGACCATGAGCCAGCAATGTGCCCTTGTGGCCAAGAAGGCCGGTGGTATCCTGGGGTGCGTTAGGAAGAGTGTTGCCAGCAGGTAAAAGGAGGTGATCCTGCCCCTCTACTCAGTCCTGGGGAGGCCTCATCTCGAGTTCTGCGTCCAGTGCTGGGCTCCCCAGTACAAGAGAGACGTGGAGCTACTGGAGAGAGTCTAGGGTAGGGCTACAAAGATGATCAGGGGGCTGGGCCTCTTCAGCCTGGGGAAGAGAAGCCTGAGGGGGAATCTGATCAATGTGTACAAGT
This sequence comes from Rhea pennata, assembly GCF_028389875.1. Lineage (NCBI taxonomy): Eukaryota > Metazoa > Chordata > Aves > Rheiformes > Rheidae > Rhea > Rhea pennata. The sequence continues at coordinate 134,406,262 of NC_084663.1, read as the reverse complement.
ACCTAAAGGGAGGGTGTCAAGGGGATGGGGACAAACTCTTTTCAGTTGTCCTGTGTGACAGGACAAGAGGCAATGAGCAGAAATTGAAGCACAGGAAGTTCCGCCTGACCGTGAGGGGGAATTTCTTCACTGTGGGAGTGACAGAGCCCTACACAGATTGCCCAGAGAGGTTGTGGAGTCTCCTTCTCTGGAGATCTTCAAGGCCCGCCTGGATGCAACCCTGTCTAACATGTTCTAGGTGACCCTGCTGAGCAGGGAGGTTGGACTAGATGATCTCCAGAGGTCGCTTCCAACCTTACTGATTCTATGATTCTATGAACAAACTAAATAAAAATCTGTAGAAATACTGAGTTAACTCTGGCTTTCCAGAGCTCTTCTGGAAACCTTGTTGGATATGTCTGAATAGTATATGTGAGTGAATTCACACACCTACCCCAAGAGGATCGAGGCACTGCATGTTTTGACAGGGACATCTTGTCTTCCTGTGTTAAACAGATATTAAATGATGCCTCAGTTCCAGGACAGTTAGGGCTTTACTTCCCAAGGGTTAAAACTGGAAGGAGCCCAGTGGCATTAGAGAGGCTCCACAGAAACTGAGATGTCTGCATGGGGTTTACAAGCATCATACAGGTCCTGGAGGAGACTTGCGTCCTTCAAGGGTGGCAGCTGAAAGCCAGATGTGATACCCCAGGTAGCTTGATTTAGCAGCTATCCTCTCTCCAGATTAGGGAACACCTCCTACTACTGTGTAACAAACTTGGGACCTGTGGCCTCAAAAATTACAACATGATACAAGGAGAGAGTGAGAGCAAACAAGGTCTCCTGGATCCCTGCCATAGAGAGAATTTAGTAGATGAAAATGTCTGGATGATCCTCGAACAGCATGCTACAGGGAAGGCTGAAGATGGGGAAAGGTTAGCTTTCACTGGCAACCTAACGGGGAGACATTTTTTTAAAGGAAGTAAGTAAAAGCAAGGAAACAATCCTTTCTTTCTTCTCTGTAATAAAGAAGGCGAAAATCCATGCTGGTCACCTTTAAAATGTTCAGCAGCAGCCTCCTACGTTGGAGGTGTTTTGCATCAACAGCTATCATTTTCTTGCTCATTTATTACTATTACTAGGTTATAATAATAATCGATTGCTTGGATCTGTGCAGCATCTGTTAGCTGGATAAAACGTTCCAATTAATTGCCACATTTGAACCTGTCTGCAGATTTTAACTCAGAAACACACTCTAGGTGCAGTATGTCTTCATAGCCCTGCAAAGAGCCATAAAGAGGAATGGCGGTGTTAAAATTAGAACAGAATTTGGCTTTTCTGTTCCTAGCAGGTCGGCTTTGCAATTGTCCCCGCAGCAGACTGATCTGCGTCTGCCATCTTGTGGGCAGAAGAAATCCTGACACTGACTCGGGAAGGCCGCTGACAGTAAATGCCTAATCATTTTGAAGTAACAAATCACAGTTTTGGCAACTTCCCCTCCTCCATATTTACTGGCACCAAGGCAGATTCAGCAGGCAGTCTGTCATGTGTTGCTTTTTTTATTTTCTAAATGATTACATATTTTGGAGAGAAATTATGTTCTGAAATTTGCCGTATACATGTTTATTGTGTCTTATCTATTTATTCTACCAGAATTTCATTATCTGTTTATCTATTTAACCAGAAGTAGTTCTGGACAAGGAGCTGCCACAGCAGCAACCTTCAAGATGTCAAGCTAGCATGAAGGACCTGGTGTGGCTGGGCAGCCGAGCAAGGAAATCCTACCTGGAACTGTATTTCCTTCTCTCCCCTCAGAGGGGTATATTTTATACTGTTTATTGTTATTAAGTGCAGATCTTAATGTACATCTCCAAATTCCAAGGCAACATGAACTACATGTTTCCGTTGGAAATCAGATCTCGGGTCCTAAGCACTTAGAAGTTAGACACTAGAAATGAAGGGTAAAGTCCCATTTGGGGAGAATTCAGCTTCAATATGCGCACTGCAGTGTAGCAGTGTATTCTATAAACATTGCATTTCCAGGGGCCTGGGAGCCCAGGAAATTGCTTACCCCCTTCAACTACAACAACGATAATAAGTAATTTCAGTGAAGAAGAGGAACTTCATCACTGGATTCTGTGTCCTATTCACGTCCCAATTTCATTGCTAGTAAAGACATGTACATGTTTTCAGTACTCTGAAAGACTCATGGCTTATTTCTTCTTCTCCAAAACAGAGCATCGAAATCGAGGTGATAACAGAGAGCAAAAAGTCCAAGGCTCCATCTCTGTGGTGGCCCCCCCCTTTCCTCCCTTCCCTGCAATCTGCAGTCAAAAGAGGCAAGCGGTAAAGGACCGGCACCTGCTACCAGTAAGTCTTTCCTGTGCACTACAGCTCTCACATATGAACACATTATTAATTATGGAACCTGTCTGACAGTGGTTCACAGTATCCCAGCGAATGCTTGCAGGTTCAACGAAGTTGATGTACATGACTGACTGATTAGTAAAGTTACTCAGGTGACAGTTTCCAGCAGCAAGCTCCAGGGTGGGTTTCCACTAAGAAGGCTCTCATTTTTCATGTGTGGCCAGCAGACAGTCACACTCAGTCATTCGTACGCCAGTCATAGTCCTTTGCATTCTTCACTCCTGCTTCAGGCAGTACATCCAGGAAGGAATGCTGTAATTTCAACCCTGGAATTATCATTGCTAAGGGCCAAGAATTCAAGGGCTTTGACTAATGGCTTGAGGCTCCTCTGGCTGCAGATGGACTCTGCAGCATTCCTCCAGCCATGAGGATCCACTGTTTCCACATAGGGGTAATAGTCTGATTCTGTAGTGTCCACTTCCATGCAACTTCTTCAGATTCTACATTTCTCACCAATATCTTTACACCAGCCAAGTGGAAACTCCAATTGAAGACCTGATCCTGTATGTCTGTGCTGACTTGCCACTGCTGCACCAATTTGAATCAAGTTAGTGTTGACAGAGTGATATTTACCGCTAGTAAAGGAAATACACTCAGATCCAAAATTTAACTCTAATTGTGTCCCTGATTCCCACTGGTTTCAGTAGGACTTTGGTCCTGTATGGATCTGGGTGTTTGAATTATAAAAGCTTCTCTGTAGCTAAATTCTCCCCTGTGCTAAGATCCATTGCGTTCCTTAAATCTCATTTAAACTCCACAGGTCAGACCTGAATTTGACTTAAGTAAGTGATGCATATGCTTATGGCAGCCCTCAGCATAAGGATAGATCTATCCTTCCATGTGCAGGTTCAAATCTACATAATTACTACAGCCATGGGTGATTTACCAATGTGTAGCTACTGAATAGTCACCCATTTAGCTTAAAAATTCAAATACATTCATCCTAATCCATTATATTAATGATATAGAAATGCTGTAATAGTAAAGGAGTCACAGTATAAAGCATCTGTCCAGAGACTAAACCTTCAGCTAGTCCATGTAAGGAGTTTGGCTTCTCCTTGGAAAACATGAAGTTCTTGATAAGGTTTGGATTAGTTTGACTGTTCTGTTTTTCTGGCCACTTACCTGGATAATTTCACGGAAAGTATCACTTGTGCGCTTTAAACTGATTAGATTTTTAGGCTTTGTGAACCAATTGAACAAAAAAGTGTTCTGGGATTAAGAGACAGCATAGAAAAGAGTAGGAAGACAAAAAGGAGAAACAGGCTTCCTTTCTTTTATAACACATTATTGAAGATAGTGCTGTTGTAAGGTCATTGAGAGGTAAGGGAGAGATGACCCTAGGTTATGCACCAGAACAGGTGACAAGTGATAGTTTGGACAATATATGGAACATACAGTGCTCTCTGTTAGTGTCAGGTGGGAGCTAGGCATGTCTTTTGAAATTGCGTACTTAGTGGTGAAAGGCCTGACTCTTTGCTGTGTTTGGAAAACAACCAATGCATTTTCAACATGACTTCCATCTGCAACGCAAAATAATAATAGTGAGCAACCCTCTGAGTCCTTTATCAGTTGGCAAAATTAAGTCATGCTGGATACAGACTTGTCTGCTTTACCAGCAAGTCCACCTTTTTCTTTTCAAGAGAGAAAATATTAAGCTTTGTGCCCACTTTCTTTGGAAGCTGACCAGGTTCAGTGTTCCCCTAAAGAGGAGCAAATGAGAGTTACTTGGAGGTTGCAGTTCTATTGATTTCAAGCCATCTGACGATGTTCTTCTTCAGGAATTACAACTACTTCAAGGCTAGAGTACTCCAAAGTGCCTTGACCTGCTTTTTTCGAGAACCCCTTTTTCATGGGGCTAATGTCTAAAGGGAAAATAAGGCAAGATGAAACTGCATGAATTCATGCATGAAACTGCACATGAATGCTCTGTCTGGTGAAGGGTTAATCAGAGATTTTTGAAGGATGTGGCAGCCATTAATACCTGGTTGATATTGTGCCAGTCTTTATGAGTTAATGATATTATTACAAGAGAAAGTTGAAGCTGCTGATAGCAGCTAGCTTGCCCTTTTCAGCATAAGATTTTTGACATCTGAAGAGGTACATAACCTTCAGGGGTTGTTTGATATCTGATGCCAGTTGATTGCATTGTCTATTTGTCAATGAACTGAAGATGTTAAAGCCCACAAGAATTTATATTCGTGGAAGAGCAGTCTCTTCTGTATTCCCCTTTTCCTGATGCATTGGAAAGGTGCTGGCAAAAGAAATACTGACCAACAATGAAAGTCACTTTTGGTATGTCTTATAAATTGGGAAAGTAATCAACTTTCCCAGCTAGGAAATTTTTAAAAGTTCTGGCATTTGTGTTTTCTAAACTGGCCACCCAAATTTGAACATACATTAAGGCATTGAAAGAAGTGGCTTGATTTTGAGAAAACTTCAAACTACCTCTGTGAGAACTGTGAGAACTGAGAGCTACTGAAAACCAGGTCACTTGTGTCTGGCCCAGCACAGGCTTCCAGGCTGGATTTTTTTTTTGCTACAGTTAGGTGGCTCTCAGGAGCCTTTCCAAAGATCCTGCCTTTTTATAGTAAGAGAAATTCCACCATAACAGATAAGATTCACTTTTAAGCATGACTTTGTACAGAGAGGAAGATGCCAAAGCACTACAATTTCCAGGAAAGACTAAATGAAATCATAATCCAAAATGACTAATAGCAGCGTAAGTGGTTCAAGATGACCATTTTGGACTGTTCTATCACAAGATCACTTTGTCATGGAGAAGAAGCAGAGAACTGCTACTGCAAACTACTGCATGTCATGGGATCTTTTGTATCCCAGACAAGAAACGTTTGGAGCTAACTTCACAGTCTACACTTGTTATAGGAACTCCTCTGCTTTGTCTGATGAAACGTCCATTTAGCCCAGAGGCCAGCAAAGGATCCTTCAGGAAACAGGGGCATTACGGAGTGAACCTTCCCATGATTTATCCTTCCACTTTAGTTCAGTAGTTGATTACAGAGCTTCTGAGCCAGAAATCAGATACATAGCCACAGAGAAACCAATCTATCCTTAATTCTTCTACTCCTTTTTTCCAGCAAATTTAGACCTTTAGCCTCAACAGCGTCCTGTGCCGGTGACTTCAGCAATCTGAATGAAAATGTATTTTTTGTTTGTTTTAAACCTGATGCCTTATAATTTCATTGGATGCTTTCTAGTTCTTAGGCTGTGAGAAATTGTGAATAATGTTTCCTCATTCACTTTCCCCATACCTATTTTTGCAGGCATGATTTTACTTTCTTAGCCATCCCACTCATTCATTTTCTAAGCTGAAAAGCTTCAGCCCACTTAGTCTCTCTGCACACAGAAGACATATACAACTGAACAGATTTATAAGCATCATTCATTCAGCCACTTTTGCCAATGAAGAAAACAAAGCATAATCTGAGGAAGGTGCAGACTTGTGAAAATAAGAGAAATATTCCTTACATATGTTCCCATGACAACCTTGCTTGTAATACTGCTGAGGCCAGTCATTGAGTATGAAGATGCTGTGTCATTCTAACTGCAGTTCAGACTTCTGTTTCATATTCTTCACATTTCTCCTTTCCCTGGTTTTCCCAGGTCCATCCAGTGAAACTCCAAAAGCCTAATGCTCAGCTTCAGAAATGAAATGTCATGAGAACACACTTTCTCCCAAAGCTCCTGGCAGGGCTGTTGTCGTAAAATCTGGGAGACGAAGCAAGGCACTTATAATGCTTGGAAACTCCCATTCACAATTGCACAAAGTTCAGTATTGGTTTCTTTATAACTAGAATCCAGGCTGGGATTTAAGGGCGAAGTAGCAGGAGGCTTCCGTTTTCCAGGCAGGTTTTGCCTCTCCCTGAGGCCTAACTAGAGGAAACGTGAAAAGGAAAGAACCCATCAGGTTAGTTGTCCCATCTCCCTGCCGTTTCAGAAATATTCCCTGTGGTCTGTCTTCGAGTGCTTTGCCCAGCAAAGGGAAAGGCATTTGCACATACTAACTTTCCCACAATTTGGTGTTGAAGCCATACCCGACCTCAGCAAAGAAGGACGGAGTTAAGGGCCAGGTATTATTTGGGCTATGCATTTCCTGTGTGCAAATCCTGCCTGTTGTTCTTTAAAAATAAAAGCTATCTGATGTAGTTTATCAGAAAGAACTTGCATAGTACCATGTGCGCAATAAGTGTAATTCCTACTATCTTGTATTATAGGATTTTTATTTTGTGGCTTCAGCTGCTAGATTGTCATGGTCTGACTTCTGTCAGAAAACAAGTCCTATTTTTATCTTCACCTCATCAAAACGTTGGAGCAGCACATTAATCATTAAAGGATTGTCAGGACTTTTAACAGATCGCATTTGTGATGCTCCAAAATAAAACACCCACAAGCACATAAAACACAAACTTGAAGAGAGTGAAGCATATGGAAATATAAATGTTGAGAGTAGGCAGGCAAGCAGGAATGTGTTTTGCAGCAGAAATAGCAGAGTCAGAAGCATTCCTGGTGTTTTCGCTTCCAGTGTTAGTTGACTGCATAAGAAAGATGCTGTACAGGCATGAATGTTAATGCCTAACTATAGTCAAGTGTGCCCTGAAAACACTGGAAAGCTGCTCACCTTTTGCTAGTATTTCTTTCTCTTTTAGCAGACCTTTAATTTTCCTCACATTTCAGTCAATGCCTTTTTCCTGACTCCTGCGAGTTAATAAAGTAGCAGGCTCTCCATTTTACACGTAGAGAAACTGAGACAGGGAGATCTCACCCCAGGCCCCAGAAGGAGTCAGGATTAGACTGGGGCAATCCTGGGATCAAACACTAGTTCGCATTTATTCTGCATATTACCTTTCCAATATACAGATGACTGTTTCCAAATGTAAAGTTGGGTTGTACTGCTAAGGAGGACCTACTATTTCTGCATTCAATCTGGGTGAAAGCCTCCCGCAGGTGTTCTCTTCACTGCTAGAAATAGGCTATTTGTGAAGCTTACTGATGCTTAAGCTATATGCTAATGCTGTGCTCAGGGTGAATAACACCCACTTTACTCCTAAGGTCATCCTAGGAAGGAGATTCTCTCCGCCCACTGCTGCAGGAGCCTGGAGTCATAAATAATATTGATCCCACATGTCCTTCTCTTAGAGGTAACTTTTTAGATGAGTAAAAGAAACCCACACAAACCCTCTAAAGAAGAGAGATGCGTTATTAGCCAGCACCTCCCTTCATCAAGGCTTTGTTGGCTCCTCCAGCTTAACCTGGTGCTGCAGGGCCTGCCACCAAGATTTCCTGTGAGATAACGTGCTGCATGCATGGTCAGCCCAGGTTTTAAGCTAATGCTGAGGAGGACAGGGAAGGAATCAACTCCGCCAGGTCTGAATCAGATGAACATGTTGAAGATAAATGCTTATATAAAGCATTATTTTCTGTGAAGATAAGTGCTTAGAGCTCTTAAAAGCGCTCTGGGTTTCTGAAAACCTCTTTAATTACCTGAAGAAAAATTATTACTTAATTCTTGGTTTTATGTTTTTCTCTTCACCTTTATACTGTGTTCAGTATGTTCTATGCTCACAGTATTTCCTGTAACACTTTCAGTAAAAATAAGGCAGGCTAGGTACATGATCTAACTCAAAGGATGCTTCTTGCACAAGCCTTCCTTTATAACTCGTAAGATCCCGAACAGCAGCATCTCAGAGCTTTGGGGTGTTCATTTCCTCTGATCTCAGCCCTGGGACAATAAATGTGGTTGGCCTATAAATTGCCAGGCTGGCAAGTTTGTGCCTGCAAAATTGTTTCTTTGTTGCTGCACTGATGAGGTTTAAGACTTTCATTAGCTAAAGGGTGATTCATGTGTCCTGTGTATCTGCAAGTAACCCCAGGCTCCTCTTGAAACCACTGGGGAGAGTATTCAGAAGTGATTCATCTCACCCCAAGCTAGCTGCGGAAGGAAGGGGAGCTGAATTGCTCAGCGGCAATGTCTCTTGCTGTTTCTGTGTAGAGGGAGCCTAACTGAGTAGCTCAGACTTAGACATCTGACTTTTTTGTTGCAGTGCACAGAAACGAAAGGCTTTACCACTGAAGAGATTCAGAGCACAGAGAAATCAGATCATGTGCATATGTAACTGAGATCTTTACTGCAAAGCAAAGATTCAAGAGCATTTCCAATGACACCTCTGCAACTGAAGCTGATGGGATAGCTTAGACAAATAAAGATGCTCTCATTTGTCAGTGACTGCAGAATAAATCCCTATTCAAGCAATTATACACCAGTTTGGTTTCAAAGCAGTTCTAGCCCATTAAGAAAATGCCTCTTTAAAGTATTCTGATTTTGTATTTAACAGATTGATTATCACCGTTACTGTTTGCCAAGTACAGGCACATAAAAGAAATTCACTTTGAAAATTGTCTAACTGCAGATTTGCCCATCAGACCAGAACAGCCTTGGGTATATAATAATAATTTCTTGCTTAATTATGTGTTTACTCAAGACATTTAGAGATATTCTGGTCTTCTGAGTTAAATGAGAACATTTAAAGAAAAGCAGATCTCTCCCTTTCCCAGCTAGGAGCTGTTTCAATGATGTTGAAGCAGTAGTGTTACTGCTATAATCAAAAGGGACTCAGCTGCCACTGTGTTGGGCACCATGTAGGAGGAGGCAGTAGGAGACCTCAGGGACCCCTTGGTGCCATAGTGATGGCACAGGCATTTTCAGGAGTGCTGCTATGGCAGGACGAGGGGAAATTTTACTTATAACCTACATTTGGGACCTGCCTCCATTTTTGTCCAACCTCTTCTTAATACTTCTCTACCATTCTCTGTCCCTGTGGCAGAGCAAAGAAAGGACACTCATCAGCCCTTGATTTTCCTAGTTTTTATTGCTGTTTATATTGAGAAACAGGTGCGACTCCCGTCCCAGAAGTTTGTCTTACTGTGCTTATATAGAGACGTGAGAGTTTGGCACATCAATTCATCTCTTTGGGTCCATGTATGCCTTCTCAGAAGAGTAAGAAAGGCAGAGTGGTGCTCTGGGGCAGATACAATAACCCTGCACCAACAGTACAAACATTCAGCTTTTGTATCAGCTGTAGCTCTGCTAGTCTCCTTGCGGCCAAAGCCAAGTTCCCCACAGTTTGTCCAGGGCAGATTTGCCTGTGGGTGTCTCATGCATCTACCTGTGCTCAGAGCTTGGAGCGGGAGGTCCCTTCTCACCTCCTTCTTGTGCACTGACCAGTACCACCGTGGTCCTCTGTGTAATGCTTGAAAGATGTAGAAGATTTTTTGTATCCTGAACTCTGTCACCTCAGCACCATCTGTCTCTACCAGGATCAACTCTTTGCAGAGATGCTCTGACATCTTCCAGAGGAAGCTGAATTTCAGTTCAAAAACTCATGCTTTTAACTGTGGTATATCTGCTCAGAGCAGGTTACTGAAAACTGGACCAGAAGATGAAAGGTGAAGTCATCCTTGTGGATCTGAAGAGTAGGCTTAAATTGTTGAGGTATTTATTATCTCTACACCTGTTGTTGCACTAATGGAAGTGTTTGTCCCATGATGAGGACATTGTCCCAGCTTAGAATTGGTTCTGCAGTAACCTGTCTGGCCTGCTAGAAGTGTTTTGGGGGAGCAATCCCTTTTTGTTTTCTCCCTCTACTCTCCTGAAAGGCTTATGGACAGCTCATTTGGAGACTTCACTTGGTTTTCATCCTGTACATGGAACCAGAGAAAAGCTGGAAGTATTGTGTGTGTCTCAAAATACAGCAGGAAGAGACTAAGAATTAGGTCTTCGGAGTCTTAGCACAGCTTGCCTTTTGGTTTTTTTTGTGTTTTTTTTTTTTCTTTTTTTTTTTTTTTTTTTTGAGAGAGAGAGAGAGAGAGAGAGAGAGAGAGAGAAGGGGACCATATAATGCAAAGTCATTCAAACTGAGATCTGTGGTGTATCCATCAGAGTGGTGTCGATGATGATTAGCAGGAAAATGACCAAAGGATCATTTGGCAGGTCTGCTAACTAGCTAGGGGAGACACAGATGCCCTCCCAGCACCTTGCCAGGAACACTTGCTACCGCATTTCGGTGCTATCAACAGTCATGTTTTCTTTATCTTTTATATTTAGTTTCAAAAGAAGTCGTTCTTTGCCCATAGGTTTTGAAGGCAGGACAACCTACAAAATAGAGTTCCAACAAAAAAGGACTTCACAGCTCCAGGGAGTCAGTGAGACTTAAGACATCCTCAGGACTAGCCTTATTTACATCCATTGCTTAAATGGATCACGCAACAGATTTCCTTACATTATAAAACAGATCTTTGATAATGCAATTAGATAAGGGCCTTGTACTGATTTGGCCTCGGTCCACATGCAGTTCAGGTTCCCCCAAATCAGTGCAAGACATTTTTAGGACCACTTAAGCATATCCATACAAGGAGGTCGAACCAATTTCACAGCAGTTCTGTCTAATCTGAGTAAGCAAGATCAGCACAGACTTCACGTGGGTCCAGACATCTCCATAGGCACAGTTGCATGAGGTGGGGCTGCATTTGTGGAGGAGAAGTCTGTTCTGGGGAACACAATGATCAGTTGGGAATACAGGTGAAAATCTCAGCTTGTTTTGCCTCTGATGCTAGTTTGTCTAGATGAAAATGATGTGCTTTGACCAGCAACGTTTTGTGTATGTTTTTAATTTTATTTTATTTTTCTGTTTTACATTTCACATTTATAGTTTAACAGCACCCGCTCGCCCTCCCCAATTGAGTGTTGCCACATGACCCCATGGAGTAGAAAGGTACTGGAAAAACAAGCATCCTTCAATTAATAGCCCTGTCTCACTCTTCTCCCTTCCAGATCCTAACCCTTCCTCTCGCTTGCTTTTCACTTGCTAACTTTCCTGTGCCATGTTAAAAGACACCTTTTCTGTTCTCTTGTGTCAATAAGGCACAATGATGACTCTTTTTTTTTTCCCCTCCTTCTTTCATTCTTCATCTTGGATCAGTTTCAGGAGTTCATGGCCATGAGACCACCTCCTCCTATTGCCTCTTTGTAAAGGCCTGAACCAGGGCAGACTCTGTAGCGTTAGCAATTGCATTTCCTTTTCTTGCAACATCTTTGCCAGAAAAAAATTGCTTTTTTTCTGGCTTTCTGTTTTTTTTGTTGTTGGTGGTGGTGGTGGTTGTTTGTTTTTTTCCTAAACCGTAAGAAATGGTTCAGCAGATGCTGGTGCAAAAGCCTGGCTTTATTCCCTGGCGAGTTGCTAACGCCCGTGGTCGGCTGGAGAGGAGCTGCGGCGGGCAGAGCCGGCAGGCAGGTCGCCGTCGCCACGGCCGCTTTGTCCGGCCGCCCATTGCAATTCCGGGGGGAAGTCGGCAGCAAACGCCTGCTCTCCTTGTGCGTGTGTGTGCACGCAAGGTTTTGTTGGGGTTTTTTTGTGTGTGTGTGCACGCATCAAACTTTTTTTGGAGGAGGGGGGAGTTACCTAGGAAACAAAGTCTTTTGTGCTCGAAGTTTATACGAGCCATTCACGTCTCCAGGGGCTGGGCACAAAAGCTGCAGAGAGAGAGGGAAGGCCGCGATGTTTGACTAAAATCCTCCGTTGGGAGGCAGGGGGAAGAGGGTTCGCGGTTAGGAGGGGAGGCAGCGTCTGTCCTCTTGGGTTTGGGGGGCTCCCGAAGGCGACGCTGACCAGGTAAGCGAGCGTCCTCCCCGAGCTGAAACAGCAGCCGCTGCGCTGAGGCCGGCGAGCTGGTTTGCAGCTGCGCTTTCCGGCGAGCTCGAGAGGGTGCCTTGCCGCCGGGTTTGCGCGCGCCCTGCCAGGAGGATCGGCAGAAGCGCCGTCCGCCGCGCGGGGCCGAGCGGGGTTTGGCCCTAGCCCCCCTCGCTCCCGAAATGAAAACGGGCAGATGAAGCGTAACCGGCAGCCCGGGACCGTGAGGAAGAGCAGCCCGAAAGGCGTTGCACTTTATTTTTAACAGAGAGAGGCAGGCAGGCTCGCAGCCCAGCCGAGGAATTGCCACGTTCGTAGACGAACGTAGTAACTGAGAAAGGGAGAAAAAACAGGCAGAGAAAGGTAAGTGTTGCCCCTCCGTCCCTTCCAAACAGAGCAGAAGCGTTTTTCTATAAAGAGCCTTCAAAACGGGAGTCGACAGCGAGATACCACACGAAAAAGTGCCCAACTGATTTCTCTCCTACTAGATGAAACTGTAAGAGCTTTGCAGGACAGCTTTCTTGCTTGGGGATTTAATATTGCTTCTAAAACAAGACAAAACACCTGTGTTTCTTCTGCACAGTTTACTTCCCAGGTTCTCTATTGGCCGTGTCCAATGCTTTGGGTAGCAAATTCTAAATATTTGCCTGGTCTCTAAATCGTGCTTTGCATTTCTTCTGGTGGCGGCTTATCTTCTCTTTGGCCAATAGCCCTCTGATGCCAACTCTGCCAACACTTGCTGCTTCCAACTTTATAGCTGTGGTTTTTCTGTACCTTTTTTCTGGTCATACCCTTAGTTTGATAAAATGAAATGCAAAGGATTTTCTGAATCTTTTTAAAGCGTTTGGCCTTCCGGTGCTTATCCTCAAATGAATGTTTATGTGGGGCCAGTTTTCACTAGTAGTCAGCAGACTTGCGTGTTCAAAAGGTTGTGGATGCCAAGGAGGACTCACACATCTAATGCTGATAGTAACGCAGTACTAACATGCTTGAACCAAATGCACAGACATAAAAAGGTCCTGTAAACGTCACTGTGAATGCACTGAATTGTTTCCAGTATGTCGAGGCGTTTCTTTCTTACTAACTGTCTGTTACGTATCCGTGGGAGAATAGCTCGTACTGCTTGACATATCTAGAACAGCTCTTCATCGCAGCCCTGTAACTGATTTCTGATCTGTATGTCTGCTTTGTGTCAAAAGTAGCCTTGTATGCCTGAATGGTAGACACTGATTTTGAATGTATTCATTTGCAGTCCCATCCACCCGAGGACGAAGATACAGATGTCATGTTAGGGCAGAGGCCGAAAAATCCAATACATAATATCCCTTCTACACTGGATAAACAAACCAATTGGAGTAAAGCACTACCTCTGCCAACTCCAGAGGAGAAAATGAAACAAGATGCCCAAGTGATTTCTTCTTGCATTATCCCCATCAATGTCACTGGTACAAATCTCTTCTATTTATTTTTGTATTTATTGCATGGTTCAAGGGAGGTCAAGTATTTACTTTGTTTAATTTATTTCAAGTCACCGGATTTTACAGTCTGTGGGCAAAGGTTTGAGGCTATGGAAAACAGTGGGCTAAACGCATCCCTCATGCATGTCCGCTGAAGTCGCTGCAGCTCTGTGTAGGGTTAATTTGGCCCATAGCCGTTGAATCGTGTTATGCAGTGTAATGTAACACTGGTTCCCTGCATAAAAAACATACTTTTGCTGTGCATCTAACGTAGAGCCTGTATTTCCAAAGACGTCAAATAACTTTTTGAATGTAGCTGACTGAAATAACGCAGAAAGCCACAGGAATTAATCATATGATTATCATGTGTAGCAGGAGAAGAGAAACTAGAGAATGTAGGCTACTATTTGCAGTGCTTTAAACATGCAAGTCATGACTGTGTAGCATGCAAACCATCGCTCTGAGATCTCTTTACATGCAGCTGTGCTGAAGGTATAGTAAAGGCACTTCCTTTCATTTATATAACGTTTGGATACATTTTACGAGACTTGTTTGAAGAAGCAATTGTTGATAAAAGCATGAGGGATATAGCTTATTAAATGTGGTAGATAACTTATTTCCTGAATCAAAAATCAGGTTGTTTTTCTCTTTTTCTCTTTCTCTCTTTCCAGAGGGCTATGGTAAACATAAAGTTTATCTGAGCTTTCCTCGAGAGTATTTTGCACCAAATTTTCATTAATGTAAGAGCATAAAGTGGGCTGGCTCCCACGGTTATCGGCTCGAACGTGAACCGCCGGGAGCGGGGGCGGGGGGGAGGAGAAAAAAAAAAGGAAAAAGCAGAGCGCTTTCAGCTAGCGTTTAGAGCCGATATTTGCATTTCGTCGAGTTTTTCCGATAGGGAGAGCCAGGGGGTGGGTGAAGCCTGGGGCCAAGGCCGGCCGCCGTGGGCCCAGACGCCGGCGGGAAAGGCCACCGGGGCCGCCCGTGCCCCTTCCGCCCCGCCGCGGCCCGCGGCCGAGAGGTGGGCGTCAGGGCCGGGGCCGGGGCCGACTTGTCCAGTAATAGCGATTTTTGCCTAGACTCCACCTGCCCTGCACTGGAACCCAATTCCCACTGGTCAGTTTTACCGATCGGGAACGGTACGTAAATCTTCTGGCTGTGTCTGTGTCTCGTGCTCATCGGCACCAGTGGGAAGAGCCCGTGCGCGTGGCGGGGAGGACGCTGCGCCCTCCGCCGCCGTCCCCCCGGCGAGAGCCCGCGCGTCCGGCGCGCCGAGCATGTTCGGTCACTCACGGCGGCCGGGGCACCCGCAGCGATGCTGAATGGTGTTCGTTTCCGAGGGTTTGCTTTCGTTTTTCTTTTTTACCTTTTTTTTTGGTTTTTTTTTTTGCTTTTTTGTTTTTGCTTTTTCAGCTTCTCCCAACCCTGAGAAATGCTCACTTTTTCTTTTTTTTTTCTTCAAATGACTGTTAATGGAGTTTACAGCACTTTCGTTCGTTTATTAAAGAAAGTTCTTCCTCTGCTTATTCCAGGGGCATTGGTGGTTACAGGACATCTGTCTGAAGCCTCTATTTCACTGTAGTAGATTTCAAGAAGAACTTTTACAAGAAAGTTACTTTTTAATGTTTTACATTGTTATGTAGTGTAATATGTACGTGTATGTCTGCGTATAATTATGTTTTATATAATTATACGCTATAAAAATGGAGATTTCTATCAGGATTTTTTATTTTCGTTTTGTTTGGTTTACTTCATTCGTTTTTCTTAAGATTACAAACCACTGTACCCAGCAATCCTTATGTTAGTGTTTTTATGGACCTGGCACATTTTTTTCCAACCTGTCCCATGCCAACTTTAGAGAGCATGAGCGTATACTTGAGGCAAAAGCCAGTACACCTAGGCACTGGGCTTTTGGCTGGCCCACATGTATAGTGACCACAGTGTAAAAAACGAGGTGAAAGAGACCTAAAATAAGGAATTGTTGCCTATTCCGTGTGACCACGGTTATAAATAAGCATGTAGGTGAACTTGGGCCCCCAAATCTAGGTTCTGGAACATGTCACCATGTTCTCAAAGGGCTCCGGCTCCGCCGTGGGCTCCCGTGTGTCCTGCTGTGCGCTGCGCACCTGGGAAAATCAGGCCACTTGCTGACGCATCGAAACATTAGGTGCCGATGTGGTTCATTCCTGGCCGTAGCTAACAGTAGAGAAGAATGCTCTCTAAACTTGCACATGGACTCGGCCCTGTTGGAGCTGTCTTCTTCCTTTTCGAAATGTGAGCACCCTTCGCATATCGGTCTCCTAAGTAGCGCCAAACTACTGCAATACAGCGTCACAACCTAGACTGTTTTCTTACGCTTAGCTTTTTAAAATGAGTCAGACTATAGCTGAAGAGATTACTCTTTGCAGACAAGTTACTGCCGTTGTCCCTGTGACAGATGGCTAAATAGCTATACGAAAAAATGCCCGGCTATCAAGAGCTCTCAACTTGATTTTCTTTCCTAATTTTCTTTTCTTTCTTTTTCTTTTTCTTTTTCTTTTTTTTTAACTCCTGTTACTTTTGGCAAACCAGGCTGCTGAGAGGGAGCTGGAATTAGATGTAAAACTGTGATATACTGTAATATAATTTACATAAAAGCTGCATAAGGGCTCCCTTATGTTTATTCACAGGCTTAATCCAAGCTCACATACCTCCACTGTGTTCCAGCCATGAAAATTTGTTTACTATTTCTAAAGGCTAATGAGACCTATTTATGGGTTGCAGGAGTTGGTTTTGACAGAGAGGCTAGTATACGCTGCTCTCTTGTTCATTCACAATCTGTACTACAGCGGAGACGAAAGTTGAGGAGGAGGAAAACCATCTCTGGCATCCCCAGAAGAGTGCAACAAGAAATAGGTGTAGTATAAATACAAATCTTCCATAGATAGCTTTCTAACCGACTTAAATTGCAGGGCTATGAGCTGGTAGCCAGCCTTCCAAAGAAATGAAACCTTGAAAACATAAATGCTTGTGGAGTTTGAGAATGATATGTCTGTTTTTTGATTTACTACAATAAGCAAAGCTATATTACTCCATATGGCCTTAATATGCTGGGGCCTTACCGAGTAATATAGATGTACATGTTCAGCTCTTATCGTGTAAATGTTAATCAGTTACTTTTTTTTTCCCGTTTTATTTTTGTTACAAACCCATAGTTATGTGCATAAAAAGTAACTAGATTAAGTGAAAGTTTTTTCTTGTATAAGGGGTTCTTAAGGTAAAGAAATGACAGATGTTGCACAGCAAAGTGATGCGCTGTCACAGCAGCCGGATAGCTCACTCAGCTGATCAGCTGAATATCTGTGTTAGAGACAGCTGCTGGTACTCTACTGAAAACTTTGCTAAACATTCCTTTCATTTATCACGCCTGTCCCCAGTTCCTGCCTTTCGTTCTTTATTACCAAGGATATCTGCATGAAACCAGGTGGCTCAGCTCACTTGTTTCCAGGTAAACTGGGAGCAGCTCTCTTGTGGGCAAATGTTGTGTAAAATTGGTGTTAGCCCAAAGCCAGACTGACAGGATCGTTATTTCTTAATGTTCATCGGCACCTGAAGATAGCTCTGATACCTCAGTCAGTTGCTGTGAAATTTGATCAGAAGGAGAATGAATGTGTTTATCCTAGGGAATAAGCAACCAGAGAACCTATGAAACAACTATCCTGTTACTGTGCAAATATTCTTGGTAGTAAAGAAACATATGATGGAAATTCTGAAAAGACATATAATCAGAACAGAATTATTCTGAAAAGTTTACAGAGTGTTCTGTCTGGCAGTTACTCATTAAAACTGCCTTTACTAGTTGAACTACAGTGACAAAAATTAAAAAGTTAATCTTTATTTTAATATTTACTACGGCAAGATCAGCTCTGTGTGAGATCACGTTGCAGAAATAGGAGAACCGAGATCACGTTGCAGGACTAAGAGAATTTCCCACCTTACCGCGATGAGGTCTGCCTTACAAACTTTTTGTAGTAAAGATAGAAAAAAAAATCCAACAAATATGCTTCTTGGGTTGCTGTATGGGTCATCTTTTATCAGGCAATGCGAAGCTGTATCTCACCCAGGTTTATATGTATCCTAGATTCTGATGAGTCGCCGGTGGCAAGAGAACGCAATGTGATTGTGCATGCAAACCCGGACTTCTCCAGCGCTGCCAACAGGAGGTCGGGCACGCGGGACTCGGAGTGTCAGACTGAGGAAATCCTCATTGCCGCTCCATCCCGGAGACGGATCCGAGCGCAGAGAGGGCAGAGTGTTGTCGCCTCCCTGTCACACTCTGCCGGCAACATCTTGGTGCTAGCAGACAACGGAGGTGCCGTGTTTGCTACCGCAGTGAGCAACCGCATCCGGTCACGGAGTCTTCCTCGCGAGGGTGCCAGAGCCAACGAAGGCGAGCAGGATGCCGGTGCCAAAAGTTCGGTATATGAAGCAGAATGCTTTCTAGCAAGCCAGGAAAGGATCCCGAAGAAGGGGAAGGATGTCATGAACAAACAGAATTCACAGGAACACCAGCCCATAGGTTTAACGTGTCCCCAGCACTTGCATAGCCCCGATCACAGCATCAGTGAGAGAGGGAGATCACGACTGTCAAGGATGGCAGATTCGGGAAGCTGTGAGATTTCATCCAACTCGGATACCTTTGGGAGCCCCATCCACTCAATCTCCACAGCAGGAGTCCTGCTCAGCAGCCACATGGACCAGAAGGATGACCACCAATCTTCCAGTGGGAACTGGAGCGGGAGCAGCTCCACGTGTCCCTCTCAGACGTCCGAAACCATTCCTCCTGCTGCCTCTCCTCCGCTGACGGGCTCTTCGCACTGTGACTCTGAGCTGTCGCTGAACACTGCTCCCAATGCCAACGAGGACTCTAGTGTCTTCATCACAGAGCAGTTTGGTGATCACATGGACAAGGTCAGAGGCCACAGGGCCAGCTCCTTCACCTCCACTGTGGCAGATTTACTTGATGACCCCAACAACAGCAACACTAGTGACAGTGAGTGGAACTACCTGCACCACCACCATGACGCGTCCTGTCGCCAGGATTTCAGCCCTGAGCGCCCAAAGGCTGACAGCCTGGGGTGCCCGAGTTTCACAAGCATGGCCACTTATGACAGCTTCCTAGAGAAGAGCCCATCTGACAAGGCAGACACTAGCTCACACTTTTCCGTGGATACTGAAGGATACTATACTTCCATGCATTTTGATTGTGGTCTCAAGGGTAATAAAAGTTACATTTGCAACTATGCAGCTGCAGGCTCTGAGAGTGGCCAGAACGTGAGCGTGACCTCCAGCCTCACTGACTGCGCCTGGCAGGATTGCACGAACCACAGGAGGCAAGGAAGGCAGAGCATCTCTCTGAAGAAACCAAAGGCAAAGCCAGCCCCACCAAAACGCAGCTCGTCTTTGAGGAAATCTGAGAGCAGTACGGATCTTCCTGAAAAGAAAGAACCAAAGATAAGCAGTGGGCAGCATGTGTCTCACACTTCCAGGGAAATGAAGCTGCCACTTGAGTTTTCAAACACACCTTCCAGAGTGGAAAACTCTAATCTGCCAACCAAACAGGAGCTCTCCTGGGTGAACCAGAATGACAGCGGATTAAAGGACACTCAGTTTGACACCACAGATATTCCATCATTTAAAGATGAAGGTGCTGAACAATCTCACTATGCAGATCTCTGGCTTCTAAATGACTTGAAATCTAATGATCCTTACAGGTCTTTATCTAATTCAAGCACTGCTACGGGTACTACAGTCATAGAGTGCATCAAATCACCAGAGAGCTCTGAATCCCAAACATCTCAGTCTGGATCAAGAGCTACCACCCCATCCCTCCCATCCGTCGATAATGAGTTTAAACTGGCCTCTCCAGAGAAGTTGGCAGGGTTAGCATCACCCTCCAGTGGATACTCCAGCCAGTCAGAAACGCCGACCTCTTCTTTTCCAACAGCTTTCTTTTCTGGGCCTTTGTCTCCTGGAGGTGGCAAGAGAAAGCCAAAAGTACCAGAAAGGAAGTCCTCACTGCAGCAGCCGCTGTCTAAAGATGGCACTGTGTCTGCAAACAAAGACCTAGAGCTTCCCATTATACCTCCCACTCATCTCGACCTAAGTGCTCTTCATAACGTCTTGAATAAACCGTTCACTCACAGGCACCAGTTGCATGCTTTCAACCACAATAAACAGAGCATGATAGGAGAAGCGCTGAATCCCAATCCTCCATCTGCCCTTGCTATCACACCTTCCGTTCTAAAATCTGTTCACCTTAGATCCATTAATAAGCCTGAAGAAGTGAAACAAAAAGCCAGTACTACAGACCTGCTCTGCGTACAAGAAACCACGCTAATGGTGACTGATGTTTCTCCAGGCAAAATGAGGCCGCTCTTAGCGAAGAAACCAATATCACGTCAGTACTCCACTGAGGAGGCCATAATGTCTTATATTGACACTTCCCCAGCAGAAGCAGGCCCTGGAAAACCACCTTTAGAAAAAAGCTCCTCTTTCAGTGGACAGAATAATTGCGAGCAAGAAACTGTAACTGCAGCAAACGTGGGTCTGGTTGAAATTAAACCCATCAAAGACCAAATGCACCTGGCTACTGAGCATTTGCCAGAAAATGCTCTAACTCAGACCTGTGCTATTTCTACAGAAGGGTTTCAGAAAGGCTCAGCAGTCCCCCCAAATGATTACGAAGCAAAGAAAACTAATCAAGGAGTAGAACAGGAAAGCAACCTTGACCAAGTGCAGATTCAGCAAGAGTTCACTGGAGCCTGGGAACAAAAGTTGGAATCTGAACCTGTGGGTGAAACCTCATCTCAGTCTGAGGGAGCTGACATTAGCGATCAGCTTAAGAACCAACTTGATTTAAGCCACCATGTGCCTGGGAATATCAGCTACGAATCAGAGACAGCAACAGTAAATTCACTCAGTGAAAACAGTTCCAAGCAGGAAAATGATATTGCATCAGGTATTCCGACCAA
Source organism: Rhea pennata (assembly GCF_028389875.1). Taxonomy (NCBI): domain Eukaryota; kingdom Metazoa; phylum Chordata; class Aves; order Rheiformes; family Rheidae; genus Rhea; species Rhea pennata. The sequence continues at coordinate 134,385,682 of NC_084663.1, read as the reverse complement.
AAGTGCCTCTGATAACAGCAGGGCAGATGAGACACAGGGGACCGCAGAAGAGCCTTCACTGAAAGGTCAGTTGTAAACTCTTTCTGTATTCTAACTGATCATACAGTTTTGGATGTGATTTATAGTATAGTAGTATGATATTTAGATTAAAGGATAAAGTATATATTGGCAATTCAGTTATGAACTGAGCTTGTGGATTGCAAGAGCAGTGCTGTTGTAAAACATGGCAGGGGTCTGACTCATATCATGGCTTCTTTCCTCATTTAAGAATCTTCTCCAAGCGACGATTCTGTAATTTCACCATTGAGTGAAGATTCTCAGGCTGAGGCAGAAGATGTTTTTGTGTCTCCAAATAAACCGCGCACTACTGAGGATCTGTTTGCAGTCATTCACAGGTGAGCTACCGTTAATGTGAGTGGAAACTGTAAAATGCAACCCTGTTCTCCTGAATTGCACAACTGCCTCCTAACGATAGCCATCGCGTGAGTATTCAGTGGTTAAGTCTGTCCTGTCCAGAAGCTGGTGTGGTGCTATGACTCCCACAGAAGTATCCCAGCTAGCGCTGGTCCTGGGAGTACTGTAGTCTCTCTGGTGCCTCACTTTGAAGTACCGGGGTGAGCTAATAGAGTCCAGAGGCAGCTACGAGAGCGGCCAGAGTGGGGTAAAAGCAGAGGAGCGTGGGTCTGCCCACATCTGTCCATGTGGATATGCCTCTCATGTGAACAGATTTTTTGCTAAATTTGTTGAAACATTGAGATTAATTCTTTTCAGTAAGTTACATCTGCTCTTTTTTAAGGCCCCATGACTTCAGCCAGGTTTATTTGTCAGATTTCCAGGAGAACCTCTGTTGGGATGACAACTTCATGATAGCTGCTGACTCAATATGAAATTCTTCATCTCAGTTTTCTCTGTCCTGGAACCACCTTCTTTATTTTATTGTGTAAATTTCTTAAAAGGCAGCTTTTAAAAGTTGCTTTAATTTAACCTTGTTTGTTTGCATCCTGAGCTTCTTTATGGCAAGCATAGGATGCTTTACAAATACCATTAGGCTGTTCTCCCTAACAAACATACACGCCTCTAAAGGAAAGGACCCACAGTGACTTCTGCGCTCGCCCACCAGCTCTGTTCTGGTGAGCGAGCAGTTGCTTAAGGGAAGGCGTCTCTCCAAATACAGCGTATTTTGTATGTGTAGCTGATATTTGCTATCACGGCTGAAACGATGCTGCAGCTTTCTAACACTGAGCAGGCTGCAGTGAACATTTGGCTAGCCTAAGATTCTGTGTGTATCGCTGTCTTTACATATAAAGTGCTGGCTGTGCATAAATCATTTTGGAAGAACTGGGGGAGGTTGAAACGGACTCTGTGACTCAGTGTCTCATTCATTGCACGGGCGTTATTGCTGTTTAAAGTGCTGTCAGTCACTGCTAGCCTCCGATATTTGACAACATGGGTTAAGAGAACTCTACTTAGTATCGAAGCCTGGTGACTGTAAATCTCAGGCGAGCACTGAGTGTTACTCTATGAAGGTAACACAAGAATGCATGTTCTTTGGTATTTTTACAGATCAAAAAGGAAAGTTCTTGGGAGAAAGGATTCTGGAGACCTTTCTGTAAGAAACAGATTGAGAGCTTCATCTGGGAGCAGCAGCCAGCCACCTGCCAGCAGCACGTTGCCCGCTAGCACCGTGCCACCCCCCGGCAGCCTCGGTACTCCCATAAGCAGCCAGAGGTCCCCCGGGCTTATATACAGGAATGCCAAAAAGTCCAACACATCTAACGAGGAGTTTAAACTGCTGCTCCTAAAGAAGGGCAGTCGGTCTGATTCTAGCTACAGGATGTCTGCCACAGAGATCCTGAAAAGCCCCATTTTGCCCAAGTCTCCCGGAGAGCTGTTAGTGGACGCCCCGCAAAACCCGGATGAGTCGCCCCAAGCAGCCAGCCCCGATGTGTCGTCCCCGCTTTCGCCGTGCTCCCCGAGGGTCAACGCAGAAGGATTCTCCTCCAAGAGCTTTTCCATGTCGGCGTCGTCCAGAGTGGGGCGCTCCCGGGCGCCGCCGGCAGCCAGCAGCAGTCGGTACAGCGTGCGCTGTCGGCTGTACAACGCGCCGATGCAGGCCATCTCCGAAGGGGAGACGGAGAACTCGGACGGCAGCCCTCACGACGACCGATCTTCTCAGAGTTCAGCATAGGCTGCGGGAGCTCCCGAGCCCCGCCGCCGACTGTGAGCGCGGCGAACGCTGAAACCGCTTTGGTTATGTAAGGATGTGAATATAAGAGGCCAACGCTGTAGCAGTCAAAAAATATATATATATTTGCAGGGCAATATCAATGCTTAAATGTGTTTGTGTTTTTAAGATGCTGGGGAAACAGAGGACTAAAGCTGTAGCTATTTATTACTTTACATTTTCTAAAAGTAGAAAGATGCTATGTCTAGTCTGTTTTCTTTTAGCTTCATTTGATTTATCCCACTCTCATTTCCGTCGTCACTGTAGATTTCAAGGCTACTCACTTTTCATAGAGTTAAAAGCAACTTTTTATTTTTCCAGAAGCTGCCCATCTAGAAACAAATCCCTCACTGTAGTGCTTCCCTAGGGGGGGGGGGGGAAAGAAAAAGAAAATGCTCTTGAGGATTGGTATTTTTCTACACTAAAATGAGCTCAAACAAAATTTAGAAGAAATTAACAAAACATATGTAAATACCATATTTTTGATAAAAATCTGTAAATAGAATTATCAAAAAGTGGACATGTGGCAAATGATTTACTGCATAACAACTTTGTTTATAAAAGACAAAAGAAGTCAAATGTAATAACTGTATTCTGTGAATACCATTTTCATATCAAGCATAATACTTACATGGCCACCAATAACCACTTTCAGTGTGATAAGCCTCAAAAGCGACATTTAACAGTTGAAAGAAATTCTCAACGTTAGGCTAACGAAATGTAAAGGCTAAGATCGGATTAAAGTAACCATTTGTCTTTTGAGTATCGCTGCAGACGAGCCAACTGCAAAGTGCAGCGGTGAGTTTTAACACGGTAATTGGTTGGGAAGGCAAGCATGCTCCTGATGATAGAGCAAAATCATTTCTAACCCGGAGCCCCTAACAGTCCCATGCGACAGTGTCCCTTAGGCCTCTATTCTAATACGGATTGCTTTAGAAAGAATAGATAAGAAGAAATAGTACTTATTTTCATATTCTTACTAGGCTGTTGGGATACATGACACAGTCATAACCTGGTAACTATAACCGTTCAACATGATTACTTTCTGGTTCTTAAAGGAAACAAATAAATTATAAGCATGCAACAAGCGCTTTCAATTTATCAGTAAATATCTGCGATGAGTTTTCAGTGAAGCTTTCTCTTTGTGCTGATGAGATTCATGCTACCTAAATATTTACAAAAATGACACTGTGAAAACGTAGCTGGGAGATAGGTATGTGTACGCATTATTTATATTCATTGTTAAACTGGGAAGGGGAAAGCTCTGGTTTGTTATGCCAGCCACCTACAGTTCGGATTTTGTCTGGGTTTACCAGAAATGATAACAGGGTGGGGGAACAGGATGGGGGGGGGGAAGGAGACAAATCAAAGCAACGGCTTTGATAAAAATGAAGGCAGGGAAATAAAAGCTGAATTACTTGAAGTTACTTGAATTTTCTTGTCTTAAAACTGAAAGAACGTGTCAATGATAAACAACCCACAAGTTGCTTTACGCTTTTAATTTTCGAAACAAATTAAAGCCAATAGGCCTGATTCTCCTCTGGGCCGTCATCGTTTCCAAGAGTGTAGCCCTATCCATGCTACTCAGAGAACAAGGCCCCCTTGGCCAACGTTCGGGCAGTCAGTGAGGATTGCTGTAGGATAAGCTTTGTGATGCAGGAAAGGTTAGTGCAGAGAAAATAGTGCAAGAAGGAAATGTGGTGCGCAGTAGGACAGAGTGAGGAGGATGGCAGAAAGCACGTGCTCCGGTACTATAGAAATCAACCGAAAGCTGGCTTCAAGCATAAGTAAATGATCGGGAAGCGGGATGTGTGAAATGGGTTTTTACTGTTCTTTGTTTTTATCATGTAAAGCATAAAGCTGAGAGTTTTTAAAGCAGGCAAATCATGTTTTAAAGAGGCAGGTTTTACTTAAAACTGTTACGACTTTGAAAAGTTTGAGCAGGGTAGAATGGTTTAACAAATCCTGAATGTTTTTTTCCCATTAGATTACGTCTGATTTCATGTAGTGTTTACCACAAGAACTGCATAATTCAGGGTTTCCTACTGTCCTCCTGTGTAGTCTGATTGTGTCTGGTATGCAAATAGAATCACTATGCATGTGGTATGTGTGTGGGGAAGAGGGGTGGAAAACCAGTTCAAGGGCTTCAAAATCAAGAAGTCTAAAATAGCATTAAAAAAGATAGGTGAGGTAAGGTTTTGGAAATAAAAGGCTAGTCTCATTAATAGCTTAGTTAAGAAAATAAGTCTAAACACAAGTGAAATGAATGAATGAGAATGTTTTAATAGGAAATGTTTAGCATGAGACAAAACACTTCCTGGAGATCATGAGTAAAGGAAGTGTAGATACTGGGCAGAAAATCCTTAGTCTGTCATCTTCAGTCATTTTCCTTAATGATTTTAACAGGAGCACTTTTATAACATGTTTATTCTTAAAAGTGTTATATGTGCTTTAAATAATCATTCTAAACTTTAAAAATAGCTGAAAGAGCTGTTCAGTGACCTCACTTTTTATTACCAACTGACAGTTTCACAGAGATACCATACATAAATATATATACACCGTCAAAAAAGGAAAAGGCATTTTTGACTTGAATGGTGAGGCAGGAAGGTATGAAATGCTCACAGAACAATCACGTGAAAATATCAGTTTACTTCTTTAAAAAGTCGATGAGAGGTGGGTTTTTTTTTTTTTTTTTTCCTATTTTACATTCGACACACTGTAGCCCAAACAAAGACAGATTGTAAATCCATTCTGAAGCACAGGCTTCCCAACAAGCGTGGGAGCTGGGGAACACAGGCGGAGGGAGCCCCCTTTAGCGATGCAGGCGCGCCTGTAAGGCGCCAGAGGACGAGCTGTAGAACGAACACCCGCACCATCACCCGCACTGCGCAGCAGGGTACAGGGCGCACGTGGGGGCGCACGGTGAGCCACCATTCCACCCGCTTGTTCCGCTGTTTGCACTGAGGTTACGGATATGATTTCTGAAGTTATACAGCTGTGTGTTCTGAAAAATTAACATTCCCCCCCCCTTTCTTTTTTTCTTTTTGTGGCAGCATAGAGGACATGGAATAGTTGTAGCAAGTAAAGCATACGTTTGCTTTTGCCAAAGGTCAGTGATTGAGTGCATTTGCTGCAATGGTAGCAGATATAGAGAAATACTGTAGGTTATGACTTAAAGAATTTTAAAAAAAATTAAGAAGGTTACAGTGTAACTATTTTGGTACTAGCACCAGTTCATGCTGGCAGAAAAGACAATGGTTTATGGACTTGCATCCATTTTGTATTTTTGTAATATTTGTAAATACGAACTTTTTAAATTGTTGCAAAGATTGTTTCTTTTGTAAAATGTTTTCAAAGTTTACATTAAATCCAAGCCTTTGTATATTTTAGAGCTGTGCAACACTTTAAGTCTTGTATTTATTTTTAGTAAAAACGGTGACAGTTTCATTGTGAACCCCTCTCAAAAAAATGTGTCGGAAAAGTTTGATTACCTAGAAAGTGTGTATAGAAACTGCAAATAAACGTGACTGCAATTAAATCACATGTTCTCTTTATTTTCTTATAATGAAATGTTAAGTCTAATCTGGAAACTACAGGTATAGCATTTCGAAAGGTATGTCTCTTTGCATTACACATTTCAAACCGTTTAATCTTCTTTTCTCTTTCACTTACAACTTTTTCATAGAACAAGCAAGAGAAAAATCTGTATCCGATCAAAACTGTCATTGACTGTAAGTGGAATTTTACCCACACATCCAACTTTGCCAGAATATGAAGACTGCTGGATTTGCCCAAAGCCTCTTAGGGAAAGAAGAGAGTAAGCAGAAAAGAAAGGAAGCCGAGATGAAAAGTAATGGAAAGGCTACTGCCTTATATTCAGCTGGAAGACAAAACCAATTGTAACATTTAAGACCCATAATATACAGAATCCAGTGACTGAACTTTGTCAGATAAAGCAAGTATTGATCAAAAAGGCAGGCCATAAATTATAAACTTAGAAATGCAAACAGTATTTTATTTTAAATTAGTTTGGTTTGGGGGAGGTTCAGACATCTGGACACCAGAGTTGGGTAGTTTAAATGACAATCCCTGCATATCTGTTTTTAAATCAGGTGTCTGCAAGAAAAGGGGAACGGGAGATAGGCAGCATGAAACTTTTGTTTCATGTGTCATTGTGTCAGTAGCTATGCAACACTGCATGTGGGTGCTTAAAAAGCACATATGGAAAGAAACCAGAAGGCATAGGTCTGGTGCCTCAGAGCGTGTGGAAAAAATCATTATTGGGGAATGCAGCCAAGCTATTTGAAATTACGCCTTGCAAGCATATCGAGATTCCCTTATGGGTGGGGTGCTGAAGTTGGGTCCAAGTGGGAATCAGTTTACCTAACCCTGGTTTTAACCAGATGGTCAAGTAGTTAATGATTATATAGATCATTTATTGCTGTATTATGTGCCTCTCCCAATCCAGAAACACAGATAAGCAAGAACTATAGGAAGAGCTCAGCTTGCAAAGGTAGACACAATCTGTTTTTCATTTGCTTGCAGCACACTTGCATATTTTTTCATGCTCAGTGGAAGAGAAGATTAAACATTAAACTATAAAAGAAATACCCATTGTTTTTTTATATATATACACACTGAAGTCTCTGTAACTCTTTACAACATATGCGAAGTCAGTGACTTTTATAGCCTTTACAAAATTCAGGCTTAGGTGCGTACTTTTGGGTGAACGTACCTGGCGTAACAGACAAGCCCATGCAGTTACACAGAAACTACAGAGTGGTAGCACAGCTGCGTATACAAGCTCTTCCCAGGTTGTTCCATCCTGCTTCTCAACAAAGCATCCCGTGTGCTGTGCAGATCTATAGATAGATGCAGCTATATATGGAATGTATACATTTTTCAAGATAGTAAAGCACATAGCTGTTAAAATTTAGATGCTACATTTAAATTTTGGGCCCCTGTGGCATTCTCCCCACCTGCAAGCTTCCTATTGTGTTCTCAATGAGTCGGCGCCTCGACTCAGGCCATCAAAGCAGGCAACCAAGCGGAGCTGGGGGTGGGGGTTCCCATTTCTGGTTCAACCACAACATAAATCCCATTTCAGAGAAATGGCTAATGGAAGAATTCTTTGCAAGTAGTGAGTGTCCCTGCTCTCGGGAATACTTCTGATCATTTTATCTGCTGCTCTGCAAACGATGTCTACAGTCCAAGAAGCAAAGACTGGAAGCTTCCCAGTAGACAAAATAGACCATTCTGCGGGCAAAAGGTTAGGCTGTTCTTCCAGGGTGTACAACACGTGAATTCCCCCTATCCAGCAAGTTTTCTATCTGTTAGGCTATTCTAGCAACCGGTGGCAAAGGCAGCACTACTGCTTTAATATCGCAGTTTTAAATTCAGCCCAGGAGAAGCTCAGCCTTTTCAGTGATGGGCACTCCCGACTATCAAATTTGTAAGATCAGGCTTCTCAAAGGGTCTGTCCTGCAAAAGCTGCATAACAACAGGCCACAGTAGTCGCAAGGATATGCACAGTGCACACGGGCAATCAGGGAATTTTAATACGAATGAAAGAGACACTCAAGAAGATAATAGCACTTTCAGGAGTGGGCGTCAACCACGAAAAAACAAAGAAAGGTGGTTTAGGGCCTTTGTTTGGCATGTGGGGGCTCTTAGGAGTTTAAATCCTGTTTCCAGAATCAGTCTTTTTCTGGATCTGGCCCATTCATCATTGGTACGTCACATGTCCCCAGTCAGTCCTGTTACACATAGCTTTACAAGTTATTTTCTTAACCAAGAAACCAAGTACTTCATTTCTGAAATACTTCACTGTTAACACAGCTGTTTTGGGAAGCTCCTGCAAGTCCCTTTAACTAGTCAGCTCCTGGGAAAATGCCTTTCCTGCGAAGAGGGCAGCAGAGTTCTGACCGCAGTTCCAGGACTGATTTCTACAGAAGGACTATGGGCAAGTATCTGACAAACTTTGTTTTCCATACACCCATTTTCAGTTGCAGTATGTTTTCCTCCTTTAATTCTTTACTTGGTGACAGAAGTATTAACTGCTGTGATACCTTCCTGGGATTAAAGTTAGGCTGAAAGATTTAAAATTACCCAACTTGTCCCATTTGTATTTTTAAACTACTGGCATGTTAGCATTCTCCTGAAACTTTTCTAGTGCCCAACATTATTGGTCAAGAGAATTCTTCAAATGCTCTCTCAAATTTTTGAATATAATTATCCAGCTCTGCTGACTTAAAATGCGAGTCTCAATTACTTCAGAAGGAATGGAAAGCATATCATCTAGCTATATCCCCCTACAACAAAACAGAGGAAATATATCTGTAAGGAATCCACATCCTCTAACATGGACTCAAGTTCAGGGTAACAAAACAATTAAAAGCAGCTAAATACTATCCTTCTCACTCAAACCACCTGCATTAGTATTTAAACTTCTCCAGAACTGGAAAATCCCTTTCACGTTAAAACAAATTTATCCTATAAAAGATGTCAGCATTCTCAATGAAGTTTTCTGCTTTTTCAGAAGATGCATCAAGAGGTTGTACAAAATAGCTGACAAAGATGGCAGTGACAAAGCTATGGCTAGATGGCCATGTGTGGTAGCTTTAACTCTCTTTCACTCTGAATAGGCAGCTATGGGGGTTTGGATTTTGTTTGTTTTTAACAGAGTATTATCAGCTATGCCATGGATGCTTCTTATAATTGCCATTTCACAAATACGTTGTAAACCATAAACTATTCCTGCAAGGAAATTAACTACCTCTACAGCTCCCTTTCAAGTTCACTGTCATCTTCAGCTGGGGCAAGGGGAGAGGCAGGAATTACTCCTTCTGTACCAAGAGTAGCATTGGTCAATGAAATGCCATTTGGCATCAACTCAGAAATCACTTCAGACTGTTCATCGATATTATAGCAATCTTCTCCATATTTCATTGTAAGATGGTAACTAATGAGGCAGAAAAAATAAACCTTTTGGGTAACCACCCCTGAACAAATAAGAGAAGCCTTGCGCTCTAGTAACAGCTTTGTGATAGTTTTGGAGTTAGGCTGCTTCATTTTTATATTACTCAAAAAACATCTACAAAATAAGCAACCATCCAATGAGTTTCCTGTGGAAATTTACATTATAGTTTTAACCTAGAGAGATAATTATAACGGTAACATGGTAGAAACTGTGGCCTGGCTTGTTTGCTCGCTAGTCTGAGTTACTGAACTGTACTAATGCTGAATCCGAGTGAGTTGGCATAGCTTTTAGTACTACTACAAACCTCCAAAGCTGGGAGGGCAAAAAAAAAAAAAAAGGGAAAAAAAGAAAAAAAGAAAAAAAAAGAAAAAAAGAAAAAAAAAGAAAAGAAAAAAAGAGAAAAATCATTGGATAAAAAATATTTCTATGAATAAAGAACATTCAAAATATGACAAAAATAAGGTATTTCTTGAGCAGTTGAATTTGTTTATACTTTTAATAAGCTATTACAGAATTACTGTTACTACCAGCATCTTGCATTCATCCTTTACCATTTTAAAAAGTATTTCTTTTTACTTATTTTTAGAAGTACCTCATTTTGGTGCTCATACCAGTCAGATAGCTCTTTTTTACAAGTAATGAATACAAATGGCTTTATGACCACTTTAAAATATTAGCCAAAAAAGGAATCATCTGGAGCCCTTTCAAACACAAAACAAAGTATGGGGAGCTATGAAGGCCAAGTCAGTCCAGAACATCACTCACCATCTGAGACATCTGACAGTACAAAATACTATGTTTCAAAACTGAAAGGAAGAAGTATCACAAACAAAGTAGATGAATTTTTATTTTTATTTTATTGGATAGAATAACCATAACTACCACAAAAGATGGCCAACAAATTAATTCCAGAAAAGTTCTTTTGAAACCCAATCCAGGAAAAGTAACTCCTTTGTAGATCAGTTTTATTTTCCCCTCCTTCTGAAATTATGACTTCTCTCTGTTAATGCATTAACTATTAGGTGACTCCCTTCCCTGTAAGGCCTCCTGCCTATCTTCAACTCCTTCAGTTTTTATTTTCAAATCCAACCTTCCTTTCACATGAAACAGTATTTGTAGAAACACTGAAGGATGCCTACCACTTTGTATCTTCAAGCCAAGACTTTATAAACATGCTATAACTCAGAATAGGAATGTTATGACCACTTGTTTATTAAATAATTCCTTTTAAATGAGCCTGACTTCTTAAAAATTGTGCTCTTTTTAGCCTTTCCCCAAATATCTTTCTTCTGTTAGCTCCTCCATATACCACTGTTCTGGAAGACACCAGAAACCAGATATCCATACAAACTTTTTCTGTCTCCTTTCAAATAATACTTTCTTTATGTAATCATCAGTATCCCCCATCCTTTGCTCCTCCCATACTTCACTTCCTACCCTACTCCTAATTGTCCTCTTAGTCTGTGTCTCAGTTCCCCATTCTGCTTCCTAATTGCAATGCAACAAGCTGCCCTATCACAGAAGTTTTCCCGTTTCTGAAGGGGGGAAGAGAGGAAAAAAAAAAAGAGATAACATTTTCTGTGCTTCCTTATCACTTGAGCATTCTCCCATTGTCTCAAGCTTTATGGTAAAGCAAAGTTCTTAGCTTATTCAATGCCCTTCCATCACAGTACTTCAACTGTAAAATGTCAAAAAGGCCCAACATGCATTTTTTTGGAAGAATCAGCTGCACAAGGGACTGTGTGTACTGCACTGCTGTGCTTGCAGACTGGGCTTGAAGATACCTCCGTGCTATCAATTTCAAACAGAAAAAAGGTTTTAAAACCTACTGAAGACTGTAGCAGGATAAAGAAAATATTATTATATTTCAGGCTTTCTCAAAATGCTTATGAGGAAATAAGGCTAAATCTATAAATAGTGCTTTTATATATATGTACTTATTACAAAAGCTTTCTCACAGATAAGCAATTAGCCACATATAATATGGCTATTCTATCTTTCTCACCAATACTGGCAAATGGGACCACTCTTAAGTGACAAAAAAGAATACAGCTTTAAAATCTTTCAGAATTCTGTCTGCCATGAATCTTTCAGAGATGAGCTTTAAACTATGAATATAGAAAATGATAGGTTTACAAACATTTGGTAGAAAGTTTTAGTGCATCTATATAAAAACGAATCAAAACTTGAGTTAATCAAAAATCAGGTACCTTGCTTTGTTAAAAAAAGTTCAACAACATGAAAAAAAAAATAGTTCACCAACATGAAATCTCACTGAGGAGTAACAGGAGGATCTCTCTCCTGTTGATAATTCACCAAGGTTAGAATCCTTTCATAAAGTTGAAAGAGAAATGCTCTTACTTGATTGGAGCACAAGGCATTTATAGCATGAATCATTTTTACACACATTTGGAATTTGTTTTTGTCTAACAAAGACTTTGAGGTAGCAGCACATCACAGTGGATGTCTTCAATCACCGTCAGTAAACCTGAGGTGATGTGGTGGTTCACCAAGCGTGCATTCATTCCCCTGCTCCCGGGGGCCCGGGGAGCCTGCAAGGAACCAGCTGCGTTTAGCCGGGCAAAGGCCGGCAGGCAATACGGCGGGGCCACAACGACCCGCACGGAAGAAGCCATCAACAGGCCGCACCGCCCTGCTAACACAGCGGGGGAGGTTCGGCCCGGCCCGGCCCGGTCGTGCCCGCGGCCTGGGGCGCCTCCGAGAGGCGCGGCGCGGCACCGCACCTCTGGCGCCGGGGCGGGCGGGGGCCAGGCCGCTGCCCCGGGAGCGGCGGCAGAGGGCGGCACCGCCCCCGCCCACCCGGCTCCCGTTTGCCAGGCGCGCCCCTGTGCCCAGCGCGCAGCCGCACTGCTTCAAAACAGTTTGTTGCTCACGTCGGAGAAGCCGCTTCCGTTCCCAACGCCGCATTCCGGCCACACCTGCCTGTGCCGGAGCCCCGGCTCGCTCCGCCGCCCTGCCCGCCCGAGACGGACCTGCGCGCCCCAGCAGCCATGTCCGCCGAGGGTAAGGCTAAGGCTAAGGCTGCCGGCCGCCGCTCCGCCGCGGCCGGGCAGCGCAGGGCGAGCTCGCTGGGAGCCGCCGGCGCGCACAAAACGCTCCCTCATCGTCCGCAACGGCCCTAACGCTCCTCGCGGAGCCGGCCAAGCCACGCCCACGGGGCCCGCTCCCATTGGGCGGCCGCCGCGCGCCGCGCCGCTGCCGTTGGCTCTCGCTGCTGCCCGTCGGCGCCGCGGCGCTGGCGGAGGGAGCGGGAGGCGCGCGCGGGCGGGCGGTTGGAGGTGCCGCGCGGGCTGCGGCTGGGGGAGGGGGAGGGGGCGCTGGTACCGTTAACGGTCCAAGCGCCGCCGCCGCCGCCATGGGGGAGGAGGCGGGCGGGCGGCGCGGCCGCGGGGGAGCAGCCGCGCGTTCGGGCCCCAGCGGGCTCCCCGGCTGTCCGCCGCGATCAGGGTTTCCTCTGGGGGCACGTTAGCCCCAAAGCGTCTCTGCAGCCGAGGCGTAGAAGAGCGAGAGGCCGCGGGGGCGGGGGGAGTCATGCGTGGTTGTGCCCCGGTGGGGGTAGAAGCAGCAAGTGCCTTGTGCCTTTGAGCGAAGCTACAGTTGTGTGGTAGGAAGAGGTAACGTGGCGGTCAGAACACAAAGCGTGGCTACCTCATGGGACGCGGCCAGTAGGTGACAGCAGCAGTTGCAGAAATTGCCGTGGGGAAAGTCTTAACTTTCTTTAGTCTTCAAATGGCGGGTGAGCACCCTGATGAATGGGAAAAATGCGCTGAAGAGCAGCACTGTCTCTGCCCTGGCAGGCCACTAAGTGCTGCAGTTGCTCAAATAAAAAATCTGAGTACCAACGGAGATGGGTAATGCTGCTAAAAGTCAGCCACCTGACTTATACTATGATTTTTTTTTCAATATGCAGGCACAAAGTCTAGTGTAACTTAGGTATCTTAGACCTATATGGGCTTTATTTTAATTGATACTAAAGCAGATGTATTTGTGTGGATTACATACTGATACTTAAGCTTGCGCCCCCAAGGAATAATGGTCATATATCGTCAACCTAAACTCATTTAACTTGCCATTGCTATAATAGCCCCAACCGCTATGCTGATCAAGAGGCTGCAGTTTCCTCTTGCTCTGATGGCCAAGATGCTTGTGTATCTTGTGGTTCAGGGAGCTGTTCTTGCTAAAACCTAATTTTATTTTTGATTGAGGAAGGTTTTAGTCAGTTTGCTGCACAATTGCACAAGTGTCAGTGGCAGCATGAATTCAGTAAAGGGGTGGAATTGAGAGGTAAGAGGGTGGGAACAAAGCCATCCTGGTCTAGTCCTCCTGAAGCGAATGTAGCAACTAGTGTGTGGTGTGTCTGTTCCTTTTCCATTGGCCTCAGTAATTTTTCAGTTTCTTGACCGACTTTGGCTGTAATTTAGTAATCTGAGAAATACTAACCTTTCCTAGATTCCTTGGCATTAGAAAAGAGGGGCTATTAAAAATATTTTTCAGAGATACAGTATGACCACAAATGTCATTAAACATGAGGGAATCCTTTGTGTGGCTTGTTTTATTTTGAGTTTCGATCTTACTAGTTTCTCGATAATCCAAATGTGAATCTTAAAGCCACAAGAAGTAGTTTCATTATGCTGTTGCTAAACATAGTATTTTGTTTGTATTTGCTCAATATGTAAACCCAGTTTCTTAATCTTGCAAATTTCAATAATGAAAATTCCGAGGACAGAATTCTAGATTCACTATTAAGTGTTCAGAAAATATTAATAAGTATTTTATCTCTTGTAAGGTATTCTAGCATTGTGTTACAGAAAATTTTGTGCTTAATCTAGACAGTTACTTACTAGAAGTATGCTAAATTCAGGGACCCACCTTGAGATCGGATGATACCTAATTTTTTCCTAGTGTAATATTTGGGCATCATACGAAATTTAGTTTATTTTATACATATTTTTCCATTGCTGTCAGTTGCATTTGGGAATGTGGAGATCACATTTGCAGCGAGATAGGGATGTGTCTACCTGAATACCTAGAAAACAACAGACATTGGCTTACTGTGAAAGCTTTGATTTAATGATTTTGCTAGCATTGCATAGGAACTTTGTTGTAGTGGCTGGGAGAGAATTCAGTACTTACTTGGCATTATTCAGCTCCTTAAGCCCTTTAGATCATCCACTCTCTTCTTGCAGTTTCGTACCTCATGATTACGCACATTTCTGCTTCTGCAATAAGTGAGGGCATTCATCAGGTAATGGCTGACTCGGTACAAGCCCCTCCTTGTCCCACTGGTGTATGTGGTGTATTTAATTAGTAATATACTGGGGAAGGAAAAGTAGTGTGTCAACTGTCTTCACACTTCAGCTGATGCATCACTTTTAGCTGTACTTCTGTAGTCACGGCTTTGAGTGTAATAATACACAGAAATATAAAGACTATCTCAATTATGTCTGCAGTGAGATTGAATTACTTTTGTAAGCCATTACTTGAAGCTGGGTTAAGATGATGCTACCACTGAAAGAAGTCATGATGCTGTTGTCCCTGTCTTCCACCTTGCATTAGTTCTATTTCTTGTTTTGGCTTAAGTGTTTGGTCCTAAATCAAACAGGATCTGTGCATGGTCCATGTTAATGCTAGCTGTCTTTGCTTTTGTGAGGTAGTTTTAACCCAGAGCAGTTTCTTGATACATATTCTTTATTTCTTTGATTAGAGTTGCTTTGCTTGATTTGTTTTGGGGTATAATTTGTAGCAGATACAAAGTGAGGCTGTTTTGGGTTTTGTTTTGTTTTCTTTTTTCCAAGTTTATCTTCTCTGCTTCTGTTCCCACTAGCTGAGACCGTCTTACCTTTCCACTTGGGTTACTGTCGAATGTCTCCTCCTGGATTCAGAGGAGAGTGCAGAAAAGGGGTTGCTTCCAAACAGTCAGTTTCTACCTAGTAATCTCTGTCAGCCAGGAGAAACTACCCCAGGAAAGGGTCTAATAATATGCCCAAAATGGATTAGAAAATGCACTAAGCTGGTGTTAATTGGTTATTTATACACTCTTTTCGGATATTTGTAACTTGGTAGGTTCATCTTTTAAAATAGAAAAGGTAGGTCTCAGATTTAAGGCAAATGATTCTGCTGCGTAAACAATTTTGTTCAAAGGCATTCATTCAGATATTAGAATTTTTCAATTAAGGGGTTGTAGTGTTCGATTTTTATCAACTTCAAATTTGTTTGTCCTTGAGTTTCTTCTAAAAAATGAGTAGGCTGCTTTACCCCCTTACCTTGCAGATGTTCAAAAAAAATTAATCCAGGAAAATTCATCTCAGATGTTTGAAAATAGCAAAATTGAGGGTTATGAATGGAGCCTTATACCTGGAAGAATTGGGCCATGGAAACTTTTCAGTTCTGTGTGTGAAGTCAGCCTTTCATTAGTAATTTCCAGAATAGTTTCTCTGCAGCAGTCCGGCTTTGAAATCTTTCAAAAAAAAATATTTTTAATTTTTCTCAAGATGTCTTATATCAACCTCTTTTTATTAGTAAATGATCCTTTTTTTTTTTTATCTGTTTATGTTCCAGTTTAGTCAGAGAAAGGCAAACAGAACTATTATCTGTTTTGTATTTTTCCTGTGTTTGTACTCTTTCACCAAAGCAAAATACTGTACTTTGATACTGTTCCTTCATCTGTCTCCGGATCAAAATGTTAAGCAGTCCTTTGGCTGCTGGAGGCTATTGACCAAATGACAGAGCTTCCAAAGATCATCAGACTTTTCAGGTCACAATGACTTTTAAATTTATTTTCTATTGGTTATCGGAAATAAATTCTTTATGATACTTGTTTTTATTTTGCTGGATAAAAGCAATAGCTTAATGTATAACTTCTGAGGCAAAGTTAAATACATAGTTGAATATTTTGCTTGTAAAACACTATAAAAGCTAGGCCTGAGTGTAAGTACCTTCTGCTTTCTACAAAAAGCTGCTACCTGGTGGTTTTGCGCAGAAGCAGAGTTCCTGCAGAAAATAATGCTGAAAGAATCCTGAATAATGAGTGTAAGCAGTTAAGTTAGAGCATCTCTTGTCTTGGAATCTGGAGTTGGTGATTTCACAACACTGCACTGCCCACAACAAGCTTTTTGTACAGTACAATTTTTATGAAACTCTACCTTAACTTTTAGTCAAGTGTTATAATCTGTCGTAATAAAAAATAATTTGTTGTATTCCATGCCATATAACCCAGAGCACGCATTGAGTCTGAGCAGGAAATGTGTTCA
Source organism: Rhea pennata (assembly GCF_028389875.1). Taxonomy (NCBI): domain Eukaryota; kingdom Metazoa; phylum Chordata; class Aves; order Rheiformes; family Rheidae; genus Rhea; species Rhea pennata. The sequence continues at coordinate 134,369,205 of NC_084663.1, read as the reverse complement.
GTGGTGTTTTCTAAATTTAAAACGACTGTCAGTGGTGTTTTCTAAATTTAAAACGACTGTCATTTCAGTTTTCAAACAAATTCATAAATCTCTTAAACTGACAATTTATTGCAATAACTGGATGAACCAGCCTGTTAGTAAGTCTCATCATAATGTGTAATTCACAATAAAACCCCTATTGAATTGTATAAACCTACAATTTTTTTTAATCATGCTTTTTTTTAAATTCATTTATAATTTCCTTTATAGACTTCCTGGAAACCTATAAATATCCATTTCCGGATACCTTGTGTCAGTGGAGTTAGTTAATGCAGTGAACTTACTAATTTTCTTTGCCTCAAGAAATGTGATTGTATCTTCATTCAAGTCACAAGTTAAAAGTATTTTGATCCTCTTGATTTTCCTACCTCAAGAGTATGAATTAATCAGTTTGTGGTTTCTGCTTGAGAGGTGGATGTGTGTTTCATATTGTTTGGTGCTGTGTTTAAAAACATTGATGTCCTTTGCCGATGAGTATATGTGGGATTATAACCTGAGATCTCTCTCCCTCCCTCCCTCCCTCCCTCCCTCCCTCCCTCCTAGTGTTTATTAACAAGTCTTACAGGCAGAATAGACAAAACGTTTTTGAGCTGTGAGAGTCTCTTGGTGATGAATGTAGCCAGCTACAGTTGTCACATTTAAATTAGTCCACTGACTTAAGAGCCAAGGCAAGTAGTATACCTTTGAAGGTGGAAGAAGTGATTATTATGAAGTAGGTGACTCTACCGGTTTTGTAGCAGCTTCCCTAATGTTGTAGTATTGAGAAAACCAGTAGTGGTTGTGAACCTTCATGGACGTCAGAAGGCTGCAATTGCACGTAGAGTTTTCGCTTCAGAATTTCCAGATGGTCCATGCAGGAGTGCTATTCTGAACAGGAAATAATTTCCTTTCACTTCGCAAGAGCAGCTTTATTGACTAATACGTGATGGAAGTTAAAATTCCTGGGTATGAGAAGACTCCTGACCACCATATCAGGAGTTAAAAGCATGGAGAGACTAGTGCTTGTTGTCGCACTGTTTAAATGTCATAGTAGAAATGTTTTGTAATGGAATTAAACAATCTTTGGAAGTGGGGTCTCTTCCGTATTTATATTTCCCTATTTGGTTTATGTTCATCCTCTAGCTGCTCTGAATTGGTGCTAGTTGCAGATTTCTGAAACTGTTTCTACCTAGGGTTGACTGTGCTGTTTTTCCTTAATTAAGGAATGGTGGAGGGTATGGAAGATGGACTGAGCTTTGCTTTTAGTATCAGGCAGTTGTAGAAGCAATCCTGATACCTGATCATACTTGCCTTGGAGCTTTTTTGCCTTTGTCCCCTGCTGCTTTCACAGAATATCTTTTATTCTGTGCCTGCTGTAGATAGATCGTGTGACAGCTACTGGTCAGGTAGGCTTGATTGGCATGCCCCATTTCCCACAGAACAACCTACAGCAGCACCTATGTGAGGCATGAGATTTATGGGAAGTATTATGGATGCACAGATAACTTGTGTACATCCTGGAGTTGCAGAAGTAGCGCATGAGTTGTGTCATAAACTGAATGGATGAATAGAAGGATGGTTGCAGAGACCCAGCTAGATCAGCTCATAAAATAACATGGCATACTGATAGGAGAATTTGGCATCTAGGATCCCATTCACACCTACTTCATTGCAGATGTGCTTTTCTCAACTCTTTGTCATAGATAGAACCTTTAGTGTATCAACAAGAATTCAGACTATGAGGTAGTTAAGTAATTCAGGTCCTGCAAATAATTCATGTTAGCCTGCAGTGAACTTCAGTAAGTCAATGTCACTTAAGTGTTCTGCTAAAGTCTGCTTAAATCAGCTTTACAAGTAGTCCTGTTGGTTATTTCTGTACACCTAATTAAAACTGCCAAGGACTATTATCTGTCCAAAACCCTAAATGACATGTCCCAGCTCCTGGCCACACAACTACATATTTTTTTGCAGGATAAGTATGCCCAAACTAGTTTTTAGGAGTGGTTTCCTTTACTGCTATAAATGCAGCTGTTGACTCCAAAGTGATTGATAAGTCTCTCTGCGTAAGCCCTTAATTTGGTGAAGCCACATTTCTTAATCTGATGACAGCCAAATCCACGCCCTGCAGTATGATCTTTTCTGAATTAGATGGGAATATAGACCAGAGTGAAAAATTTAGGGTCTGTGGAATACAACTTTTTTCTCACGTTTTGGTCTCCTGAGAAATGGGAGCAGAGGGAAGGGAGCAGGATTTGGATTGAAATGTTTGTACAAGCATAAAGAAGCAAGCCACTGTTTAATGAGTGTAAACTCATTATATAGTCCTGATTCACCCCTTAAGTGCAGCTCATCCTGTGCGCTGAATGAGGCAGAGATTCTGTAGAAAATACAGCATGTGTTCATATAATTAGAGTGTCATTATGCATGTGTGCTAGCTGAATTTAAGTTGCACTAACTTTAGTGGTTTACTATATGATTCTTTCTACTAATTTGTTTCATTGAGAATAAATCCCCCTGCCAGATGCCAGGTTTAACTGTAATGCAAGAATTCTGATGCCAGAACATCTTTTCTTAGGAATTGGAAAAATCGGAAAATCTTAGTTAAGTGGAAAAAAAGAATTCTGTACAGAAGATAATGCCTTCAGTGTTCCTGCCTTTCATCCCATATTGAGAACCAATATTTGATTTGATAGGATATCTGCAGTTAGGGTTTGTAGGCTGATCTGTTTCAATTGTGTTCAACATTTTAATTTATGGAAGCATAATTTCAAAACCAAGTAAGTTGGTGTTTCTTTCTCTGTTGGATGTTTCAATGTAAATAGTAGGGGAATTTTCAGAAGTGTGTGTTACTGGTTATTCTGGTTAAAGTTGGATGCTGTAGGAAGAGTTAGGTACTGCGTATCTTCAGGAATCCCACACAACAGTAAGTTGTCTCCCTGCTAACATCAGTTAAGACCTTGTGCTTAAAAGTGACTTTACATTTAAACACTGAACTGAAACTGTTTCTTTTAAATTAAACTGTGGTTTAACTGGGATTATTCTAGATAAGATAGAAGTACTACAACTGATATGCAGAATGATATCCAGTCTTATCTATATCACTTTCTGTATATGCTAATAGATTATGTTTCTGTGAGCGTTGAGGATGATGTTGAAGCAGTGATTATTGACAATTCTGAAGTGGAAGATGGAGAAAATGGGCTCTCCACACAAAGCTGCATGTCAATGGAACAAAATGCTGAAGTAAACAGTGATGCTCACCACGTGGCTCAACTGGCATATGGTAATTAAAGTACATTTTTTGTGATTCAATAATTAATGGCTAGTTTTAATGCTGTATGTTCATGCTGCTGTCTTTAATGTTTTCTGTTACCCATATCTCTAAAACATGTTTTATTTAAAAGCTAGGTTTTAGAAGTTATTTGGCAATGAAGTTAAAAATGAGCTGCTACTTACTTGCTTGCTTCAATGGTCCTCTTTATCAGTAGTGAACTCACTGAAATGTTATGATGATTAAAAGGAGACTTTCTTATGCATACTTACGAGTTAACTAGCTAAAGATTATCATACAGTTTGAAAAATAAATGTCATGAAAGAACACCCCAAAAGGTGAGGCTTTTAGATAAGCTATCCCATGTAATTCAGTAGAGCACTTGTAATACTGTTATACAGTGGTGCTAAGATGTTTGTTTAAGGTGGTAAGTTATTTGCTGTAAGTAGCCTTTGGTGATTGAATTTTTTCTAGGCTCATGGAAAATCATGTGAGAGTTCTAAGAGACTTTGATTTTTTGGATGCTAAAAATACAGTGAATTAAAGACAGTCATTTTTATTATGAGCATTTAGTAAGTCCAGCAGCAATATTACAAAGTTAGCAAGAAAAATGCCTGTAGTTAAATGATAGTATTTATGATCTTTTTATTCAATCGGATGACTTTATAGAGATTCTTGTCTATATTTCTCTTCTAAAGAGCCAAGTCTCATCTCTGTTTTCTAGTGTCATTAAGTGCTTCTGAAAACGTTTTGTATATCTTCTACTTGCCAGTAGAGTGTTTTTTTTTTTTTTTTTTTTTTTTTTTTTTTTTTTTTTTTTGTACAGTTATGTTGGAAAACAAATTAGGGGGAGGAGGACAAGGAGGATGATTTGGATGGTGTGCTGTTCTTTGGCTCTATTTGAAAAAAACAAAAAAACCCAACTAAGGAACTGTCATATACAAATCACTTGCCTAGGTTTCAGGAAATAATTATTATTTCATTAACAACAAAGAGTGGGTTGGTGGGTCTTCTGTTGTTGTTGGTTGGTTGGGGTTTTTTGTAACTTCTAGGTTTACAGCTTCTGTTGTTGAAAATTGCTAGCATTAAGTATTGTCTACTTAATATATGGTACAGTGAGATGCATGGCCAAAGCACAATGCATTTTTATCTTGCATGTAACTGTTGAATTTAACTATTTGTACAGAAATTTTCTCAACTATTTATTTATTCATTTATGTTTATTCAACCATCGTCTAGGTTGATATAGAGCGGGCTGTTCTATCCAGACCTGATTCTGTCTGTCCAAACTTACTTCTCTTAGTCTCGTAGCTTCTTGCCTACAGGTACTGAGCTGACAGAGCAAGCTCAGTATCACTGAGATGCAAATTTTTTTTATTCCTTTCCTATGCAGCAGAACGTTACCATTATGCCTTTTACTTACCCATTCATGCCCTAAAACTTTAGCTAGCCTTTCTGTTTAAGTGTTTGCATCTGGGTGAGCTATGAAGAGCTGCTGTAGCTCTTTCCTTAAAGCTCGAGGTAGAAACCTGTAAATGATGACAGGCAGGTTTGGCAATAGATATGTGCCCTTTGTGATACCTGTGAAAATCCATTAGGATATAACAGCCTTCAAAAGGTGAGTTCTGGCAAGGGTGTGGGCTTGAAAAGAGTTAGGAGGAAGGAGTAACAAACAGTTTTTGCAGCTCCTTCTTAGAGACTGACTGTATTAGCTTAAGCTGTGTTTTTAGACTGTATAAACTAAAAAGCCAAGGTTCTTCATGCATTTAAGGAATGGCAGTGGTACTTTCTCCAGCCTGTGTTCCTGTGGCAAGCTTCAAATAAGAGCAGTAGAGCCATGTTTGTACTACACAGGCCCGTTGTATTAAGCAATGAGCAGACTCTCAAGAGAAGGGTCCATGCCCTGAAGAACATAGGATAAAGTCAGAATATAAATGAAGGACAACAGGTAAAATATTAAACAAAAGCAAAGGGGCACTGTAGACTTACACCTAACCAGTCATCATCGAACAAAATTCTGTTGGCCAGGTCTACAGCATACATGAATTGCCCTCTCTCACATCCTTAGTTTTTGTCCTCTTTCTGTCCCTTCAGAATCAAGTTGCAATGTACTGATAGTCTCCACAGCTTAGCTGTTTGTCCAGGATAAAATGAGATACGCGGTCTCATTCAAGATGCAGCAGTGTGTGTTCCAGTTAATTAACGAAAATTTTATTTAGTGTGCCAAAGTCTGTGGAGTCTTTAAAACTAGGTGTAAGTTTGTTTGCAGCTATATGCTTCAGTTAAATTTTATCAGATGTTGTTTGATGAGGAGTTTGAGTGTTTTGTTTGTCTGTCTGTGTTTTTTGCCAAGATGTTAGTTTTCCCAAATATTGCTTGGATGTTACTTGGATATAGTAGCAAGTGATGGCTTCTGCATGCTGGGCTATGCCTATTTAAGAGATAGGGGCCTTTTGTGTACCAGTTGGGAGTAGCTCATGTTTGGGAATCCCCACTCTACACTGTTGGCTTATCAAAGGAGAGGCCAGGGTCAGATCTCTTTCATTGTACAGTCATTTGGTGATAAAACTATGGGGGGGAGGGAGAACTCATAAGAAGGTGAAGAAAGGGACAGGTGAAGACTAAGGAAATACAAATAATGGGGAACAGTGTTTTGCATTGTGGGTGCATTGGCTGAATTTAAGTTTGGGTTTGCTGGGGTTTTGAATTTTGTAACTTAATATAGTTGAGCATGAAGGCAGGAATTGAAAACCAACAGTGAAAAGCAAGGCAAATGGAAGTGGAGCTGCTGAGAGTTTGGAAGGAAGAATGTTAATTTCCACCTGCCAATTTCAGATCTAAAGAAATGGGATTAATAAGTTTTAAAAATACGGTAGTAGACAAATCTCAAGTAACCAAGTGATTTGAAATTAAGAAATGGGTGACTGCCTGTTTTTCTAGTTAAGTATCTAATTCAGTGGCAAAAACCTGATGTGCTTTGCTTTCTCTCCACTTTTCCAGGTAGTGAAGGCTTATCAGTGCTGGCTGAACGAGTGGTATCACAGATGAGCCATTCTGCAAGTATGCAGAGAGGAAATACCCACCACCCTGAGAAAATGGATTATGTGTTTTCACATAACAAAAGAAAACGATTTGCCCCTACTCTAGTGGGACAGAATGTGGTATGTGTAGCCAAACAATAGTCCTTTGTTTTGAGACCAGTACAATGCTATTGGAAATGCCATTTCTTCTCTTGCGCATCCTAATTCCATGAAATCACTGTGAAGAAGTGTGGAGTGGGATATCCATATATTGCCTGGAAACATCTAGCAAGGGTAAAATCCTATGATCGATACTGTACATCTGTATAAAAAGAGCTAGTCCAAACAGGGAAGTAACTTGTACTGATCCCCCATGTGGATGCTGTTGTTTAGAAGTAAATATGTCTGTGTGTAAATCGGGGTAACAGAGTTGAAACTTAGTGTTGAGTAAGGATTTACCTCCACGAATATTCTGTCTGAAGATAGATTGCATACGCTCTGCCAATTGTATGAATTTTAACTCAAGACTGGATTAAGTATAACTTAAGATTAATTTAAGACCAAATTACAAAATTCATCATGTATGGTGGACAGGAACTGCTCCCATAAATAAAAAAAAAATAAAATAAAAACTGTCCAGATGGTGGCACTGTTGGCTCCTGTCTATAAGCAGTTTTCATGCAGTAAAAAAATATTTCATTTAGATTGTGAATAGGTGTTTTTATAGTGTCTGCATACAGTTATACTCATTGAAATAAACATGTATTTTTATTTGAATTGATTTGTTTAAATTAGAGTAAAAATCCATATGAAGTCTCATGTAAACTGCTTATATAGTACCTAAGCTGATGAAGTTCTGACCTTCCAGTATAACTGATTAAAATACATTAATATAAATCTGTTGTTAATTTATGTAATATTAAACCAAAATAAGATAATCTGAAACCAAAAATGAGATGAGTATTCATGTGACATAACCATATCCGTAATAACTGAGATGCCTGAGTTAAATTTTGTTTCCTTGGCCCTCTTCACAGCTGATGGAGGGAATATAGATACCTCTGAAAGTGTCCAAGTTACATTCTTAACAGGTTATCTGTGAAGTTTTATGTTTCGAATTCTTTTGTTACTCAGAACATAAGTTCTTTATGTTGTTTCCCAGATGAGAATGGGGGAAGGAGAATATGAAGATAGTGACAGTGTCGTTTATGAGTACGAACCGGACTATGAATGTGTAAGTTTTGGGTTTGTTTTTTTTGTTTTGTTTTGTTTTTTTTTCACTGACTTTGAAAATTTGCGTTGGGGATGCATGTTTGGGGGTAGAATAAAATAGTATGTGAGGCTTGAAGTTGGGATTTTTGACTTAATGTTATATCCTAAGGCTGTGTAGATATGACTAGCTTACACTATTTTTTTATTCTTTTCAATGAAAAAGGGGAGTATTGTATCTGAAGCTTCCTACACAGGAGATCTGCAGAAAACTCTCATGGAGGTCCTCAGTTACTGCCAGGTATTTTTTTTTTCCTCTTTGAAATTACTTTGAAACAATTTTTAGTTAAATTTTGGGAATATGTGTAATCTGTAGTTGATATTCTACTACTTCAGTACTGCCTGCTGTTCATATCTTAGCTTTCACTTATCTGCAGTTTCTTCATACTCTCTGAACTCTTCACCCTACAGTTGCCATGAATACTTTTCGAATGTAGTTTTACTACAAAACATTAAGTCTAGTGACTTGTGAAGGGCTTCATGGTAGTGAGGAAGATTTGACTGCCACATGCACCTAGCTGTGGAAAGTGCCTGAGGCTTGCTTTTAGAATAATGCTAGAATTCTGGTAATGTTGGTTTTGGTGAGTTCTTTGCTAATGACCTCTGAAGCGGCAATTGTCAAAATTGAAAATCACTGTACCGGTGAAAACTAAAAGTATCCCTTATTCATGTAGGTGAGAACTTGCAGTTTAACTAGAGTCGCAGTACTTTAAAGTACAGTCTGAAAATTTGAAACTCTAGAGAGGATATTCGAGTGTTCATAGCTATTAAAGTCTTGTAAGTCTCATTAGGGATGTATCCAGCAATGTGTAGAAGAAAATGGAGTAAGACTATGTAATTAATGTTCTTGTCACTTGTCTGGGGACGTAGCGTAATAAGTAGTGCTAATAAGAAACTACCACCTCTTTTGTTGCCTGCTATCCATGTTCCTTCTCCTTTTTACTATTAGTAACCCCTTCCCAAAAGTAAATCTGCCCCAAGGCTTGTCTGTATGCACTGGGGATACATGAAGTCATTCAGTATTGCCCTTGTCACCCATGCATATTTAAGGCCTTATAGTGCTTCCTTGAGATAGCAGTAAGTTTCCAAAAGATGTATATATTATTTGTCTACAGATAATTAGTCTTAAAAAAAGATAGCCATGATCTTCGAACCTATCAACTGGTTTGGTGAAATTGAAAACAATTTCAAATTCTTTATCTACCACTGAATCCTTCCTGCAATTTTTGTGGTTTTATAGCCATACATATTTTTAAGGCTTTCTCGGTGGTTATGTTGTAGGTCAGTGACGCAGTAAAATAAATTGCTTTTTTTAGTTGAAGACGCACATTTCCTTTTTTGAACTCTTTCAGTTATAATGGCCCTACGTACTTTTTTGCAGTAGTAGCTGGTGACATGTGCCTGCTATGTATTTTCAAGTTGGATTTTGATACTGGATTAATATTCCTTATCGAACTTCTTTATTCTGTCATGGCATATCTAAATTGCAGTGTAAGTATTAGCTCAAGTTGCTAAATCCTGGAAATAACTGAAGAAGAAACTTTCCTGTATCACAGAGTAATGTGTGTTGACTGCTGGGCTTCGAATGCTTTGATTTATCTGGTTTTTATGTCTTAAGAATATGGGCCTTTGAGATAATACTTCTAAAGAGTTTGTACCTGATTGTATAAATAAATCAACATGAATTTTTAACTTCTGAGAGAAAACTTGAGCTTGGAAATGGATGACTGAAGACCAGACACTCAATCAAATGTGTAGTTTTTCAAATTTTTTCATCATTTATTCTGTGATTATTAAAAGTGTGGATGTAATTGATTTCAGTGCTGTTTGTTCTGAGATGTAAGGCTGAGATGATTTCTCTATACGTCAGTTACTCCACTCACATTTTACTGTAGAGATGGTATTTTTCTAAATGCATTTTCCATTAGTGATGTAGAAATCAATATTTCAGTGACTGCTTATGAGCCTTTTAACCATGCTTAGAAACTTACTGTGACTTAAAATAATGTATCATAATACCCAACTTAGAAATTGTCAGTAATAGCTTTTCAATGTAAAATGAAATGTATCAAATATTAGAGAAAATAAAACATTTAGTGGAAGCAGGAAGAACAGCCTGTAAATGCCAATTATATTAAAGTAGCGGGAGTAAGCTTCTCTGAAGTGTTTTGTTTGTTTGTGAGTTTATTTGTTTGGGTTTTTTTTTGTATGTGAGATTTACTATTGTTACTTGCATATTAAAGACCAACTTTCTCACAATATGCTTTTGGATTGTACTGATCTTACCCAGTTTTAGGGAGGATGTTTCACCTTAATCAAACTTTAAATTGCGTTCTTGTGGAACAATATTATTTTCAGCTTTCATTTTTGTCAGGCCATGTATGATGCCATTCAGAAACTGGATAAAAAGTTTGACCTGCTTCATCGAAAGGTCTCCGAAATGCAGCATACTCGTGTGAAGCCACTGTTGCTCAAACCTGTGAGTATTAAAGAACCTAAAAAGTTCTTTTTTCCCTTTAATTCTTTTTTTTTTTCCTTGATGATTGTGAAAATCCCCTCCTTTCACTAAGGTTAAAATTAGTTGCAAACCAATAGATTTAGAATCCATTTCAGTATTCTAGATTTCTTATACTCTGACTTCAGTTTCCTGTGTCCATATTGACTAGTGCTCATAGAATGGCTAGTGATCCATATCAAATTCATGTGCCATAGTAGATACTGTAAAACTCTATCTGAAGTGATAGGAAAGATGTCTGATTTATGTCTTGGGTTGAGTGTGTTAGTGTAGCATGATTAGCTTCGATGTGACATTATTAATTTACTAAATATAGCATACTGTCTCATTGATCTCTTGGCCTTCTGAACTCAGAAGAAAGTTCATGTACCAGATGCACAGGTTGATTCAATTAGTTAATTTATTTTTAGATCTCCACAATGTATTGTCACTTCTGTTATGGTAGAATTGTATTTAAAAAAAAAAAATTAGAAGGCACGATGCTGAGTATACTTGATCCATTTTGTTACTGTATGTTTAATCCACTGTTAACTAAAGAGGCAGAATATTAGTACTTGTAACTAAAATGCTTCTTAGTAGAAGAACATAACATATGGGTTTTTTGAGAAGGTCATGGAATCCATAATGATCTTTCTTTGTTAACAACACTGAAAATCTTTGTGGCAGACATGATTCTGGGTGTCAGTACCTGTAGAGACATCAGTAAGACTATTCAATTTGAGAGGAAAAATGGTGACATTTTCATGCATGTCAGTTATGAATAGGATATTATGTTTTGTTTGGGAATTTTTTTGTTACTGTTCTTGCCCTGACAGCTCCAAATTTGTATTGTCCGCTTATCCAAAAACACCTGATTTAGGGAAGAGCCTGGTCCTGCCAGCTACACTTGGGCCCAGTGACCTCTGCTTTTTTTACCTTGCACTCTGATTGTATGTGATGGCAGCAGCTTTAATATTCAGATTAAAAATTACCTGAACACTGCCACTTTTTTTTTCTAAAAAAAAAAAAATACTCAAAACTTGTATTGCTGTATTGTATAATGGGTAAGCATGTATATGCAGGCTATCAACCATTTTCTCAATTTTTGCTAACATTTTAGAACTATCAGGAGTGCTGTCGATTTTAATAGCCTTACTGTTGTTGTACCTGTCATTGTCTAAGGCTATACATAAAAGTTTGTGGTGAAAGTACTATTTTCTTACTAGATCAGCTCAGCTGGAGAAATGGACAAATCTTCAGACTTTCTTCAGGTTTTTAAAGGTTTGCAAGGCTGGAATGTAATAAAACCACTGTAAAAACTGGATATCAACTACACTTAGTAACTCTTGCTCAGTGACTTATTTTCATCTAGAGCACATGTTTCAGGATGCATATCTTTCTTAAGAAAGGCACTCCAAGTGATGGAAAATAGAGCCCATCTCTCAGTTTGTCTTTTGTATTTACTTTGGAGTTTTCCATCCTAGATAAGATCTGAATTTCTTAGGCTTTCAGCTAGCAAGTAAAGAATGAAGAGGCATCTTGGAGAAAAAAACGAATCAAGAAAAATGTTTTTGATCTTTATTTAAAAACAAGCTAACATTGCAGTGGAGGATATTCACGTAAAATTCAGCGGGCTGAGGCAATTGTTGACAAATTCTGAATTTTCTTTTGCCTAATTTTTTAATTTAAAAAAACTCTCTTCAAAGCAGTCTTCCTCATTATATATTCATTGACTTTTTAGAAGGTAATTGGGCTAGCGCATCAGGAAAAAAACTTGAGAAACCTACAAGCTGAACAGATAGACTGCTAGTGTCTGGACTACAGGTTAGAATGAAAGAAATTGGAGGGAGAAAAAGGGATAGCACTGGCTTCCTGACAATGACTCCTTAAATGAAGAGTGTGTTGCCAAAAGCAAACTACGAAATTTTAATCTTTCTGGTTCACTAAGGAAAAAAATGACTAGCATTTAACCTTCTAATTGTTTTCTGGATCATACAGAGACCAGTCGGCTTTGCATACAGAAGTTCCAGTCATTTGCCCCAGGGAAAAATTGGACTACAAAAATCGATGGAAAGGGAATCAAGCCTCCATCTCCCTTCACCAGGACAGGGAAGGCATAGCCCAGTCATAAGGGTCGCCCTGCAGAAGGGCCATGTTCAGGTCAACTCTGCAATAAAACGTGTTCAACAGACTCTGCAACTTGAATCGCAGCAGCCTGTTCTTAGACAGAGCCCGCCACTCCCCACTATAGTTTCTACTCATTCATTGCATTCACCATACACAGCAACTAATGGGATTCCTGACCTTCCTCCACGATCAAATCTTGCAACTACAGTTGTGGAAAGCACTGTCAACATTGCATCTTCACCAGTGGCATCATCAGTGATGCCGCCATCTTCTGAGACCAATTTGGGAAATAACACTATGCTGGTGAACTACAGAAATGCATCTGGGAATGTGAACATTAATAAAGAGCTGCCATCTTCTTCAGTCTCAATCAATCCTAGCTTTGGTGAGTTCTAATCTGAAGAGTAGGCTGAAAAATAAAATGCTGCTCATAAAAATAAATAAATAAGCCTAGAGAAATGCATTTATCATTATTTAGCAAAAGTAAAGGAGCAGAACTATCTGCCTTACAAGCATTTGTATAATGGAATAATATTTAGAATTCTTGAAATAAAAGATAAAAGTAATGGGAATGTTTAATATGCCAGAAATTACTTTAAAGCCTCTGCACAGGGCATATGTAGTTGTATAGAATATCACAAGCCTTTGATTTACAGTATGTGCCCTATTCTTTCTCAATGCTCTTGATTTAAAAAAAAAAAAAGAAAGAAAAAAAAAAAAAAAAGCCACTATTTTGACCTGTATGCCTGTCTTCAGTAACATGTATATACTATGCCTATATTTAAAAAGACAAATCAGATTGCTGGTAAAGCTCAGTGAGATGTATGACTTGAATACATGTTCTACATTGAAGAAAACAATCAATTTGTGTGAAGGCAGTACCTATTTTTTTCCTGCAGAGAATTTTATTAGTGAGTTTCTTTTTATCCTCAGTTCCTCCAGTGTTTGATTTATTGAGAAATACTTAATTTCACAAAAAAGACAAAGAATTCTATAGGTCATTACATAGTAATAAACAACCACATGCAAAAATAGCAGCACATTTTAAAACCTAATGCATTTCTTCATAAAGTATAAATGCCCTGAGTTGTATGGAAGGCTAGGTTACAAAATTTTGGTTTGTTTTGGTCTAAAAATAGTTTTATCATACCGCTGAAGAGCAGCATGAGTAGTAGATGAAATACTCAAAGATACCTGTCTCTGAATTTGTATGATTCAGCAGTGCATTCTTCATGGATCATTGTCTTATTTTTTTTAATGTACTTTCTTCTGTATTATTATTTCAGTTAGCCATGTTGGTGATTAATATGAACTGAAAAGTTGTTTCCTCTAGCATTCCTATTTAAAGCTGCTTCCGTGTCTTCTGTACATGCAAAGATAAGTAATACATAGTATAATGAGTTGTACTAGAGAACACTTACTGAGAATTCCTTATCTGTAACTTGATACATCTTAAGAGAAGCAGTTTGAAAAAGTACTCCTTTTTAACAATTCATTTGATTTTTCTTTAATTGCTTTTCTCTTTTATAAAAGAATACGTCGGTGACCCATTGAGAAATGTAAAAGTTCTTGGAAACTATTTGATGAAAGCTCGGCAGAAGACTAAACCAAAGTATGCAGCACGCTACTTGGTCCGTGTCTTGTTCCCCAAGGAAACATTATTGTGTAGCATTATGGGAGTGAGTGCACGAGGACGCAGGACATTGGACCCTAACAAAATTGCCGCAATAAGAGGTATGTTGCCTTTTCAAATTCACATGTTTACTTTCTGCTTCAATAATTACTGTAGCTCTTAACTGAAAAGGTGTCCTGGTCTCTCTGATTCTGTTGTTCATTTTCTAGCAATTGCTAGATTGGTAAATGTGGCAGTGAATGTGCTCCACCCTGTGGTATCCTTTTGGTTTTGAGAGCAATACCTGCCTTAAAATTCTCAGTGTTTATTTTGAATTCTTCAATATGGATGAAACACTTCTAATTTTTCCTAGTTTCATTTACTACTTGTTCATCAGTCACGCTAATTGTTTCTTAAATTTTTCATTACAACTTGTTTGTAAGTGTGTTTTTCTTTTTTGTGTGGCCATGGTGCACCTGGGACAGAGGTTCTCTGTCCCTGAAGTTCACTTTTCTTACTTGTTCGAGAAATGGTCAAGATGGGAACAGTATATTTCTAAATGTTATCAAGTTATTTACCCAGATCCCAAAGCATATATATGTGAACCTATACATAACTTCATTCCTGTTTAAAGGATGGGGGAGGTTACTTAAACCAGCTAAATTAGCTGCAGCATCAGCATTACTTAGTCTATTTTTCTTTTTTTTTTTCTGAGTTGATAGAATTAGGAGAAAAGTATAATTTATTATGCCATTTGCAACACATCAAAAAGATACTGTTGTACATTTTAATTTTGTAGTGCTGCTTAGCTTCAAAGTATGAGTCTTCCATCTCATCTTACTAAAAGCTAGAAATCAAAAGTTCCTAATACAGGCATTTATTAGCATTCTTTTTTTAAAATTAGAAAGCTCTTAATTGCTGCTTTCTTGTCATGAAGATTAAAGTCTTTCTACATTTTATATGCAGAATTTCTTGCAGCTAACTTTCCAAACTATGATTTGAGCGAATATGGAAAAGACTGGAAAACCTGTATCACAAACGTCAATGCTATGATCCGCTGTTTACGCTCTGAAACAAAAATAAACTCAGTAAGTTATCTCAAGGTGATCAGTTATTAAATAGTATTTGTACTTCTTTCTCTGATTAATTATTTAAACTCATTGCCATATGAGTGCTCTAATTAGAGACTCCTTGGGTTCTGTCTTTGCATAACTTAGCATAGGTCTGCTGATGCCAGCACCAGTACCACAAGGAAATACTGGCAGCATATCCCTTTCTCCACCTCTTCCTGCTCTCCTGTTTAGCATTCAGTTAATAAGAGTTGTGAAGATGTAAGATACAAAAAGAAAAGTACTGTGAATGTTGCTCACAAGTAGCATCAGATTTGACTGAGAGCTTAAACGTGTAACTGCTAAGACTATTTTCACAGACTTTCCATCAGACATATCTAGTCATGCATTTGCAGGCTTTATATGGATGGAAACATTACTGCCGAAACACCTATAACTCCATTTACCTCTGCTTCCGAAATACTATGTGCAAGTACATAAATGTTTAGTGCCTGCTTCACCTGTGGCTTTAATGGCTGAAACGCGGGGCTAGCTATATTGTAAATATGTAGAATCTAATTTATACTAATTGGGAAGTGAACTGAAACACTTAATTAGAAAACTGGTTGGCTTTTCCCAGTACATGTGTTAACCTCATTTATGTGTTTCAGGAGACAGCTGAAGGGAAAGAAAAATTATCTGACACTCCAGATACATCTTTTTGCGTAGATTTAAATTGTAGTGAGGATAGCGAAGGCAATTCTCAAAACTCTCAGAAAATGACCACCACTGACAAACTACAGAATTCAGGATGGGATAAATTTCCAGAATCTTTCCACACACCTTCAGTCAAGAAGCTCCAGTCTTTGGAACCTATGGGTAAACTGAGAAGTTTTCATTTATGTGTACAATATTTTAAATGGGCAGTGAGAAGCTGAAAATGGTACTATAAGTGAAATTATGTAGTAAAAAGGATTTGCTGAACTATGTGACTCTTCTTATCCTTTTAGGGCAGTCACGCTCCACTTAGTATGTTTCCTTGGGAACAAACAGGAGTATTTTCTGGCTAACAGAGCATGTGTTCCCATCTACCTGTTTCTCATAATGCATATCCTCTAAAATAGAGTGGAAAGTTCAACTGTAAGATAGTCTGTTCAGTCTCTCACTGTTTCAGAAATTATTTTGCAGTTGTCCATTTTCTTACTTGACAGATACTCTACTGGAGTGATCTGGCTCAGAATATTTATCAAGTGTTACTGTAATTTAAAGAATACATCTTTTTTAAAGGATACATCTTTCTTTCTATAAAACTGACGGTTTTTTAACTAATGCTAAAGCTGCCTTAATGCTTTTTTTAATGAACAATAAATGAACAAAATATAAATGCATCAATAGGAAAAAATCCACATATTTCAAGGGAAATGATCTGAGGTTACTTGAACATGGAAGAGTTCTGCTATTCCAATATCTGTCTGCAGTTTGGGATTACAGGGATCCCAGCTGTTCTAAGAGCAGCAGGTTCGGTCCATCTACTTATGTACATAGCTTTTCATGCATTTTTAATCCCATCAGAATTTTTAGAGAAGCAAAGTGCAAAAGTAATGCTTGGTGTGGGGTTATTTTGTTTGTTTTCTCTCTCACCAGACTTACTAAATCAGATATCTCGCCAAAAATTCTTCCTTTCCTCCACCTTCATCTTGCTTTGCAGGGGTGGTCTGATTAGTGAAGTGTGATGCTTCCAGAGCAGTTGCAGTTTAGTGTTAGCTGTACTGTATTGTTTTTCAAGTTTGAGATTTTTCTGGATGAAAAGTGCGATGCATATACATGTGTGTGTGTTGTGTATATGTATACACACAATTGTTACATTTTTCTTCTGGTCTTTCTAAGCAAGTACAGTAGTTTCAAGAGAAAATCTTTTGTAACCTAGTTTTAGTGTAAAAGTGTGATCAGTATTGGATAAATAAAATTGTTTTTCTTTCTAACATCCTTTCTAGAACTTCTTGGGAGTCCTTGGCGCAATGTTCAGTTGCCTTTCTCAGTCATTTATGTAGCTAAGGGGAAGTCTCGGCCAGAGTTATCAGCTCGCTACCTAATTCGTCATCTCTTCACGGAAGATGTACTAGTGAAAAGCAATGTATACGGTAATCTGGAACGTGGCATGAGTCCCCTGGACTGCAACAGGATTAATGCTCTCAGAGGTATGTCAGGAAAGCTCTATTCAAAGGATAGTATGGGGAAGTTAACAAGAGTGATTAATTTTGTATCTTGTGAACACACCATGCAGCTTCAGAAAAGTCTACAAAACTCCTCTCTCAGATATTAGTAGGAGCAGTGTAAAAAAAGTTGGGAGAATGTGGTTAAAGTAGTCTTCAAACAATTCAGGGAAGCCTCCAAATCACAAACCTGGTTCTCGTGAGGGGACTTTAATCTCCATGAAATCTGCTTGAAAGGGGGATGCAGGCAGTCCCAGAGGTTTCTAGAGTGTGTCAGGAATTTCTTGATGCAGATGCAAGAGGGGCCAGCCAGGGATAATGTGCAGCAGGATCTACTGCACTTGACAGTGAAGAATAGGTTGGGATATGATAATCAGTGGCAGCCTTGGCTGTAGAGACTGTGAATTAATGGACCTCAGTATTCTGAGGGGAGTATGGAATGCAAGTAGTAAGAGTTAGGAACTTGAGTTTAGGATAGCAGACTTTGGCTTGTTTGGGAGAACTGTAGGTGGGATCTCATGGAAGACAGCTCTGAAGAAGAGAGAAGCTCGGGAAAGCTGGCAGGTTTTTAAGGATAGCATTCTGCAGGCACAAGAGTGATCTGTCTCTGTACTGCCATTGAGAGGGACCTTGACAGGCTGGAGAAATGGGCAGGGGGGAACCTCATGAGTCCAGCACTTGGGAAGGAATAACTCTAGGCACCAGAATAGACTAGGAGCCAGTGGACTGGAGAGCAGCTTTGAAGAGAAGGCCCTAATGGTCTGGTGGACACCGAGTTGAACACAAGCAAGCAGTGTGCCCTCATGGCAAAGAAGGCCAACGGTATCTGAGGCTGCATTAGGAAGACCATTGCCAGAAGATCAAGGGAAGTGTTCCTTCCCCTCTGCTCTGCCCTAGTGAGTCCACATCTGGAATACTGCATCCAGTTTGAGTCTCCACGTAGAAGAACTAGTAAACTGGAGAGAGTTCAGTGGAGTGGCCACCAAGATGGTCAGGGGCCTGGAGTATTTGCGAGGAAACTGGGCTTAGTCTGGAAAAGAGACAGCTTTCAGGGGACCTAATAGCAACCTGCTAATACCTGTGAGTTGGTTACTAAGAAGGCAGAGCCAAGCTCTTTGTAGCAATGAATGTAGGAGGACTAGAAACCACAGGCACAATTGAAACGAGATTTGGACTGAATATGCGGAGAAGCTTTTTTCCCCATGAGGACAGCCAAGCAGTGGAGCAGGTTGCCCCATGAGATTGTGCAGTCTCATCCTTGGAGGTTTTTGAGACTGGACTGGACAAAGCACTGAGCAACCTGGTCTGACCTCAGAGCTGGCCTCTCTAACCATGAGGGTACATATTTCTCCAGACGCTCTCTATTGCAATCTCTTCGGATGGAGAGTCATCACACTTTGTAACATGCATCTACTAACAGATCTTGAAACTGCTTCTCCTTTGTGTCCAGAGTATATGGAGGTTGGAAGGATAGTTAAGATCTGGGTTGTATAGCCAAAGGACTCTGAGCTGTGCTAGGCTGACAGCTCCTCAAGTGTGTGGTAGTTTTGCCTCTGAGATTACAACTGTGCTGCTAGATAAAATGAGGTGGGGGCAAGCTCAGTTGTCCTTTTAGCTTAATTATTTGCATTTTCTTTGGCATCGGTCTGGTTCAAGCCAACATATACTCCCTGGGATGATGCCTGGGCATGGTTTGAGGGATATTGCATGTCAGAGACCATTACCAAGAGACAGTGTGGGCAAGACTATGCCAAAGTAAGCTTTCCCTAGCCTGTGCGTTCCTCCAACGCTAACCTAACATGGTTAGCCCCTTTAATTTCCACATGCTCTGTACTACATGTTCGGAGCATTCTGAGCTGAAGAAGCGCATAAATCGTGTTGTAGGGCTGAAGGAAATGCCAAATGGGCCACAGAGCAGGTGCTATGGAGAATGTATAACATAGATGCAGCCAGACCGTGTCACTTGGCCTGGGGGGGACTGTCCTCTGGCTCTGGTGGGTTTTGTTTGTTTGTTTTGGTTTTTTTTAAACACTGCAGCGTAGCCTGATTGGATGACAGCTTCTACTGCCTGAACGCAGTCCTGCAGGAAGGGGCTTTGCATAGGCTTTCAGTAGTCATAACAATTAATTGATTTTAGCAAAAGAAAAGACATAATTGGAAAGCTGTTGTGTGGGTCATGTCTGAAGGCTTTGTAGGATTTCCTACCTAGTGGTGGGAGTTCCTGCTCTGTGCTATAACTGAGGCTAGCGTTGTGGGGTGATTGGTTGGTTTGATTTTGAACTTGCCCTCAGGGATGGAGGGGAAGGGAGCCTGGTTGCTACTTAAAGCCAACAGTGTGTGTATGCTTTGTCAGTATATTTCATTATAGGAACATACTGGGAATACAGGACTCTGAGGAGTTTTCTCTTTTGAGAAAACTCAGCAGAGAGCAAACTAGAAGAGCACAGCTTTTCCTCACAGCTCTTTTCTTGCTTCTGACTCATGCCTTTCAGGCAAAATAAGTCTCCAGATATGGAGCAGCAGGCTAAATGGGAAATAAAACGACTATCAATTATGGTATGTTAAACTGTTACTCTAGGATATAAGAGAGTAAATGAAGAACAAAACTGAAATAGTACTAAGTAGCCATACCTTTTCTTCTGGTAAGATAAAAATATATTGATCAAAGGAGGTAGAAAAAGTCCTGCTTTTGATTTGGAATTACAATTGAGAATTCTCTTTGGTACTTGCTTAGAGCTTTTTAGGTGGTTGCTGCGAGAAAGCATGTAATTCAGTTAAGCTCACAAGGACAATCCTCAGTAATAAAAAAAATTTTTTTTTTCTGTTCTTAAAACTACACAT
This sequence comes from Rhea pennata, assembly GCF_028389875.1. Taxonomy (NCBI): domain Eukaryota; kingdom Metazoa; phylum Chordata; class Aves; order Rheiformes; family Rheidae; genus Rhea; species Rhea pennata. The sequence goes on along the minus strand of NC_084663.1, from coordinate 134,349,291 downwards.
TTTAGTTTTTGAAGGGGAGAAAGGTGTAGCAGGTTGCTTTATTTATCATATTTTGCTAACTTCATCAGGTGTTTGCTTCCTGATCTTGTTAAGCACTGTAAAAAAACAAACTCTTGCAGTTTTTCTGTCACCATTGTTTCTGTGTTCTCTAAAATTGCTGTGTTTCATTTTAGTGAATGTAGTTGTCAGAGATCTTTGAAAAGAGAGTTTGGTCCTGCCAAATACTGGGCATTCTGAAATGGAGACTGAGCCTCCTTTGCTTCTGTTGACAGCATTAGAGGCTAAACCTATTCCACACTTTAAAGGATCCAACCTACATGACGGTTTTGTGCTTTTTTGCATATTTCATTTTTAATCCTTAGACCTTTTGTCACTTGTAAGTATTTCAAAGTAAGTAAGAAAAGTGGGAAAAAAAATCTGTCCTCTAGCTTTGACTCTTTAGGCATGATAATGTGCCTAGCTGTCCTGTTTTGGTAATACGCACTTGTTCTGGCCTAATTACATCAAAAAAAAAAAAAAAAAAAATGAATATAGCTTGCATAAATAATTGATAATTTGCTATTGTATGTTTGTTTATTGTTAGACTTTCTTCAAGAGAACTACCCATCCTTTGATCTGAAGGAAACTGGATATGATTGGAAGGCATGCGTAGCTGCGATAAACAGCACAATCCGCAGTCTCAGACATGACCTTAAAAAGGCTACAATTGGAATGCGCAGGAGAATCTTGGCAATGCCACCATCAAGTGAAAAGAGCCCTCCACAGAGTCCCACTTCAGTAAAGCCATATGAAAGCGACACTATCAATCTCACAGACTGAAGTCCTCTAACAGTTGTCTCAAATCTTAATTTAGTAGGTTTTTATAAATCCCACATAGATTCCTATTACATCGAGTTATCAGCACCACTAAATAGTATATTTCATGAGACCAAAGTTGTCAGAAGACCTAGGAACCCTAACGACTTGTTTAAGTAGGATTTGTGCTCCCCAAAGAGATGACATCTGTGGTTCCCTCTAGCGTTTGTGATGTGCTCTATTCCGAAAGCACCTTCTTTTCAAGATTCATTGACTCTGAAAGAATTTAATTACAGAAGACTGACTGTACATCTAGTCAGCAGAAGCAGATAGGAATGAGGAGAGAAGGGATGGTCCTTCTTGGAGAAAGATTCATAGCCAGTTAAGAGTACTTCATTATGTGTGGGGAAGGAAATTTGATGAAACAGTTGGATATTTTAACCCATAATATCTGATGCAGAAAGCAAAATACAATTGTTACTGCATTTAGCTAATTTTTTCATGCATCTCACATTTTTCCCTTACTGTAGCAATCCTTTGTTGTAGGATAGAGAGGCAGACAACAACATAAGTACAGTTGTTGGTAAGTAGTGTTTTCTTCCCTCTGATTTAGATCTGGTCTGCAAACTCAAAAAAGCACCTGGGACAGACATCCTAATATTTAATTCTGTTTGTTCCTGATGTAAATTCAAAGAAAATAGGTCTTCAGGGGCATGGTCCACTGGTCAGTGGTATGTATCTGTCTCGTGTCTGATGTCCACAAAGTGCAAAACTGCTACAACTTTTATGTAGGGGATTTGGATCTTAATACAGATTTAAGAAAGAATAATTTCCATCAGCTTCAAGTCATTGGTCCTCCAGTTAAGATGCAGAGACACATATTCTACTGCTTTAGTGCACTCAGAAATGACTAGCATCAGTGGTATAGCTTCCCCCACTCACATTCATAGCTTCTAGTGTACATAGTCTGCAGCTGCTGGCCTACAAGGCTAGGCATATTACTTTATATTACTTTGGTGTCTTACTAGCCTGCATTTTTGAAGACTTGTCATCCTGTCCTTGTTAACTTAAATTCTGAGAGATATACAGTGATTATCCCTGTCTTCCCCTTTCCCCTTCCCCACACAACACTAAGATTTATTACTGGGTTGAATTAAAAAAAAAAGTGGGATGTGAAAATAATAAAAATGCGTAAATAGAAATCAATACCTATGCATAGTCAGTTTGACATCTGCCTCAATTTTGTTTTTAATTTGAAATTCAACAACAGTTGCTTTACAGAAGTTAAGAAGTTTTTGTTTGTTTTTTCAAAAGAGGAAATATTTTGTATATGCCTTCCTGTTATTTGTTCCAGCATCAGTCATACAGTCCTATCACTTTTACATGTTGGCTAACTGGTGCGTGAACTTGCCTTGCCATTTGTATCATCTCTGAGCTTAGTCTCAAATTTTTCACAGAAAAATAGCTCTTCAGAAGACTGAAACAATAAGGAACAAATTTCACCTCTGAAAGCTGATGAACTGTGGCTTCCAAAACTATGCCTGTGTACATAGCAGAATTTAACTAGATCTGTCTCCCAAGGCAAAAGTTTCATAGGGTTTTTTTTGTTTTGTTTTTATTAGCAGTAGGGTAAAATAGGAGTGAAATTACTTGTTTTCATTTAACTTCTACCCATAACAAATGGGCAGTGTTTATTATATACATTAAAGGATCACAATACATTTTTTTTAATTGCAATTTAGGATATGCAGTGTCCTTATCAAATAAGAAATTAATGTTTCCCCTACCAGCTCCTACTTGCCATGCAGCTGTCTTCTGTAGACTTTAAGAAATAGGTTGAATTGCTTAATTCTCAGAGAAATGTTGTACTACTGTTGGTCAGTAACATACGAAGTTTGGTTCCTCTTGTTTAGTACCAACAAATTCTGCTGTTACTGTTCTATACAGTCTCTTGTAAATGCCAATAGTTTTATATTGTGTGTAGATATTATTAGTTTCAAACCTCAGAAAAAGCCAAAAATGCTTATATTTTTTCAGTAGTTATATGAAATTTTTTCCACTGTCATTCATAGATTTTAATGGTAGAATGATATATTTATTGAATAACCTGTCTGGCACTGAAATCTGTTAATGTGGTGCATACCTCTAGCTTCCATATCAAAAAGAAGGCTGAATAATTGAATAAATGTAGAAATAGTTTTCTTGTTTCTGTTAGAAATGTATCAATTTTTGCTAACTTTTATAAAATAAAATTACAGTATTTTGCTCTTAGAAAAATATTTTACAAATAAAAGTAGCATAGAGCTCCTTGACTAATTATCTGTGTTTTAAATATTTCTTGCACCATGGACTTATGGTTCAGGTACAGTTTCATCTGAAAAGATTCTTTTAATCTCCTTCCAAGAAGCAGAGCTTTGAGGAGATCTTCCAATTGAGCTGAGCTTCAAAACCTAAACTGCCTTAACTGATCTAGTAAATCAAAGCAAACTTACTTGGGTTCAGCTGAAGTCAGTTACAGTTCTGTATAAGGTATCTGGAATAGAGATACACACAAAAGAGTAGGAGTTGGGTAAAATCTTAGACACTCCTTTAAACTGGTGCATTTTTCAGGAGATTGGTTTTAATTCATACAGTGAAATAACAGCTTCTGTACTAGTCCATATTCAGGGAATAAAATGGGAAAATAAGGCAATCTGTTCATTTGAAACACTGAAAATTCACCTTCCTTCATCTTTGTAGCCCTAATATCTGGTCCTAATGCAGTCCTTCATGTGTACAATAGAGCTGAGCCACTTTATTCATATTTTTTGAAAGTGAGGATCCTAGAAGTGGGTATTGGGCTGACAGATCAGCTCTCTGTATCAGATCTTCCCCTGCTCTTCGGCAGAGTAGCTTCATGCCAGATGTGCTGCTAGAAACTGCTTTCCAGCAGATCTTACAGCATGTGTGCTCACATTGCCAGAGAAGATAGGTGGATATGTGAGTGAATGTGTGAAATGAACAGAGCAAACATTCATCATTTTCCTTGAGGCTAGCGGCCCCTTTAATGGGGTTGTGAAAGAGATGGGAGGTAAGTCTACACGAAACTTTCCCTTTAGATTTTTCTCAACTGCGTTGTTGTAGTGTGGATGGTTTTGTGTATTTATAGACTTGGGAGCACTGTGTGCTTTTATATCTAACGTATGAATGCAGTTGTTCATTGCACTTAATGTGGGGGAACAGCATGAACGGTGCTGCTCCGTAAGGAGGAATGGGCCAGGGCCCACAGCACAGGTAGATCTCCCTGATGGGGCACGATATCCCACAGTATCTGAGCTGGGGCGTGCTAGTGGATTCTGTCAGTCCCAGAGGAGTCAAGGAGGTCCAGTCAGCAGCAGGAGACAGGACTGCAACTTGTTTGAGGCTCCTGTGAGAGATGGGCCGGGGACAGAGCTGGAGACAAGACTATGAGGTCAGGCTGGGTCCCTCCAGGCCGCTCAGGCAGTACTGGGGCCTGTGGAGGATGGGGCTGGGTACAGCCCTGCTGTGACAGCCCAGGCAAGGACGAGGCCAGGGCTACCCTTATGGGGAGCTGGGCTCACGGGCAGAGGGAGCCGGGGGGGGTGCCCAGGCTGGTTGGGCAGTCAGGGCTGCTTGCTGCCCTCAGGGCTCTGATACAATTCTGCAGGTTTCACAGCATATATTGAAATTATCCGTTTATAGATGTGTTCAGCTTTAATAGCCACAACTTACTCCTTAGAAGAACTTCAAATGTATTTTGGATTGTTTGATGGGAGCACTCACAGGATTTTAGAATATGATGTAGAATGGATTATTTTTGCAATTATTTATTCCTGACTTGTTTATAGATACACTGTGATGTGATTATTTTATAGTTGCCTTGGTTAGGTTTAGCTCAGTTGGTTAGAGCATGGTGCTGCTAATGCCAAGGTCGCGGGCTCAGTCCCCATACAAGCTACATTGAGGGTCAGACTAGATGATCTCCAGAGGTCCCTTCCAACCTTACCATTCTATGATTCTAAGATCATGATTCTATGATGATAGTTCTCTTCGATCATTGACTGACTTTGTTCAACGGGGGGGAATGGGGGGGGGTACAATGATATCTTTGCATAAAGTAAGGTGGGAACTTCTGACTTTAAATGCCATCTTAACTATGGGTTTATTAGGTATTTAACTTAAAAGTTCAGTGTTAATTGTTTCCTTTGCTGAATGGTGAGGTGATATATACTAACTCCATGGAATTCACTTCCACATTGAAAACAGGAGTTCTTTTGACTTCTGAACAGATTGAAGGGCGACAGCACCACCTACTGAGAGCCACAAGTCTTTCTGAGAATCAGAAAACTCATCTTTAAAAAAAAAAAAAAGTGTATTCTGAAAGAAAGAGTGAATTCTGCGAATTCGATTTTGTTGCTTTCACTGACCTTGAAGTTTCATTTTTAGTTGAGCTTAACATTTTTAAGATTAGTCTTTTAAAAATGATCCAGTTTGATTTAGGACTTTTTTGTTAGGTGAGAAACTTTTTACTTTAGTTAAAGGTTACAGATGCCATTTAAAATAAGGCATAGAACAAGTGTAAATATGCTTGAACATGAGCAATAAAAAAGTGGGCTGTGATGGAACACTAGAATTAGTGAGTTTTTTTTCTCCTTGCAGACTTAGCAGATTCTTTAGTATTTAATCTGCTAGCCTTAACTTTGAGGGTGATGTCTCCTTTGGAAGCCCTTTTGAGGAAGAAAATTTCAGAAGCATCAGTAGGCAAGCAAGTGCATAAGGTCTCGTGTTAATAAGCAGTAATGCACACATCTTGTATTAAATGCCCTAAATTGCTTTATTTAGGAATTATTGGACAGTAAATGGGGTCAAAGGCTTGTTGACTAATGTCTCTCAGTGTAGAGAAGAATCAGAATCGCAGAATGGTTGAGGCTGGATGATCTCCAGCGGTACCTTCCAGTCCAACCTCCCTAGGGCATGTTGCACAGATTCGCAGGAAGGCAGTTTATGCTCATAATTAGTTCCAAACCAGAGGAGTTAAAGCCTACGTTCCAGCAAATATGGCTTGTCTAGACCAGATTTTTCTTACGCCAGTTAGTTAATGTATGCTGATGTCGCACCTTTTAAACTGAATCAAGGCAAAGCCTGGGTGTCTGTTGGAATCCAGACGGCTGCTTCACCGAAGTTGCCTTCTCTTAGGTTTTGAATCAGAAGGCTGCTTGAGAGCTTAATGAACAGATCTCAGAGCAGCAGCATCTGGAACAGTTTCCTTCTAGCCAGCAGAGCTTCCTATCTGTGTGGCTGTGCGAAACATTGCATCCTAAACCATCTTTCATTGTTTACCTTACTTACTTCCTTTCCTCGGTCCTTGTTTTGCCTCAGTTGAATGGACCATGAAAACTGATGAAGAAAGTCAAACCTATTTCATTAAACTTTAGTTTGTTTTTAGAGGTCTGCACCACTACTGGAAAATGTTTGGATTTGTCTGCAAAAACGTCCGCAAGTTGAACAAGGTAGGAAAAACATTTGCTTAGACCAATGTCTCAGAAGTGTGAAGAAGTGCATTGTGTTGCTGTTTGAAAAACGTTAACAACAAAGACGAGAGATTGTCAAGGGCTGGATTTTGGGAGCAATCTTTGTATCGCATCCTACTCTTTTTCTTAGACCCCAGAGCACCATTCTTCACTCATATTTGGCAACAAATGCTTAGTTACCTGATTTCACAAAATCATTTCTGCCCCTTTAAGGAGTTACACAGGCAGGAAATTTTGGAAGGAAAGGGAAATGGAGAAGCTATTTATGTTGACACTGAAACCTAAATTTGTATTTTAAGTTCCTGACCGTTACGTACTACTAGGCTTGGTTTAGTGGCTATAGGAAAGGAGATGAGAGTGAGTGGAGCAGTCAGGTGGCTACAGTATGAAAATACAGAATGTAGGCATGATTTTTTTTAATATATATTGTTGCCAAGGAAGATGAAAATCCTGAGAAATTAATGATAAAGAATGACTGCTGTGGTTGTTTTTTTTTCCTCCTGCTTAAATGTTTTTTGCAGGTACTTTATTGATTTTGAACTGAGAGGGAAAATACAAAGTAAAAACAACAACAAAAAAAACCCCTGCCACTTCCTCCACAAGAGAGCAAAGATAACTTCTTAATGTAGCTGTTTTCCATTCTTCTTTTGCCACAGCTCTGAAGGAAGAGTTAGCTTTCAACTTTATGCCCATGATCTCCTTGAAAACAAATTCAGTTATTTAAAGCAACAAGCTATTAAAATCTTTGTTTTTCACACATTGCTGAACTTCTCTTCGTAAATTCTAGTAAAATACTGTTCCATAAAACATTGTTTTCATCATTTTTATGTATTTGGACTATAGGTGAGGATTATTTTTCTGCTGTTCGATCTCATGGAGGTGCTAGTCGAGCACAATTTGTCTTTTTTGAAGACATAATTCTACAGACGTTTTCAGTGTTCACTGAAAGCAAAGAGAAACAAATGCAAATATCTGTAGAATTCTTTACTTCTCTCTGGTTGGCAAGTGAGACATTTTTACACAGTGATCTTGCTTTCAGATGTAATTCCTTTTTTCATTTTAGTAACTGTAGTAATAGATACTGTTCCTATAGCAAGTCAGCAGACAAAGACAACACACATTATGTTTTTAAAAAAAACCCAAATATTAAAACCTTTTATGTTTTTGTGGCTTTTCTCAATTTCATTTTAAATACACAATTGTCTTATAAAAGCCTTTTCTCAGAAACAGTGGGCAAAAACTAGTCTTGCTTAAGTCTGAAAGCAAATTTATTCAAGCTTTTTTATGACTTTAGATTTCTTAAAGTGATAATGTTGCCTATGGCCCAATTTTATAAAGAGCATATAAGTGCCTAACTCAGTCTTGTTTAGGACTACTCAAAGTAGTAAAAATGAACATGTGCAAACACAGTTGAGGATTTAGAGTCTAAGTTAGCAAGTAAGAGCCTCAGTGAAATAAATAATGGGGGGGAAAAGTATAAAACATCATCAAATGATCACAGGGAACAAACACAGGGAATGCAGGGCGAGGGGAGGTCTGCACTCCGGCAAGTTTTGGCAAACTTGGCTCTCCCACCCTCTTCCTGGCAGTCACCAACCTCCTGGCAGACTTGCAGAAGGCAGCTTGGGTGCAGGAGTTACCCGCTCCAGTTCATAGTCTGGCATGGGAGCTCGCGCTGCTCGGGAAGGCCAGTCTGCACTCGTACGCCGCCGCGCTCTGCACGGGAACCACTGAGGGGTGAGCCCAAGCGCTCTTCGGCCAGCTCCCGCGAAAGCAAGGCTTTGAGAGGGGTGGCAATGCCTTAAGCTGCCGCAAATATTGGGGAATGTGAGTTAAGGCCCAGGTTCCCTCTGAGTCTGGGCATGGATCTAAAAATATCACCACAATAATAATCAGTGAATTTTAACTGCTTTGTAAAAACATTGAAATGTCATCTTCTGTACTTGGGACTGGGAAGATGATTCCCTGTCTTAATTTCTCCAAGGAAAATCCACTCAGTTAAGTGTCAGAAAAACGACAGTGATCCTGAACTAGAAGCACGCTGTCATTCACAGAGTCGAGGGATGCTGAAACCATGACCATAAGCTTTTGGGGCTGAGGGATGCTTTGTTTCTATATACAGCACCGTGCAAAAGGGTTCCCGAGCATAGTCTCTGAGCTTTACTATTACTATAGTACTAAAGTAGCGTCTGGCATTTATTTGAAGGCCTTACTCAAAACCAAATTGAAGCTAAAGGGAATCTCTGAAGATCTTAATAGATATAGGTAACACTTTTAATTTTATACGGGTTGTGTGTGAATAAAAAAAAATAATAGTAAACTAACTTGAAATAGCTTTTGTAATGAGCATTTAGTCTTCAGCCAAGGAACAATTGTACATGTATCTCATCTCTCCAGCTGCAGATGAGTTGAAATGTGGCATCTCTAACCCTAAATGCACACTTTGAACACTTTTTTTTTTCCTTTCTTTTTTCCTTCTGCTGACAGCCTTTTAGCAGCATCCCCTCAGGAGGCTTATATTATAAAGTGTAATTTATCTTCTTCAGTGAATTCGAGGGTATTCAAAGAAAAAGTGCTGAAAGAAGCAGATTGCTGCTGTACACCTTGTCCTGGATCAATTCTTGAGACCTACATGCCATTTTACTAGCATGAAGTGAAGCCCTGCCTATTCTTATTTTAGGATTGAGTCAAGTACCTCTTCTGCTCTGGCAGAGTATGGACATACCCCTTCTCTTCCTAGTGCCTCCTTGCCTTTTCCTCCATCTGCCTCCCTCTCGTCTATCTGGACTTCATAGCTACGAACCACTTTCCCACACCTCCTCTTTCCTGCAGAACAAACCCATCTAAATCAGCTCCAACACAAAACCTTCCCCTACTGCGATGTCAGGCTGATTTACCTCTTTCTGAGCTTTGCCACGTACCTGGCTGCACAAAACCTTTCAGTTTTTGAAGCTCTGAGAACTGTTTTGTCTTTACGTGCATTATCCTATCTTGGAAAGGTCAGCTGGGAGAGCTGTTGTTTCAGGAATTACAGCTTAGCGAATAGTGGCTTAGTAATTTTGTATTGTCTGGTTTCTCCCGACTTGCATCAGAAGCAGAAGAACAATAGCAGAGTCTTTGATTCCCTAGAGACTTTGTGGGTTTGGTTTTTGTTTTTAGTAAAAACAAGAACATTTGTTGAAGATCTGAATGTTTTCGGATATTGCGCCGAGACTGTATAGTTTAAATGAGTTTTTAGTAGGCCTTTAACTGGAAGAAATGCACAAAAAAAAATGTTCTGCACAAAAGGAGAGGAACATTTTTCTGTCTGCAAAAGGCATTGTATTTTATACATGATCTTATGCTCTGAAGTGCATTCTGAACATAACCAAAAATATACTGCAAAGGACTTGGTAGAAAGATAAAATCTCAAAGCTAAAATAAGCTATGTAGGAGAATTTCCTTTAAGAGATAAAATTTTATGAAAGAGAATAAAATACTTCCAAACCTCTATCTTGAAAGCAACGCTAATGCTAGACTACGTTTCATTTCTGTATATCCTGGCCATCCCTTACATTAAAAAGAAAAATTGATTCAAACCTTTTTTGCAGTTAAAAACATAATGTTTCAACCATTTGTAATAGGTACCCTCCTCACATCAGGCTACTTGAAACCCTAAGTCTGCCTTCTGATGTGCTGTGGAAGGGAATTAATTTCCTTACAGGGTCTTTTTTTTTCCTTTTTCCTTCCTACATTCATGTGACATTTCCTGTAAGACTGTGAATCCTCCTGTCTGTATGCACCGTAAAATAAATATTGGAATTCTAGGTCACTTTAAAGAAAGCCTTTCAAAGAAAGTGCTTTAATTAACATTTACTTTTATTTGCAAAGGAACCTTGAAGATCCTTTATATCAGAATATAGGTCATGGCTCACAAAGAATACCAATGATGCACTGTAAACTACGCTATTAATATATTAGTGTCAGATTCCAAGGCATATTAAATCTGCTTGATTGTAAAGCACTAATTATTTCTATTAATTTCTATTACGGTAATGTGTAGTGGCTATGACAGAGGTCTGAGTTTGCTGTGGAAGGTGAGACACAGGCGTGAGGAGCCAGTCCTCGCCAGACAGCATTCACAATCTGAATAGGTAAGGAGGGGATGACAGGAAACATTATTTTCCTGTTTACAGATGGAGGAGCTGAAGCCCAGAGGCTGTGACTTGCCCCAGGTCGCTCGGGAAGCCTGTGGCGAGGCTCCGCGTCGAAACCCTCACGGCTGGCTCCGAGGTCCTAACGGCAAGAAGTCGTATTAGAGCCTCCGCGTCGCTTTTGTCCTGGTGACAGCTGACGAGTGTTCAGGAGTCGCGCGACAGGACGCGGCGATCGAGGCGCCCCTCCGGGTGCCCCCGCCGTGCCGCGCGCAGCCGGCCCCGCCGCGCAGCCCGGCCCTCTCCGTCGCTGCCCGGGCGTAGCTCAGGGGAGATGGAGGGGTCTGAAGTGTTTGCCTTGAAGAACTGAAGCTGGGTTCCCCCCCCCCCCCCTTTTTTTTTTCCAGGTGTTTGAGATAGGAAGGGTAAAAAGTAATGAAAATCTGCTGAAAACTGAAAATAACAGAATTCCTCATATTCTCCCCATTTTAACCCCCTGGAGCATATGAGTTCATTGGCCCAGTAAGCTAGATACTTTATCCACTTGGCCACATAATCTTGGTCTGAATCCAGGGGACTTTACAGGTGTAAAATTAACCACAGGAGAGCTCTCCCATTGCTCACTGACTGCAGTGCAAACATATGGAGAACAAGTGAAAAATAATTAAAACAATATTTGAGTACATGCCTGTTCTCTCATTTTATACGTACGACACAAGTAAATCAGTCTTGCTTTTGTTTCATTATCTCAATAAGGAAAAGCAGAAATTTCCTTGCTAGATACATAGTCTGCTCTGTGAAATGGTACCCTTTGGAGATAATTTGCTTAATATGAGAGCGTAGCTGTGTCCAGAAACGCACAGAAAAATGTTTTATTGATTGGCATTAGCTAGAGAATAGCTTGGATTGATCCCGAGAATACTATGGCAGATTCCTCTAATTTGGCTGACAGTGACTTTCAATAGTCTACATCTTAAAACAATAAATCTGAATTTAACTGATCTGATAGTGTAGCTGGTCCATCGGCTACACTAAAATGCTTTTAAACCTGTCCTGGTACACACTTGTCCAACTATAAAAGGTTCTTCTGAGATTTTTTGCTGTCTCTTACAAAGAACATACTTTAAAGTTTGCCTAGATACATACATATCTATCCAACAGACCAGAGTGGTACGAAATTAAGTGGTGGGTTTTTTTTAATTAAAAAAATAATAATAATTATATGCATTTCCTCACGGGACAGGAGCAGCTGCAAAGGTGCCATTCTGATTTCTCTGATAAATACCCTGCATTTTATTTACTTATTAAGAGCATTTAGCACTCCTGAGAGTTTGAGAGCTGCAGACCATCCAACTGTTTTTAGTGGACAGAACAAGCGTGGCATAGGCAGCCGTGGTACTGGCCTCCCCCCAGGCCTGACCATCTCAGAAAAGAGTGGAAGGATTCGCTCAGATTTTTCCCTAAAGTGGGAGGCTTGGTAGAGTGACTGAGACTTGTGTGAGATCAGAGGAAAAAGGAAATGAGAGTAAAAGAGACAGCGTGGGTGGATAGGGGGAGGAAGAGTGTGGACGGACAAACAGAGGTCAAGTGAAGCGCTAATGAGGAAGACAAGGATGTCCTTTCAAAGGGGGAGAGGACCACACAGCAATTAGATGAGTATGTTGAGATGGAGGATCTAGTCCCCTTCAGACACTAAGCTGTGGCCTCAGTTCCCCCACCCCACCCCTTTTATTTTCCAGCCTGAATAAAAGCAAATTGTGTTTTCCTTTCCTAACAACACTGTGTTTTCAGTTGAGTACCTGGAATACTGTGTTGCTGTTAAAATGGATAAATATGTATGTATATCACTGGATTTGTGTGCATAATGACTGAGGATTTCTGCCTCAGAGTTTGCTATCCTGAACCAAAATGCAACCACTCAAAGCTACTGCTAATCCCCTATTGGCAATTGCTTGCGGGTAAATGGGTATTACATGTACAAATATGGTATGTATTATGTTCTAGTATTTTCTTTTTTTCAAAAACAGTAAACAAAAACTCATGATACAAACCACTGCCTAGTTACAAATATGAAATCCATTAGATCAATTAGTAGCAAAAGAAGGAATATTTGGCTCCATATTTGGGGTGATTATCAAATCTGCTTCTAATGTTTACACAGCCAGTTTTGCAGAGTACCCCTCCTCCTACCGCAGTCTGAGTGTGCACATGCATGTATACATATGTACGTATGTTTCACATGTACGTAAGTTACTTGCATGTGGAAAGACAACTGAGTTAGCACTCGCTTCAAGAGCATGCAAGCACAAACAAACAGGCATGTGTGAAATTTCCTGTAAAGAAGTTATTTTTAAAAACTGGCTTTAGAGGTTGACTTCTCAGAAGTGTTCCCCCAGCCTAACTCCCTGTCTTAAAAATCAGAGGGAGTAGGTTTGCAGCAACTTAGAGCTCTTGCTTTATTTGCACTACTAACAGCAGTGTAGTTGTGGTGGTACAGGATTGTACGGGCTTGCACAAACCAAAGCCCAGGCAGGGGTCAGGCTTGTACAGTTGCACAAGGCTTAAGTCGGTGCCTTATGTCATCGTGTCGTGCCTACAGCTGCTTAGGTTCACGTCACCATACAAGCGCATCCCTGCATACGTACAGGTACAGCATAAACCTGACACTAAACTCTCTCCCTTAGAAGCTATGTCAAGTCTGGTCACCTGGCTTTTACCAAATCAGGGAACAAAATGCTCCTTCTTCCAGAGAGGGGCTCATCGGAGCAGCCCTTCTGAATTCCTTCATTTTCCTCTTCCATAGTCTGCAGCGGGGGAGAGATGGCAAAATCTCTTAGAAACAGCAGCGCTAGAGAGGATCTCAGAGCGTCAGCTGAGTGTGGAAAAAAAGGGCCGCAGCAGCAGGCAGTCGAGGAGGAGGGCCAGAGAGCCACATCCAGCCCCAGAGCAGAAGCAGAGCATCAAGCTGTAACAGCAGGGGAAAAGGCAAGTATTGCACCATCCCTTCCAGGCTTTAAAGGGCTGGTGCAAAGTTCAAGGCCTCTTCACAAGGGAACAGCTGGGCAACACCTGCAGGCAGTTTACTTAAGTCGTCACTGGATTATTTTGGGAATTCGACTGGGTGCCAGGCTGGCTGCTCGTGAGGAAATAAATACTTAAGACAAAATATTCAAGTGTTTTGCCTAAGCTGTGTGTGCTGGCAAGGGAAAAAAACAGAACAAAGCAAAGTGAGCGTTTAACAAAAACCCAGCAGCACTGGAATGTGAAGCTCATAAAAATAAGAGGCCGGAAGCATCCACGGAGCGCAGTGCAAGGAGAGCAGGCTGTCGGCACTGCTCTGCACATGGCTCTGCCAAGGCATCGCAGCCTGGTCTGCGAATGACCTGTGTTGCTGCAGCCTCGGGCCCCGCTGGAGAGCCAGGAGCTGAGGCTCCCTGGGGTCTCACTGTGGCGCTCAGGCGTTCTCCCACGTGTGCAGACATGCTTGTTACTGCTCGTAGTACATGGCCCCGGCGCTTTTGACTGAGCTGTGCTGCTGGGTGACATGCAAAAACACGAGGCACCTGCTCTTCACAAAATCCTGCTGGTGATTTTGATGGATGGAGAAAAGTGGGATGGTTGAGAAAACCCCAAATGGAGAATTACCACTTCAGAGCCTGAGGAGCACCCTCTGAAGGTGTTGTCAAGTAACTGCTCTTCACCTGCTCTTCCTCCAGTTCTTGGCTTTGAAGTGGCTACCACAAAGGATCCTGGCCCACAGCAAACCACTGTGCCCCAGCAGAGCAGGGGGAGGATGCACTGGCAAGGGGCTGACCGGGATGCCACTGTGCTCCATCTGTACGGCAGAGGAGCAGCTGCTTAAAAAGATCCATCCAGCTGGGAGTCTGCTTTGCCTGGGAGCCCATTCCCTGGCAAAGAAAAGTTCAGTCCCTTTGGCCACGATCTGAGGGAATAATACAGATGGTAAACAGCAACTGTATGGAGTCAGATCAGATGTTGCATCAGCCACTGAAGAGCTCTTAGCATCAAGATATCCATAAATGTGGGGGGGGGAATGAAATTTGGAGGAACAACTGCCTGCCTGTCAGCTCCAAAGTCACTAGGGGCAAAAAAGGCAGGAATAATATGGTTATGTCTGGGCATATCTACAAGCAGCTCTGCTTTTTATGCTTTTCTTGGATCTTTGAAACCCAAGCAAGTGAAAGCTCCCCGTGCTTGGTGCGGTCACCTGCCAAGTTTTCCCTCCTGTATCTTTGCGTAGCTTTGTGAATTCTGTTGTCACTCCCAGCTCTACAGCAGTATAAAGAGCTCAAAGTAAGACTGAGATGCCACGGTGTTAGTTGTATACTTAAACAGAGAAGGAGGTAATTTACTACAAACTAATTGTAGGGTGTACATTGGTCCTGTCTGAAAACATTGGCAGTCTAGCTAGTTCAGACAGACAAAAGCTCATATGAAGAAGTGAGATTTACAGGCAAAATAAAGGTATGTATTTCTTTTAAAGCATTCTCTGCGTAGTGGATGTTTAGTGAATATGTATTTTGGAGAGAAAAAATATACATCAGCTTCAAAGCCCCCTGACCATCTGTGGTGAGAAATGCTGCAACTACACATGCCTCCCTTGGGTTGGAGTAGATCTCTGCACTCCACAGATCCATGATTGCTAGCAATTTCTGTAAGGCATACCTAGAGCTGCACCATCCTGCCATAAAAGCAGTCGCACAAAAGGCTGTTACTTCTTCTGGGATTTAAATCCCTTGCTTTTGGGACCTGAAGCTCAGTGGCAGCAAATAGGGCTTTCTATCTGAAGACCTTTATCATGATAGCCCACTAAGTTACAATATCTATTGGTTGTGGGACAAGTCAGCAGTGGGGACATGTGGCCACAGCCACACGGGGAGATGAGGTCCTGCTGCAGTCCTGATGCTGCAGTACTGACATCCTGAGGCAGCGCAGCAGCCCTTCTAGTGACCTTCTCCTTTCCACACCATGTTTATAAATGTTGCTGTCCAGGACAGTGACAGGGATGATTTAGTCTATCAGGGCAGAAAGGCACTGTTAAAATCGCAGCCTGGCTGCCTCCAACAAGCTTTGCTCTCTGCTCGCTCCTTCTGGGAGCCACACTGCCAATGCCTGACTCAGGAAGACAGATTCTCCTCCCCTCCAGCCCCCTAAAACAGATCTAGAGTTAGGAGCTGCCATGTGCTCACTCTCCACTCCAACTTGCTAGCCCATTGCCAGCTCATGGCAAATTCTGCCCCATTCCAGAGCCATGTGATTAACCCCGCTGCTCCATCTACCAACACCTTCCTGCTTGGTAATGTACGTATGCCGTGTGTCCATGCATGGATACCACTAAGCTCTGACCTCTGTCCATATTACCCTCAGCTTTATGGGCAGAAAGAATTTCCTCACTCTCTCCTACTGACTCTCATATTGCTGTTTTTCATGATACTGATTGCCAATGTTTACTTAATTGAAACAGAGGAGGGAGATTACTCCTTTTCCATGTGTATGTTTGTTTCTAAGCCTTTTGTGCTTTCTTTTAACCCGGGAGGACTAAGTCCACAATAGCATTCTGTTATCTGTTATGCTTCTCTTCAGTAATGCTATTTGGATAGAAAATTTTGCATATTAAAATGAAAGGTGACACTGGGAAAGAACGCAGGCTGTTAAATACAGTGTTGTGAGCTTAAGGGCCTTACCACACTTTCTTCGAGTGTGGAATGCCTGCAGTAATACTTCCTGAAATATGGCCCTCCAGGCCAACCAGCAAGCTTAAGCCGCTTCTTCCCTGTTGCAAGTCGTATCATCTAGGAACATTGCAGCATGAAGAACATAAACCCCACAACATGGAAAGGTTTTGTTGTTCCTTTCAGATAGGGACAGAGCAATTAATGAGAATATATTTCATTGAGCTTCTCTTTCTGTTACAAAGTCCTGTTAGTGTAATTGCCAAAGAACAACTGCTAGCATTTTAGAGAGCTCCTGTGCCATTCATTCTGTCTTCAGGGGATTTAAATGTTTTTTTCTCATGTCAGCACAGGGAATACTGTACATGCATTGCTCTTGGGGGAAAAAAATGTGACACCAGTGGAGGGGGTGGGAAGCATTACATTAACAGGACCAGCAACTGATGCTTTGGAGACGCTTCTTGCATTGTGCTACCATGTAGATAAGGCCAGAACGTCCTGGCTGGCACAACATGCACAGACATTGCCAGAGATTCAAGACATCTGGTCCCTTTTAGGCATCTCCTCAGATCTGAACCCAGGCTTTTGGAATAAACAGAATAGTTTCTTCTGAGCGTTGTCTGAGCTTTCAGGGGCCAAAAGAGGCCAGGTCTGGCTCTTTTCCTGCTCAACTCTTGTGAAAACCTGCACTGCTGAAAGCTTGGCTGTTACTTCCTTAGGTGCATCCATGGGAACTGATTTCTTTGAGAAAAGTCTCATTCTGACTGTAGGTGCCATGCGCTTGAAAATGTGACCCTTCAGCACTACCCGAGCAAATCACCTTTTATGTGCTTGAATTGCAGGCAGAGTTTGCAGTCGCTGTTTGTGATCAGAGGAGGGCTTCCCCAAAGCTTATTCTTGAAATCCACAGTTAGAAGCCTGCTTCAGCCACCCACACAGCAACAGCCAGTGAAATATGTTCAGGTTTAATGTCAACAGCTCTCAGCATAACACTCCTTCAGAGCAAGGCTGAGCAATGGGAAGAACAGGCTAAGTCTGCTCAGTCATGATGTCTCATGTCCTGTGCTTTAACAGTTCAGCAGAGCACAAAATACTCATCTCTTAAACGGGGGAAGGGGTTAATGAAGCAGTTGCAGGAGCAGGAAACCAAGTTGGCATGGAGACTTCAAATCAGATTGTAGTGCACTCTGCAAACAAACCACTGCACTTGTTAAGTCACTTCCTTCCCTCCCCCCCTCATCTCCCATTGCATAAAACTGAAGCCACATTTTTTGCCCTCCCCTTGAAATTAATGCATTATCACTTGGACAAGAATTTAATAATTGGGTTGATTTAATAATATATTTTCCTATTTCAAGTCTCTGTTTCTCTGTTGAACCAACTCAAATATTGTTGTTGCTATGGCTGCTGCGTCATTAATAAAATGCTCCTTAACACACATAGAACTCCTGTGTTTTGGGCCCAGAAAAAAAACGCTAACAGATGGTGGCTTTTCTGAGTAGAAAGCATCTACAATGACAACAGTCTTCTCAGACCTAACTGTATGTGGAAAGCCATATATAAGACTCAATGATGTCCGCTATGGGCAGACACTTAGACCCTCTGTCAGTGATACCAAATTTCCTCCTCAAAGTCACCATAGTCAGGGACTGCAACATGCTAATTTAGTTGCTCTTGGTAATGTAAACTGTTTTTCCATCAAACTGGCAATGAGTTGGCCAAGTTCCATCTTAAGACAAGGCAAGTAAGCCACAGAGCATACAATAGTGGTTTTTTTCCTGTGGGGAGATTGTTTCCAGAAGAACCAGAGCTTCGTTTAGTAGCAGCTTTATAAAAGAAGAGGAGTTAATGGGATTAACCCCACCTCTTACCATTTCTTGGAGCAATTTACCCTGGGTCACAAGATGCAGAAATGGCAGTAGGGTCCCTTTCCACCTAAGGGGTGCATAAGAGCATGACCTCACCCACTCCCAGAAATATTGTAGCAGACCGAAGGTTCATCTAGTTCAAGATGAGCAGGATCACCTAATCTACAGTGGATGGAAGCAGATACGGAAGAAAAGAGTATGCAAAAAAAAAGGGGGGGGGGCTAATGGCGTATGACACTTCCCTTTTGTACACCTTTTCAGTCTCTACAAGCCAGCTATTATAAGATTTCCCAAGCCAGGGGTTGTATTTGGAATACAGTTTAACAGTCTACCCCTACAACTCTTCCCCACAAACATCTCGAATCCCCTTTTCAGTTGCTCTGAAACATTTAAGGCAATGAATTGCACAGCTGTAATTACACACAGTGTGAAACCCGCCTCTGTATGTTGGTTTTCAAATCTGGTGCCTGCTGATTTCGCAGGGTGCCTCCTAACGCTTGTGGTAAGAGAACAAAATTGCCCCCTGCTCACCTTCCCCTTTGCAATCTGTGGTAATATATAGACCTCAGGCATAGACTGCCCGTGTCATCTTTGTGACTGCTGAAGGTTGACAGCAGGGTCTTTGTCTCTTTAGTCTTTCTTCATATGGAGGAAGCCCTGTGTTTCTGATCACTGACTTCACCCTTTTCGGTATCCTCTCTTTCCTCTATATTCCTTCTGGAAAGGACCAACCAGAACTGCATACAGTAACCAAAATGTGGGTGCCCCATTGATTTCTGCGCTGGTGTTGCTTACGTTTTTCCTACCTCACAAGCACAGGACAATGGCGGTGCAAATTACTCCACTCTGCCTTGGCAATGTGTTTTTTTCATGCTGCTGAGATAAAAGCTAATCTCCTGAGATAAGTGGGTATCAGTTCTCCAGTGCCCATTCACTCACTGAAGTCTTTCATCAAGTGGTCCTGGAAGAAGAAGCTACAAGTCTGTGATGTAGGACGTGCACACTGAAAACTTGATTGATACTGATACATCGCTGAGCAGGTGATTAGACAGAAGTGATTCCATTTGCTACAGTTCAGAGTGACCTCAAAAGTGTCATTAAAAATCAGTGTAACAGTGTGCTCTCCAACCATAGCCCAGAGGATCTTCAAGAATTACATGATGTTTTCAGAAGCTAAGAAACTCCAACCCTTCTCAGGAAGGTGCTTGAAATTTCCTGTAGAATCTTAAAATTTTTCTGTTAATAAATTTAGAGCCTAGATCCAACTCAGTAAAACATGAAATATTAAATATCTACTTAACATGAAGAACTAGTAAGAATGTTAAAAATGAGTAATCTCATTTCTATTTAGGTCTTTAGTCATCATGGCAATTAAATATATGCATTAGTGCTTTTCTGCATCAGGATGAAAGGACCTGTATGCAATTAAATGCTGTGATGAATTGGGTCCCAAAGCCAGCAATGCTTTATAAGATTTTTAACCTATATTTCTGTCTACTCTGCGCTTTAGTTTAGTACAGACATTATTTATTACTTTTACAGATATTCTTCCTTGAAGAGGGATTTACTTTAAAATATATGTGTCATCGTGCTATTTCAGTGATTCCAACGTGCAAAAATATTTTGTGATAGGAATAATTTATCTCTTGATTAACCATTTCAAGATTGTTCTAAGCAGTAGTATGTTTGCAGGTTTGAATATGTATACAACATTCTGGGGCTATGTGTACAATAAACTAATTCAGTTTCACATTGTTTTACGTGGAGATATATATGGTATTTACTATAAAGAATACCTCTAAAATATAGTGGGTCTTAAATCCAATCTAATACAGCCCAGTGCACTTTGAGCTATAGGATAATATGACCATGAAGATCTAAGACAGCACAAAGGAGTCAAGAGACAACACAAACACTGTTGACACTGTTTGGTGTTCTCAGCTATCCCTGGTTTCTTTTGGTTTTGCATTGTGAGCTTATTTAGCCAGGAATGCTTCTTTCAGCAGCAGCATCTGCAGCATATTGAGCATTGGAGCATACTGTGATCCATTCTGCTTTCATCCAGTTGAACAGCTGGAATGACTAAGATGCAAAGAAGTCCCAGGACTTACCCACAGTTACACAATGAATCAATGGCCCAGCTGTTTTCAAAAGAGAATTATTTTCCTGTCTCTTTGCTTTAACAACTTAATTGCAAGGCATCCTTATATCCATTAGACTATTTCTCTTATCAAAAAGTTACTAGCATGGGTCTTCATGCATAATTCTTACACCTTTATGCACATGCTTGATTATCATCTCTCCTGATGGAAAAATCTTCTCTGAAAATTACTAGTGCTACTTTTTTTCTCTTTGATCTATGATGTCAGTGGACAGAATAAGGTAAACAAATATTTTTTTGGCACTATCAAACACACCCAAATCACTATCAGTATTGACTACTATTCAGCTGCATCTTTTCTCACACTGTAGACCTATTCTTACTCTCTTCGGAAGCTTTTTGTTTCCTAGACTTGCCGTTTTTTCAGATCAATCTACATGGCAGCTTCACGGAATGATAGCATGGAATCTGCTCATGTCTTACAGCTACCTAGCAATTTATTTCTAAAGCTTTTTCCCCTGATTTTGCTCAATATCTTGTATGGTATTATTATTACTACTACTACTATTATTTCTGAGTGGAAACCAGAATGCTGTTATGCTGTTCCATTCATAAATACATATATAATTTTTTAGATATTCTTATATTCTTTTTTCAAATTCTCTCTCTCTCTTTTTTTTTTTTTTTTTTTTTTTTTTAATGAGGCCAAGTTCCACAGAGGTGATAGACCCCTAACAGTGAAGGACAGTGTTTTCCTCCTTGGAAATACAGTAGCACAATACAAAACTTTGTGCACTGGCATACCAAAGTGCTCAGATTTAATCTGATAATGCCTCAACAGATGTTCCTGACCGTACCCACAAACACAGTGGTTCCAAATGTATATTTCACCCTCAAAGATCAGCATCAGGACATAGGTCCTTTTTCTTATCTTTCCAGAATAGATTTTGACATGTCAAATGCCATCAGGAGTTGATTTCAACTGCAAGATCTGTATATGGACTTGTGTTCTGACTCATCTTGGGTTTCTCCATTGCAGGATCAGCCCTGTTCACCATCATCTCCTCCAGGGAATGGCAAGGAAATCTTTACTCTGCCCTTGATTGTGCCTCCTTACTGATGTACCCCATCTATCACAAAGTTGTAATTTAAATTGGAATTTTCTCTTTCAAGAATATAGAGAAGAGCTGTTATATTATTCTGAGCTGCTTAGTCATTGCTGGTTTTGGTTATAGTGAGTGCACCCTACTAGTACTACTAGTATTGCCTGCCCCATGAGCTGGCAGAAGTGGACTCACGCAATGTGCTCTGTCTCTTATGAGGTTCCATAGTTCTACTCTCTCACTGATTTCCATGGGTATATACAAATTGATCCCATTCAATAAAAAAATAAAGAAAGGACACTTCTTTTTGTTCTCACTCAGCCGTGCAAACTTACCTTGGGCTCAGGTTGCCAGCCTGGCTTCTTCTGGGGGGTTATTGACTCACCTTTAGTAATGTAGATTCCCTTCGGGCCAGATCCTGGGTTCGCTTACAGCCCTGCAGCCCATGGTCCTAGGTTGGTGTTTGCATTCGCCACCATGGGGTCGGTATGGGGCTGAGAATGCAGCCCTGTCAATGGGATTTAGTCAGCAGTTCCACTGGTGATGCACAAAGCAGGCTAAAGCCGGTCACCTTCCCTGACTGTTGTGAATGCTCGGCATAGCTAGCAAGAATTAGCACAACTGAGATCATATGCATTTTCATTAATCACTGTGAGCCTTAAATAAAAGCATACTGCTGGCAGCTTTGATTAAGAGCTTTCCATTGATCATAAAAGCCAAAAGCTAAAATGAATTGTTTAATGTTGAAGGATTGAGATAGCAGTCCAAAAATTTGATTTATTGCAAAACCAAGACGTAAGAAGAAAATATTTCAAAATAAGAAGGCTACCGTCTCTGGGGCAGACCTTGAGACAGTTCATACAGGCCAGGAAAACATCCCAGTCTCTGTAGCCAGGTCTGCAGCCCAATGTAGGGTGGTCACAGCCCCTCAATGCCAAGTGCTGTGGCAGTGGAACAGCATGTGATGGGCACCTTGGCCAGCGCTAATGTGGAGGAAGGAGGCTTGAGCTGCCTTAGCTTCACACAGTAAGTCTGTTCTTGTACAGTCTGTGTATGCTTTCGGATGCCTGGTTATAATAGGTATCCATTTTTCACAAAAAACAAGAAAACAAATACAAAAATTCTATACTGTGAACGGAATTCATCTTTTCAAACTCTAGCCATCTGAAAGCTGGGCAGCTAGGATAGTTATATTTAATAGCTTCTGTTGTTAATGGGAGGAGAGAAAGCACCTCCTAGGTGAGTGCCTGTTTGAGGGGATCTGAACCACCTTCTGGAGGTGTCTGTTTCTGTTCATTGTCTAGGGGGGTCATTAGTGTCCAGTGAGGGAGTGTCTTAGTTTAGACTGGGCACTTAATTTTTAGATTAAGCTAGATATATGCATCTTCCTATATGCATGCAGAGAATGATAGAAAACATGCACAGGATTTCATCTTTATATCCAGATAAAGCTGCAGAACTTATTCACAGGACATAATCTGCCATTCCAGTATGTACTGAAGGCTCCCATAGAGCTTACCGTCTCAGGCACAAAATGCACTTGCAAATCCTTTACCACAATGGTTGATAATGCATAAAAATAAAGCCCTGTTTTTGATCCCCTTTCTGACTATATGTTCATGCTGCTTGGCAATATGATTTTATTTCAGGATGGAGGACTCCTTGGAAGAGTTTTGGCCATTTATTATCAGTCCTGTAGTTCCTGGAAATAAGGGGATAGAGAGGTGGTGGACAAGTCATTTGGAAGAAATGAGACATAATCCAAACTCCTCTATGCCTACTTAGCTACCAAAATGGTTATTCTGGCTCTGTAAGCAGCTAAGCAGCTGTCAGGTTGCTCTGCTCTTGCCAAAGCTTATCCAGTGGCCAGCCAACTGCAGGCTGGGCAATGGAGATCTACAATGGCTTAAAACAACCTTGCCTATGAACCACGTAAACTGTGCTGAAAGAGTTGGGAGGAGCCTAAAGACTAGCCTGCTCTATCACTTGTCCTGAAGAAGACAATACTTGCCTCTGGGTGAGCAGAAGTTTGCAAATAAAGTGTGGCGTATAAATGTGTGTGCCAAGCATGGAGAAGTATGTTTTATGCATGAAACACCTTCAGGAAATATGTGTTCACCACATCAGGGCCTCGAGTACAGGAAACTCTGTTCGGAGTGTGTGTGTGAACAGCATATCACTCTAACCTTTGTTAGCTTACAGTTAGCTTCCTTCAGTGTGTCTTTTTTAAATGTGCATATAAATATGTGGATGCACATGTGTGTCTGTCCGCCTATATATATATATATGCCTGTATATATATATGTCTTTAAAAAGAATTCACATATTAACTATAGTCTGCCACCCAGATTTGCTTCTCAGTCCCTACCTGCTTTATTCAGGTCTTGTCCTGCTTTTGGTTCCCTTCTTTATGGTTGCACTCTTTTTCCATAAGCATTTATAGGAGTCAGATAGCATCAATAATCCTCACACTAATTTCCTCCTGGAAACTGGCCAGAGAAGAATAGGGTGGGGAAAAGCTGTCCTTACAACATTGCAATGGAATTAATCTGTTTGTTTCTTCTAACCGGGGACTACAGTGTAAATCAGCATGGCTCCCGTCGTCCTTTACAGGAGGAAGAACCCTCCTGGGTTTTAAAATGGACTATTCTCTTGAGTGGCTGGTTGTTGCATTAGTGTCAGAACTGAAGCCTTTTCTTCGAGTCACAATTTTCAAATACCGCCCCTTTAAATTTCCTGGCATTGAATCCCTTTTATTTCTTTGTGCTCCTTATTGCCCAGTAGATATTGACTCTTACAGCGTAACAGTGGTTATGACTTTGCTTTTATTTATGACCTTTTAAATGTTTTAGCAAGGTTGAGGCACGGGAAAATAAGCATGGGGAAATTCCTGTTTAATACTTAGTGCCCTTGGTTTGGTGTCTGTTCCCCTCAGACCAGCTCATCATGGATGGAGTTGCATTTGTCAAGCTGTCAATAAAATACATGAATAAAGGGAGCACTCTTTCCCTACTGTTGTTTTCTCTTTATTTCTTTGTTTGTTTTGAAGTTTGTCCTGAATACTAACATGGTATGCCCAAGTGAATAGGAACATTTCAAGCAATATCTGCTTGCTGTGATCCCAATAAACAGCGGATGTCGCTAATGGAGTCCCTAGCACGTTTTTGGAAGAGGAATATAGATGGCATATGGCATAGAAGAATAATTTCATAGTAATAAGCTAAAGCCAGTTATTAGTGAGACACTACTTTGTAGCTAATGGCGGTATAGATAATGAGGGTGGTGAGGAGGAATCTGCTCCGAGCACTGGGAAATATCAGATTGCTACACTCAGCAGAAACAATACTATTCTTAAAAAGCCATTGATCCTTCAATAGACTTTGCAGAAAATCATTGCAATTCTCAAGCGTGAGCTGTAGCACATCTTTGGAATCGGGCTGTGCTTCAGTTGGCAGAAGAGCCTGCTGGCAGCATAACTACAAAGTTATGCCAACCTGAGCGGCAGTACAGAAAACCCTGCAGGTGGCATGGCCCTACAGCCATTTCTGAGAGAGTGTCATACTGTTGTGCTTCCATTCCCACACCATCACGAGCAGTAACTGTTTCAGTTTCTGTGCAGAGCAATGCTAGTCTGACATAAGAATGAGGCTGAATTATTTCAGGTCATTGTTTTGGGAAAGGGGCACTGGTTTATGAAAAAGAAGGATCTGAAGGATTTTTTATAGCCTTTATAAAAAAGGTCAGCAATGATATGAGTATTCATGGTTTACTCTTCTTCTCCACAGGCAACTTTGCCACAGTATCACACTTCTTTCTTGCAAATAGGTCTCCAATTCTAGGCATCTAGTTAACCCCCTGAAGAGAAGCTTGCTTATTTTGACACACTTCTGCTCTCCCTCCCTCCCCCCCCCCCCAAAAAAAAAAGAAAGAAAAAATGTGGATCAGCTAAAACAAGTTGGAAAAAAAACCTACCATTTGTGACCTAGATTTTAAGAAAACAAAAGTTTGGCATTCCAGGATATACTGACACTGATTTATCATCATGCATAGGGATGGCCAAACTTCTCAAAAGTGACTTATGATTTTGAGTGCTTCCATTTCTAGCAGTCTAAATGAGCCAGATTTGCAAAGAGCTCCAAGCCTAGAAGCTTCTGAAGCCCTACACGCTTCAGGGTGTCCCACACACAGTCATCACTTATCTCTGAATGACTGTGGTCAACAAATCTGGGTGGAATGACGTACTTCTGCAGAAGCTGAGGAGTGGTTTAATCTTTTCCATAACTGCATCCAATAAGCAGCTATTGGTCTGAACCTCTGTCTTTGGTGACACACGAGTAACTTCAGAGCGCTGGCATAGCATGTGAATTTTTACAGCGCTTAATACCTTTCTATCTAATGTTCGTCTGAAGAGGTTGAAGTCAGTTATCTTCTAAAGAGAGGAAATTACAGCTTTAAGAGAAGAAAAAGAAATCTTTCTTCTGTCATCCTCCCAGGCTTATGAAGATGAAGCTAGATAAAGACATTGGGGGCAGGAGGACTCTGGGAATAAAAGGGTTTTACTAATTTAATGGAATCGGCTGCACAGTGAGTGTGCAACATTAATGCTACCACAAACACATGACCTTTGATGTGTATTGAGTGATCAACCTCCTGTAAAGTACTTGAATTCAAAGTCTTCAGCACCAAAATAGACTCATCTTTGCTGTCGAGGTGGAGTAGGCATTTCACATATGAGCAGAACACAATTTTGGTTCAAAGCACAGAAGCTGGCGGGTCCCTGTTTTAGCAAAGTGCAGAATTCAATTTGCTTTTGCTGTCCCTTTGTTTCCTAAGGGAAATGTGTGGATTAGCCACGGGATCCAGCACTGTGCTGCTTTCCTTCGGTTGGGCTAAAGTACTTACCAAAGGTGTGTTAAAATAATGTAATCCAGCAGGGAAGTAAATGCTCCCCGGCCCCAGGGAACTGCTTTCTGGCCCATGTTGCTGCAGGAAGCCTGGACTTTGATTCATCCCCTGGACCCTGCTGCCTCTCCCCGCCGCATTGGATGTTGCGTGGTGCTCGGGCCCTTGCAGTCTGCTTTCTCTTTTGCATATCCTGCCCTTTGAGAGGACGAAATGAAATTACAGGGGTAGCAAAGCACTGTGCTTCCCAAAGCTCACCTTTGCTCTGTCTTCCCTTGGAGCTCTGGAGAACATAATTCACCTCATCCCGGCAAATGACGTTCATTTTTCCATGTGTATGAGATGCACTGAATTTGACTTGCATGGTTATTTCGGCCCCATCCCCTTCCCTCCCCGCCAGGGCACCGCAGGGTTTGCTCCCTCACCCCTGGGGGGCTCGTGGCCGCTGGGCAGCGGTTTCACCATCCTCAGCCCCCTTGCGCTCCTGGAGGTTTTCAGCATCGTTCCTTTTAATCCCGGTGATCACTCGCAGCTCGCCGTTCCTTCTGCGGATGCAGACGGGAAGCAGCCAGTTCGACAAGCCGTGCACGAACGGTGATTTTTACATCTCTCCCTGCCACCGCCGGACTCCAGCAGCAGCCCTGGCCCTGCGGCATGGCAGTGCAGAGGCCTTCGAGGCTTCCCCTGTAGCAGTGACACCACTAGCAGAGAGAAATAATATATATATATACATATATATATTTAATAAAACCTGCAGTGAAGAGAGCAGCGCGCTTTTGCCGCCACCCGCCCCTTCCCCCCCGCTCCCAGCCTCCACGGTTGCCAGGCAACGGGGCAACCGTTGGGGGCCTGCTCCACAACCCCCCTGCGCCGCCCGGTGCGCGCGGGGTCTGCGCCCTGGCCTCGGCCCTCTCCCCTCATCTCCTGCCCTCTCCAGCCGCAGCGCCTCGGCGAAATTAATAACTCCGAGGGGAAGCGCAGGCGGGAGGGGGGCACTGCAACGCTGTTATATTAATAAGGATGGCCGTCCCCAGCAGGTGCGCTCCCTCAGCACTTCCCCCCACCCCCGGCATGTCGCGCAGGGGCCTCGCGCCCTCTCCCCGCCATGGCTGTGGGGCGCTCCCCCCAGGCACCGCTAGATTTGCCTCTCCACCTGGGGAACCTCCCCAGCGGGTTCCCCAAAGGCTTGTTTTGCTCTCGGTCCCTCACACAGCCCTGTTTTCCCTGTAATCACCCCAGGCACCTTCAAGGAGAGCAGCCTCCCCCACACACACACACCATCTCTGATCGTTTCAAATCTATAATATCGAAACACTGAAAGCGGCCAATAAGCATGCTGACCCACTTGAGAAAAAAAAAATGGAAACAAGTGATGTGGAAGAAAAGTTGGTTTAAACAGCAAGGTAACAACTGGCGTTTGCTATATATAGCCCCTTTCATCTGAACCATCCCTACGGTTTCCATAGCTTAACTATAAATAGATAAGATTTCCCCTGCCGAACACATTGCCATTTCTGGAGCAAACATCCCACAGCAAATTGCAGCATCATCCATAAATTTTAAGGAAAATAAGCTGGTTTTGGGGTGCAAGAGGAGACGTGGAGTTTGTGCTGGCTGCTGAGGTGTAGGCAGTGCCAGGAGAAAGTGCCCCAGGGTGCCACGAGCACCCTCAGGGAAGGACGCTGCGACAGCCAAGGGCCCTCTTTACCTGCGCGTCCCAGGCACACGTGCACCCAACCTGGGCAACGTTTCTTTCCAGGTCTACCCGTGAGCATGCTCGCTCTGGACAGCTCGAATGTCATTAATCAGCCCTTGCAGGACGAAGGCAGTGGAGAATTTACTTCTCCCTCTTCAGAAAGTGTGGGCCAACTAGCGAACACAAGAATAAACACAACTCAGAAAAACCCACCCCTTGGATATCTTCCATCTTCTCATGATGAATGAACTGTAACATAGTCAAAAGGTGAGAAGGCCCAGCCATAACCGTATCTCACAAATCTCAGCAAAATGGGTGGTAAAACCTGTGAAATATGCTTCTTTTTCCATTCTATGCCATTTTTATTCGTGTTTTTATGCTCCCTGCCCTTGTGCCATGGTGGGCAGTCACCCTGCTCATGTTCTGGGTGGATCTGGCTGGACAGGCAGCAGGGACTGGTGCTTTGATAGCGCTGGGCAGACCGACAAATCTTAAAGGGGCTAAAAAAAGGGCGAATCTGAAGCAGAATTGTTCTAATGCATTCTGTACTTTTCCTAGAATGACGTCAGACTGCCTTTTCTGCTGAATTGTAGTAAAAATAAATACAGTTAGAATGTGTGGGCATGGTTTGGAAAAGGATTAAGGGGAAGTTTTAACATTGGTTTCACTGAAGTGGAAATGATTTCTGATAGCCAGCTGGAAGCTGGTAGAGGCACTAGACTGAGTTGAGAGTTCATGCAGCTGGGGTTTCATAATACGAAATTGCTAGTCTTTCACTTATTACTTCAGAGTCAGATCCTAAAATCTTATTTATATGATTAGTCCCTTTGGGCCATATCCTTATTTCTCTTACACCAGAATGAGTCAGAAACAGAAGAGGGGATATCTATGAGGCAAAGCCTTCTCATTAAGAGGTCCCTCCAGAATGGAAAAGTAAAACCTAGCTATGGTAATGTCCTCTAGCCTGGAGCTAAGAGGCATGGACCAACACAAAAATAGGCTACACATCAGGCAGTTCTCTTCAGCAGAACTAGCACAACCCTCCAGAGCCCACCACTAGCTCCTCCTTCAAATGAAGTTTCAGTTTAAGTACCTGGTACTAATCATCCAGATCATTAATTTTTTGGGTCCCATTTACCTCAAAACCTGCTCCCACCTCCAAACAGAGCAACACAGCATGTATTAATATTGGGGAAACGTTTGGCACAGAGATGCAGAGTTGAACCTGGAGGTGCAGGTTCAATAGTCTGTCTCCTTCATCTGAGCCCACAGTCAAGAGCCTAGGACATGTTGTATGCTTGCCAGTTTGCAGTCTGATTCTCATCTGGAGTAAACCAGCTCATACTTTCTGGGACTAAACTCAGGAGCCAGGCCAGAGGTAGTGCAGTCTAGAGCAGCCCAAAAGGGGTTTGACCCTGCTGCACAGTCCTCCAGCACCATCCCAGCAGGCTTGGCACCCTTAAAACTTCCACATGCCACATCCATATCCTCCTTGGAGTCAGGCTAGAAAACGGTTACTCTGGAGTGGTATAACACAGTTTTCTTGTTATTTTGTGCAGATTGCCTCTACCACCAGTACCAGTAATAATGATGGTGAACAGATCAGTATGTTACGTAGTACTGACTGAGTTTACTGCAGACGGAGCAAATCTAGAGCAGTGTGGATGCAGGAGAGTGCATCGCACTTGGGCTAGGGACCCCTTGCAGGGCGGGTGCCCTTAGCAGTGCAACATAACCATTGCTAGGAGGAGGCAGAGGGATAATATGTCAGATGAGACACAAGCCATGGGAGACCAGGCCAAGAGCAGAATGGCAGGGATGGCGCATCTACTCCAAGTACTCTGGTACAGAGATGCCTGAGGTCCTGAAGACCTGAGCTAATTCAACCATATGGAGAAGCACAGGTTTGCCAGCTCATATGCAAGTGCTGTCTAGCCAGCTGAGCCCTCTAGGCAAGATACATTAACATGAGGGCAGAAGGAAGGCTAGTGCTCCAAACCTGCTTCTGGAGCTGGGGGAGTTTCTTTTTGCCAGCATGAATGCCCCAGTACTGTGCTCCTCCTGCATATCTAATCCTGCAGTTATCTCACACAGAGACAATCTGAGGCTCCTTGCACCTGGTGGAAGGGATTGTACCATATTTTGACTCCAGAGTCTGCATCTTTATCAGTAGTCTCCTGCAATAACAGTTGTAGAACAAAAAGGAAGGGGAAAGAAGACAGGAGGAGGAAGATGAGGAAGAGGGAAGTAGCCAAGGTCACAGGTAGCCAATGTGAGCTGCTGTGACTCAAAAAGAAGCCTGCCTGCTTTCCAGACTGTGTTAATGCTGCATAGATATCCATTACAAATCAGGAAGATGGGAAAAAGACTCTGGAGCAAGACCCTGCAGACCCAAGACAGCAAGGACATGTACAGTGCACTTACTTAGGGACCTGAGGCTCCAGAAACCGGGTCAGAAACTCCCCAGTAGAGATATTGCACTGAGAAGGAATCCACCAATTCTGTCAGCCTCTGTGAACATAGTTCTTAACAAAGCAGCATTCTCCCATTGTGTGGAGATGCACTGTGCGTTCCACCAGGCTAATTAAATAGTAGCCCCCACCCTTAGAAACATGGGCACCGCAGTGTGGGCGGGTGAGCTCAGCCTCTACACACAAAAGAACCGTTCCCCAGTTAGATTGCAACAGGGAAATAAAAATTTCCAGCAACAGGGATCTGCTCTGTGCCCGATGCTACAGCTAAGCTTGCTCCACAGAGCAAGCCCTCATCTGCCACCCACCCAGCTGGAGCAGCTGCGCAGCACGCTGCCCCTGCCAAGTCCACATCCGCCTGCTGAGACTTCACGGGAGTCAGCTCTGGTGACTTCTTGGCTCGACTTCCCCAGGCCCTGCCTAATTGACAGCCAAGGTCCATGTAACACCATGTGCTACAGAGCAGTTATGTTTGTCAACCTAGACGGCTCTGAGCAAGTCCTATAAAACACGGGCAACGTATATCCAGCGCAGCATGGTTCGGTGTGCAGTATGGTGATGTCGTCTGCACCTGGACACCTCTGGGACCTGTTACTGGGACCTGTTACTGTTACCAAGAGTGGGATAAAAAGTACTTTGTTTCTTGACTACATTTTTGAAAACTGAGAAGACTGTTCGGGGATTTCTGAAGCTTGAGTTGATTAGCAGTTAATGATGTGTGTCCTGAAAAAAAAGTAAGATTAAATATTGTGTTCATTTTGGAGCAGGGCATTTTAAGATTGAAATTTACAGTTATTTTGTTGGTATTTCATGAAAGATTTAGGTCTGCTGAACTCTCAGTTACAGCTGCTCAGTATTTTGAACGCTGATTTTACAGAGATAGAAGTAAAAAACTCGAAGATGTATGAAGGCATGTAAGTGTGTCTGTTGTAAGTGCATGTTAACTTTCAGGGGATGCTGTTGGAAAATAGAAACTCAGTGGACTAGGAGTCTCTTCTACAGCAATCTACAGAGCTGTGCTCAAGAGCTGCACATTTATCCCTGGGCCACCTCAGTCACAGCCTTGCTGTCCCTGCAGTCTGCCCCTTCCAGCCTGGACAATATGCTGTGGGGAGACAGCCTGTCTCTTGTCATCCTCCAACCTAGTCATCTTCTCTGTGACTCTTCTCAGTTGCCTTCCCCATTAATTGCCTTATTTTCACTTTTGAAATTCTGCACTGCTCTACTCTGTCCTGCATGTTGTATTTCTGAGTTACATTGCCCATCCAGGGCCTCCACCCTGCTGGGATGCCTGAACGCAGCTGCCTGGGTGTCAGTGCCCTAATAGTCACCCTTGTGCCCTTTCTGTCCATGGCCCTTATGATGTGGTACAGCCTTCCTCAGGGAAGTGACTGTCCTCTTACTATTTACATGATTTTATGCCTTCCTTCCTGAAGACCTACTTCTGTCACGTTGCCTCCAGGAAATCCAATCAATACATATCTTGATTTAAAAGAAAGAAGAGACAGGAGGTGTTGTTTCCTAATCTCTTGGCTCACCAGAATAAAACCAGGCTTTCTCTTTTTTTTTCCCACGTAACAAAATAAAGGTGTAATTATAAAGATGTACAATATTAGAAAAGATGTGGTGGAACAGGCTTCAGCCCCTGCTGACAAGTCTGTGGAAGGCACACAGTTGGGTTGCTGAGCTATGCTGAAGCCTGTACACTATCCTTTCACTCCTCCTGTTATCTAGGCTAAATAGATTCCATGAAGTGTAGATATGCCCAGTCACGCTACACTCATAACTTTATTTTTCTGTTGACACATACATACATAAGATGAACACCTAACACATCATACTTAGGAAATAATGAGAGTAAGAGGGCACTATCTTTTTCCTAACTGACTATTACTGGGGTATTATTTGTGCAAAATAACAATTGTTTCCCATTTATGAAATGTAGCCATATAGGGTAAGTTGCAAAAAGCTTCTGGTTCCAGGTGGCTATTAACAATTTCCAATTAATTAAACAGTTGACTGCTGAATACACACTGCCACATTTAGATAGGTATCTCTTCAAAAGCAAGCCTATTATGAATAATAATTTATAGTGCAAGGGTGTGGTGTACTTTGCAGTATCAGGCTAAAAAAAGCTAAAAGTAGAATTGACTGAAAGAAATGAAGCAAAAAAATCTCTCAAAACGTTTGAATCTACACATGCAAAATCTTTAATGTCTGCTATATATGAACTGATAAAACTTGTGTTTCCAGTTCCATACACACACATACACAGCAAAATGACTAGCTCAGTAGAAGCTCTTTGTTTTTGATGTTATTGTTGGTATGAAGTTTACACAGATTTTGTTACCAGGATAACTGCAAAAACCTTCTGACTTTCTCTCCCCCCTCTCACTTTCCAAATGCTGAGCTGGATGTCTGGGTTGCAAGAGCTAATATAATTCACATTAAATTGATTCTGCTTCCTGGCCTGACTGAGTCCACTCTGTATGGTCAGGAGGATTAGCAAAAGTCAGTTTAAGTATTTTTTCAGAGGAAACAGGATGCATTGTATGTGAGCCTTTTGAGGCAGTTTAGCAGAAGCACAGTGACTCTGGTAATAGCTTAGCTAATAGGTATGGCACATCTTCCAAATATGTTCAAAATACTGATGGGTCCAGCTCTGTTTTTTCAATTGATAAACACCTTGCAAAATAATGTTATATTTTCACTGATATCCTGTGACTTAGTCTGGAGTAATTTGCTAATTTGGGAAGGAAAGGTTGTTCTAATGCAGTGTAAACAATCTTTTGAATTCTGTTTTAGCACTCGTTTTCTATAAAAGTTATAAAGCTCATGTTCCTACTTACTGGGGAACTATATCTGGTGTATATCCAGATTCACAAATAACTAATGAATAAAATTCCTTCTTTGGCAGCTGGAACAAAGTGTCCTAAGCAAAATCATGTGTTTGAATCTACATCCAGACATAGGTCTTACTAGTGCAGGTCTGGAAATTTCTCCTACAGTCAGATGTACGCTGCAAGCCCTGTATTTTAAACAGAGCATTGGGCTTAATTTGGACTGCTTTGTCCATGCAGAAAGATTTATAGATATTCACAAACATCACCCCTGGATCTTTCAAACAATAAAGTTTGAATCTACAAGAATAAGCCCACATAATTAATTTAATTCAGGTTTCTTGAATCCCTCTTCTTTAGGCAGAGCTTTCCACTTCTGGAGCTAGTGAAGGGATACTTCTTCAAATGCCAAACTATTGTACACTTTAGAATTTGAAAAGCCCGTTGAAAGAAAGAGCAAGTGGAATTACCTCAAGTTTTATCATAAATTTCCTTCCTTTTGGATTAAAAAAATTGTTGATGACTTACTACTGATTTCCTCTGAACATGTTTATTGGCTGCAACTTTTACCCTACAGTTTGATAGAATGTCAAGACTGTGGATTCTCCTAGCTGATGACTCTGTATGTATTGCAAATTTCTTGGGTCATATAGTAAGATTTTTTTTTTCATTGGATGAATAAAACATCTTATACAAGAAAAAAAACAAACACCACTAGTGAATGAGGTGCTTCTGGCACAAACACTTGGGGGACTACTCATTCATTCTTAAAATTCATGCCACTTTCCCATACAAGAGTTGTCACATACTTGGCAGCAGCCCAAATCCCTGTAAATAATGTAAAACATAATCTAGAAGTAAAAGCAAATGAACACAGGTACAGGTTTTTTAGCTGCAAAGCATCTACAAATCAGATTCTTAAAAAATATGTATTTTCATCCATTTCTATTAGCAGTGTTTGCTGTAAAACAAAGCCTACTTACACAGATGGCTGTGTGTTAGTCTTTCTGGGATTTTTTTTTTAACCCTTAACTCTTGTATTTTCCCTTCTTTTGTGGACTTGAATCAGACCATCAGTGATATTTTCATGGAGCTGTTTGTGCTTTAATTAAGCAATAAAGAGCAGAGCCTGTCCTGGGGATTAGGAGTGACTTGGAGTGTTGACGCAAAGCTGAGAGCTATTAGCGACACCTGGCCATTAATTCCCCAGGAGATGCTAGCGCCAAACTCGTGGCTTTTCTAACAATCCTTGCTATTTTTTAATGGGGAAAAATACATTTTTGACTTCTAGGAAGAAGAAGAGAATATCACCAGAGAGCAAGGTGAGATTACTGTACTTCTATCTTGAAGACATCAGGAATGAAAGGGAATACAGATGGCCATCATGGTATCTACAGGAAAATAGTCTCTTATTTATCAATACACATACATAAACCCATAGCAAATAGATATTCCAAATAAAATCTGAGAGAAGAGATGGCAGTAATTTTCAGAGGTACCAACTTCAACAACCCAAATTTCATTAGAAGAACAATGCTGTTTACCTGTGTTTTTAAACCACTCGCATTACTGTTGCTTCATAACCATATAGAAGGATGACATGAAAAGCTTATCCAGTTAAAGTATTTCTGCTTTACTTGGCTGAGAGAGAATGGTGGGTATATCCATCTAAGCACTTTTGCATTCCTGCTGGAAATATATTTACCATTCCTATCCCTCCCCCTCTTTCTCCTCCTTGCTATTACGGCATCTTCATCTGAGGGAGCCTTGCATTGCTTCTGGGAGAATGCCTTCACTAAATTCTTACAGGATATTAATGGACATTCATGTATAGTATTGCCATATGAATGTTTCAATGACCTAGATAAATGTGCATAATTTCCTTTGTGTGTAATGGGCATGACTGTTTAATTATGACAAGTTGTGACTTTTGTAGTTTATCTCAACCCCCCAGGGAGTCCTTGAAAATGAGATTTCCTATTCCATGGTATGCAGGGAGTGCAATTTTACAATAACCATATACTAAGATATCATAATCCTTTTTGCTTCCCCCTTTTCCCTCCACTTAGTGTATAGAAAAGTACAGACACTGAAACTGGAGTTCATATGAGGCAGTGGATGTGTACAGAAAGCAGAAAGCTACAAATGGAATGTTTAATGAGAGATAGGCTGCAAGACAGCAATCATGGTGGGTTTTTTTTTCACTAGTCACTTAAATTACTGACCACACATTAATTCTGAGGTTAACTCCACTGGTTAAACTAATCACTATTAATCAATGATGCTGTTAATCAAATTGCTGAGAGCACAGGACAAAGTACATAGGATAGTCAGATAATTTATTGGGCTAACCAAAGATGTAGAAAAGTACTGTGTTTGCTGAAGGAAAATGAGCAATGAGTTAACTAATTGGCCTTTTGTGTGCAAATGATATCTATGTTTGCAAATACATTAAACCCTGCAATGCCTTAATTTTTTCGAGATCTTTTCACCTATTTCTGGCCTCTCTTCCAGATATATTCTTTTGCCTCACACTCACGCTCTCTGTCTTTCAAACATACACATGCAAGTAAGGATGGAAAAGACTTGCAATGGAGAGATTTCAAGTGAAAGATTGATGACCAGTGATTGTGAAGCCAAATCACTCACTATACTTGTTTTGCACTGCATGATTTCCTGCTGTTGTTTCTACTTACAGTAGATAATAAAAACTGTTACAAAACCCTCTTAACAAGAAAACAAAACACAGATGGCATGTTGAATGTAAAGCATCTGGGGATGGCAATCAACTGTGGCCTCAAAAGCTATTTTGTTCCATCGTAGTTTTCTTAAGAAGTGAGAAAGGGACAGCAGGAAGTGCTATGCAAGTGGTGGGAATGAATTTTGCCAGCTAACAAGAAGCTGTTTCTACACTGGGAAGTAAATGGATCTTTGGAGGGATAGTGGCTTTCAAGAGTGTTTAGGACTAATGTGTAGTGTTACCTTCTTATCTCTTGAGGCCTTGGTTGGGTGAACCATCTCTTCAATGTTCCTTCCGTAGATTGATAGCCAACTGTCTGAAAACCTGGGTGGATATTTCTAAAAGAAAGAAAATCTGGTTATTATTTGGGCTATAAATTCTGAAAATGAAACAATAGGCAAGGCTTAAAGAGCAGATGATGCCTTACAGAAAATTTTTAAAAGTATCCCATTGAGAAATATTTATGTCACACATCATATTTTAAGTCTTTTGCCTCCTTTGTTCTTTGGTAATACAGATAGTGAACCAAATCTGGAAATCAATTACACAGTGTATGTTTGGCATAACTTCACTGACCTCTTCTAAGTTACTTACCCTGTCTTTACAGGGCTCAATTGGGTTCAGTTTCAAAACAAAATAATGCATTCATCTATTCCTGTGGGTTATATGAGGATTATTGCCTGTTTGTTTGTGAGAGCACGAAAACAGTTAATGACAGATAACAAAACAGTTGTGCCCTTGTCCTTCTGGAAGGTGAAGTGCATGGAGCATATCTTGGAGAAGAGTTCTACAAAAATGGTTGCACTTTGGTCTTCAGCCCTGGGGTAAGCTGATGCAGGCCTCCAGCTGCTATGGCTTAAGCTGACTGCTGAGGCCTCGTTTTTCTAGCAGACATGAATTTCACTGAGCAGGAAAGGAGCTTTTGCGTTTGCTGTGTTCAGTGTTTTCATGCCATCAATGCCTGGGCAGAAAAGATTTACCGGCAATAGGTGTCAGCATCTGCATGTGGCCGCATATTTAGGTGGCTCTTC
Organism: Rhea pennata; assembly: GCF_028389875.1. NCBI lineage: Eukaryota > Metazoa > Chordata > Aves > Rheiformes > Rheidae > Rhea > Rhea pennata. Next base: position 134,312,387 of record NC_084663.1, on the reverse strand, counting down.
CTTGCTTTTTTCTTCTGTGGGGCCTGCCTGTATGTGGTCCTCAGATGGGCCAGAATCTAGTCAGCAAAAGCAGTATGAAGCAGAGTAGGCTGAAATCTAGTGAGTAAACAAAAGACTTGACACTGCATATTTTTTTTGTTCCTACTGACAGAGACTGGTCTTCTCTCATCAGACATATCGTGAATGCTCTGCCACATCTCAGAGTGCTACATGCTGAGCATTACCATGCTACAGAGGACTACTTGAGGACAAATAGGTTGCATGTAAGTCACAAGGACCTCTATACAGTGGCCTTTTGAACAGCAGGAGTCTGTGACAGGTCTTTCCCATGTCCTGCATAACCCTGTTTGGGACCCCACCTGGGTCCACAGCCAGGTGGACCATGATTGAGAAAATTTGCTCCTGTCAATTTGTGGCAGGGCTTGCATCCTCTGGCAGCTCTTTGGACATGCTCTGCATCATCACAGAAACTGATAGTCATCAGAGAAATGGCCTCGGACATTTGATGAGGGCTGTGACACACGTCTGACACAGTTCGTTAGTACCTCCAGGTTTCCCTCTTGAGATAAGGATCTTTTGCAAGATCATACTTTTACTGCCTCTCTTGAACCTGCATGAGGTTGAAATGCAAGGGTGCTGAGCTTTGCTGCTTACCAGTCCTTGATATTAAGCTGCAGGAGCAGTGGTCTGACAGTCCTACAGAGACACTATAGAGAGGCAGAGATGCTAGCTAGGGGCAGCAAATGGCAGTGTGATCACGGTTTGGTTCACTTGTCACTGTGGACTGTGAGCTTCCTCAAGAGATGGCAAGTGCTGCTCACAGGGGGGAAAAAAGCACAACCATCCCCTGTGCCTCATAGGGTGGTTGTAGCATCCCTGGGAATGCGAAGGTATAGACAAGTCCCAGGCCTCACCCTCTCTGATGCAGGTAACCCCACCACTTCCGATGGGGTGCAATGTTGCCAGAAATGCCCTTTTTTGCTTACTGGTAGATAAAACATTTGGTAGCCTAGCATCATGGAAAGAAGCTTGTGTGAGCAATGTGAGGGTCTTTTATGGCATATGTAGACATGCAGAAGGGTTAATGAAGGGCTCAGTAGGCCCTACCTGGCCTCACTGCTCTAGGAGTTGGGATTGGATGAGGGTGAGCACAACTTAGTTCGTGATGAGCTAGGAAGGGGGAGAAGGAGGTCTAGTCTTTCTTCTGCAAGGCAAATGCAGGTAAGAAACGCTTGTCAAAAAGTATAGGGCCATTTTGTGCAGCTGTTGGGTGTGTGCCTGTGCAGAGCCTTCCCCTGGTTGAGGAGGCCTGTAGGCACTGCTGCAATGCACAGAGCAGTTTGCCTGGGATACATAGTGTTAAGAAATGAGATTATTTGGATACCTTAACTGTTCCTTGACACATATTCAGTTCAACTTAGTTTTGATAGCTCTTTAAAGGACCTTTTGTTTTCTTTGATGTGAATTCAGTGTTTGATCTTAAGTTTGCCTTCCAAAGCTCTGTGTGTGTGTGCGTGTGTGTGTGTGTGCACACATATTTGACAAGGATAACAGCATAGACTAAGGAAGAAAATGATAGTGTGTGAACACATATTATCCTTCTGGCAGGGAAGTAGCTTGCCCCTGAGGACCACAAAGCCTCAGCAATTTAGAGAGTGAGATACCTGGAAAACGAGCACTGGAGGGTTACAGAGACCAAGAAGGATAATGAGAAGAGGCTGGGTGCCTAGATGTGGGCAGGGAAGCAGACAGCTGAGCACTAGCACAAAGCAGGCCTGTCTTTTGCAGAAAGGAGAGAAGCACATGCCAGGGCAGCCCTCCTCACCCAGCTTCAGAAGGCTGTGACAGCATCCATAAGGAGTTATCAGTTCAGACTCTGAGTATTTCACTGGGGACTACACTTTATTTAACTGAGCTGAAAATAAAAATGCAATGAACATGAAGTTTATATATCAATAAACAGATAAGGGGACATGTGCTTCTCAGAAAATAAAAGCCAGTACTCCCAGTGTAATATACAGCACTCAGGGTGTGAAATATGGGCACGCATGGAAATGGATAGAGTTAGATGTCAGCACCACTTTTAAGGCCCATTTGACACCCTTATGCAGTATTTAAGCCAATTCTGGCTTAATGCTAATTCTTTTTCCCCTCAGTAGCTGCTCAGACAATAGGAAGCCAAGAAGTAAGCAAAGAGCAGCACAGTAGGTTATGTGGTAGAGATGCACAATATTTTCCCCCAGAGATGGCTGGGCAAGGAGTCTAATGTGCTTCAGTCACATGGGAATAGTGATGACATTTGGATAGCAGAAGTGGAGGACCTGTTTTTCAGCAAGATTGTGCACTTTTTCAGAGAATCGGAGTAGTTGAGGCTGGAAGGCACCTCTGGAGATCATCTAGTCCAGTCCTCCAACTCAAAGGGCAGAGTTTGATGCTGGTTGTATATTTCTCACCTTGCAGTGCTTTAGCTTCTAAAAATATATGAGCTGAAAGGGAGAGAATAAAAGATAAAACCCTCAATTTGCAAAATACATTAATTTCTCTCTCTTATCACCAGAAGGATGAGAAGCAGACAGAGAATATTTTGTAGTCCAAAAAACATATTATGTCCTAAAAATTCCTCTGAGGGTGAAAATCCAGCCATTCCTTAAAATATTTTAAATTGTAGCTATTCCTAGCAAATTGTGTCCAGTGAATTGCATTCAGTGAATGAAAGAGCAGAGCAGCACAAAACTGAAGATGGGACTGAACTTTCCCTACATTCAAGAGCCTTTCTTGCAGACAATGCATCCTTTTCTCATTTCTTTCCTACATAAGTGGCCCCTTAAAGTGCTGTTAAAGTTATTCTTAAGTAATAACAATGTATTGTACATTGTCTGTCTAAGAACCAGCATTAAGGAAAGACCACCCAGACCATTGGTGGTGTGGCTCTGCAGTAGGCTCAATTAACATTGTTGGGGGGCTCAGAGAATGCTTTGATTGCTGTGATCTTTAAACGTGCTGGTGCTGCATTAATAGGACTCCGGATTTTTTTACTTTTCACCTACCTTATCTGTTTGAAAGCAAAATACACCTTTCATCACATTCCTTCATGCTCAGACTGCTGTGATCCACTGTGTGCATCTAGATGGCTTTTACAGCTGAGATTTCTCCCACTGATTTTTTTTTCCAATACAAAGATATCTCTGTTTACTTCAGGCAGTAATAGTGCTTAACTGGGGTATTATTTTCCACTGGAAGTTTTACTTTCCTAATCATGGCAGAGTGACTTTCACAGACACATCCTTAGCCACTGAATCATTGCCTCAGGCCCTCCAAAATTTGAAGCTCATCATGGCTGCTTACAGAGACTACAGGGTCCTCTGGGACACCCGCAGGGCCCAGTCCTCCCTCATGTCTGAAGCATCACAGCCAGCTCTCTTGCCACTCAGTTCAAGCTCCTCGCTGCATGTTCTCAGTCTCACAAGACCTACTGGATGCAACTACTCTCTGGTGGCAACGCTGTGAGGACAGTGCTGCGAGTGACCAGGGAAGGTTGGGCCTGCCTATAAGAGGGCCTGTCGGCAGAAAGCCAGCAGGGAACGTACTGAAGGAAGTGTATTTGCTCTAGCTGCATCCTTGTATTCCATTAAGTAGTTACTGAAATGTATGATGCATTCAGCTTTTTTCATATTATGCTCCATAATTGTATTAATAAAAGGTATTTACCCTTCATTATTTTCATTCTCTAGAGGATTACTGAAGACAGGATATAATTAATCCAGATGCTCATATGAATCCAAGGAGGTTGTGTGCAACAACCACTGTCTTTACTAAAAGTAATTGCACACATTCACCACAGTCCAACCTCTGTGGCATTTTAGAAAGAGCATGTCTAATTCATGAAAGAGAAGAATTGGTTATTATCTGTATTATCTGTAGCACTCCAGCTTAATTAAGAGTGTTAAAGGGAGATAAAAGGTAGGAAAGAAGTGCAGGAAGATGAAATGATTTGCCCAAGGTCACAGAATGGAGATTAGCACCTGAGTCTTTAGAGTCCCAGCCTAGTGCCTGGCCAATTAGATCAGATGGTCTCCCAAATCATCCTTCCCAAAGATCAAATACCTTGAACATCCATATAAGCCTTTCAAGGAGAAAAAGAAAAATGTTTTAGGCCAGTCTGATAAAATTATAGCAATGCACAAGACATCACTGGGATTCATTTTTAAAAAAAGTATTTATTGTGAAGCAGTCTTAAAGGGAAACATTTAGGATTTAAAGCAGTCAAGACAATAAAAGCTTCCACCTTGCTTCATTTCGGGTCTCATATTTTGCAAAACTAATCAATTTGATCATTCGTAATTTAGACTACTGGTGCTTCCAGGTACAGTTCTGAGCTAGGAAAGGCTTTCTAGGATAAACAGCTTCTGAAATAAAAATAACTGGTTTCTGAGGAATATAAAGTGCTAAGGAAGTAACCACTTACAGACCTATTCATCTGGGAGCAGTATAAGGAGCAACTTTACATCTCCAGGCATCTGCAAGATTAAAAAAGATACAGTTCATTAGCAGACAACAACGTTAACACTCAACTCACAGTTAAAGGAAAAAAGCAAACCTCCTGGGCATCTCTGCAAGGATGGCAATATGAGTACAGTCCCTCCTGGACTGCTCAAACAAGCCTCTTGGCAGTGCCTAAAGCCATCCACCATCTTGCAGGAGGCCCCTAGAGCAGTCAGCCAGCACCTCTGCCTCCTCTCCTTGGTCCTTCCCTGCTTCTGGGGGGTTGTTGGGAAGATTGGAGCCAGGTCTGTGGCCAGCTCCTGTGTTTCTCTGAAACAAAGTGATGAAGGGAACAAAGTAAGGGATGGAGCACTTGTCTTGATAGCAATCTGGACTGGGGCAATACCCTCTAAAGGCTACTTAAAAAAACAAGCCCCTATCCCCCAAATTTAAAAGGCATCCTCTGTTAGCAACAGCTGAAATAATGTTTGCGTTAAGCTATCAGTGCTGTTCCCAAGCATCTCTAGGGAAATCCAGATGGTCGTTTTCTGACACAGAGGTTTGTGTTAGAGAAGTGAAAGATATGGGGTGAAAACTGCTGTTTTGCATATGCGATTTCTGGCCCAAACCACGGAAGGGCTCCGGAATAACCAGAAGTCCAGTCTAGGGCACTGGCATAAGAGACTAACATCATTGCTTGCTGGAGCAATGGAGTGAGCTATAGAGACAGCTGTGCCACAGCCAATCTAAGCCAGCTAGTCCACAGAGTACCTGAAGGAACAGCAGGTGTAATATGGTTTGAACTGTCACCTAAATCTATGTGAGAGGGGTATTTAATGTGCCATTGCAATTACAATCTAGAGCTTGGTGCAGTTGCATGATTTCGCTTCTCTTTGTTTTGCATCTCTTGTTTCGATCAAGTGAAGAAAGGCCTTGAACTTTGGTCTCCCCTATCCTTAGTGCTGTGTGTGCCCTAATACCTTTGCTGTTGCAGGCTTTCCTGAGAGGGCTGTCACTGCCAGTATGCAGGATGTACAACCTTGGACTGCGCCAGCCACTTTTGCAGTGAATGTCTTTCCAAAGTGGCTTCAACTTGAAGCATTGTGTGGCATCTCAGTGGGATAGGCTAGTCTGTGGCCCGCACCAAACCTTTGGCGTCAGTGGAAAGGGTCCATTAAACTTTATTAGACTGTGAAGTACCAACAGATTTAATTGAAAATCTAAGAGAAATCACAAAGGATAGAATTCACATCATCTGATTTTAGTGGGTGTCTCATGTAAGTGAGTGTCAAGGCACTTTATACCATAAGGGAAGATAGGTGCCGCCAGGGGCTGAGTCATAATGTTTCTGTCTCCATAACAATATTTTTTATGCTTAGGTGGCTATCAATTTCAGGGGAGGGGAAGAAGGCAGGTGATGGGAGAGTTCATTTGATGCAGCCATCTCAGACCTAATGGGCTGGGTAAGCTAATTCCCTGCCCTGCTATAGCAGCAAGCCCACGGCTTTTCTGTCTAACGCCTCACTGCCACAGTACACCTAAAGAGTGCCCGTGAGCCTGATAAAGCTAAACTGCTTGGCTGCACTGAACAGCCCTCACTTTACAGTCCTTATTCTGTATGATCTGGATTCAATTCCCATTAAAGTAACTGCTAGCTTGACTTTAATAGGAGTCAGATTTGAGTCCGACAAGACTGCAGTACAAAACTGTACTTCAGAGCTTGCCTCTGTTTTTGAGTACTTGGTTAATGTCATCTTCCTAAAAGACTGGATTTTTTTAAATCCAGAACAAAAAATTAATTTGAAGATGCATGTGACAAACTGAATGCTCTGGGGATTTCACTGACATTCAGAAGGTGATAAAAGAATCATGCTTTACCTTAGACACTTTCTTCCACTAAAGTCTCTTTTTGTCACTTCTCTCTTCCTGAAACATATAATCCTACTTTGCAATGCCTGCTATAGCTCCCCTCTCTTTCAGATGATCTACATATACCCAGCTTTCAATATTCTCTTACAATCCAGTGTTTCCTAACTCAGCAGAAAGTGGCCTTGACAGCACGCTCTCCCGAGGAATCACTTTTTAAAGCTATCTCTTAAGAAATCTACCTCGGTCAAAATGTTGTAAGCACAATTAGAAATGATGGTGATGGTAGGTAAACAATACACAAGTATTGATCTTGCCTAGGAATTTGCTTTTCCCCAGATGTACTTGGTTGATTCTTTGCCAAAGGGTCATTGTATTCCCGTGTCTCTGGGTTAAGTTTCTCATGTGTTTCTATTCCTAGCATGAATTTCTTCAAGGTATTTGAAATGGGAGTGTTTGATAGTCTTGTGTCAGACAAAGCTTTATTTATTAGAATAATACGTAAATTAATCTTTATAGATATTTCATCCATCTTTCATAGCTTGTCTAATAGCTTTTATGTTCTTTTATACATGTACTAGTGTCAGTTGTGTTTGTGCTTTACTACAGCTCTGTGGTATCCAACAGTGCCCAAGGCATTCAAGTACCAACCAGCAGGCTTTTAACAGCATTCTTCAGTCATAAACCAAGTACCAAACTCTTTCTTCAAGAAGAATGGAGAACAAAGGATCCTGAAGAGAATCTCTTCAGAGCTACTGTGTAGGCAGCCAGACATGCACTGAACACAAAGAAAAAAATGGAGCTACATGTTTCTTCTAGACTGCTCATACGCTTATCTCAGACTAGGGAGATGGCTGACTCCCATTAAAACAGCATTCAGGTCCCCAGTTTCACTGATCTGGAATAAGGGTTTAAACCCAGCTCTTTAGCATCTTTCATGAGTGCCCTTAAACCAATGCATGGATAGTTTTCCTCTGGAACACTTCACTTGGCTTAAGTCATACCCAGAGAGATACTAGAGCAGAGGAAAACCTAGGGGATGAAAGGCAAATCATCATACCTCTCCTGAGCATGAAACATATGAAACTTACCCACTGGCCCTTTTTGGCAGGGTCAGTGGTATTGCAGATGTGCAATAGCTGTGATAGGTGTGGATTTTATGGGGTTTTTTTTGAACATCATACTCATAAGAATATTAGGGAGACGTGGGCTAAATGGTGCTCTTGCAATGGAGATGCACATCTTTTGAAAACTTATTTAAAATTGATAGATAGTGTTGAGCAACGTCAAATAAAAATACTGCACCTGCAGGAGAAAAAAAAATCAAATCCATGGTAAGTGATCTGTGCATTATAGTGTGATGCTGTTATGGAAAAAAAAATCCTCTTAGTAGTGACAGTCCTGTTAGTACATGACAAAGGAGGTCATTATCGCTCTCTGTGGCAACGCCTCGGTTGGATTACTGTCTCCAGGCTCAGGAGCTTCAGGTAAAGAAAGATATGGATACCTTAAAGAGAACACAAAGGACAAAAATGACAGTTGTGGGCATCTGGGATATACAGAATGGATGGATGGGTGGATGGGTGAAAAGGGGGAAGGAAGAAAAGGATTGCATTGGTTTGTTCCCTGAAAGGGAAAACTGAAGGGAAGATAAGGATGTCTAGAGAGTCATCAAATGTGTATAAGCTTGCTACAGGTAGCATATTGTTCATTTCTTCACCATGGCCAAAGGCAAGACAAGAAATTATCTGCTTAAATTGCAACAGGAGTGATTTAGGTTAAATGTAATGATTTTTAAGAACCAGCATGGGCTACTGAGACTGACTGTGGAGGTTTTTAGGGCTGTACAAGGCAAACATCTATCAGTAATGTAAGTATGTTCACTCCTGCCTGAGGACAGGAAGGTGGATTAAAATTAGTTGACCTCCTGAGGTTTAAGCTAAGCCTACATTTACATGATTCTAGAAAATCCAAAGCAGGCAGTTTCCAAATAAGATGTCATCTCAAACCGGTATCTCTGAGGATGCTTCCTATTGCACTGTTGCTATTGGTTGGTAATATTTTAGGCTATTTAGTTGCATCTGTAACTATTTACACAAGCTAAGCAGGCATACAAAGCAGCACGTGACAGGGATCTTTTTCAGTGTAGTCTTTGTTTTATACCAGTCAATTAATTTGATACATCTAATCTCTGATTCCCTTCTTCCTTGGGATTAGTTTAAATATTTGAATATGTTAATGGAGAATTTGAAATAGAAGGTAGAATACACATTTCGTTACAAATCTCTTTGTTTTGCAGAAACATACTTTGACATTTTGGCAGTTGTTAAATAGCCTTTCCCAGGTACGTATTTACTGCACTATTAAAGGAGGGGTCTTACAGAAATAAGAAAAAAAGTACACAGAAGTGTGGAAACCCACTGCATTTTGGGATAAAACGCCTTCCTCAGAAGGAACTTGGCATTTTATATGAGAAATTTCTTCTTTAACAGTAAAGCTTATTTCTTTTTTATTGGAAGGGGAGAGGCCACAGACCATTTTTTTCCAGAATGGTTTCTAGAAATATTTATGGAGGATACCATTTTTCAACAATTTATTTTTGTTTAATTTTTGAAGGAGTGGGTTTCTCAGGTTCAAGAACTCTGCAGCTCAGATAATGAAAAATAATTAAATCATAACCAGTGATTTGATAACCATAATCTGATAATCTCTAGGAAATGCAAAAATGCATTCAATATGTGTTTTCACGTGACTCTTCCTGGAGCATTACAGATCCACGAGCAGTATTCTGACTAAAAAAACCCCCATGACTCCTACCAGATGCAATGAGATATTATTGTTAATAAATTCACTGGTAAATAGATGGAAAATAGAGAAAAATTCTTTCTAGTGGAAATACAGGCACCATCTGCAGACTCAGAGACATTTGTAGTAATTGCTGCTCCGTCACATCTCACTAGTGTCTCTGTGTCCTCCTACTTGGGGCTCAAGCCAGCCTACATAAATGAGCATTTTAAGTCTAGATTTTCCTTTCTCTTTCCTGCTAGTAGGGCCTTTCATTTAGATTATTCTGCTTCTGATTTTAACAGTGCTGTGGAGCAGTTGGACAGGAGACGCTTAACTGTGTGCACTGTGGTGCCTGCAAGTCAGCTAGGTTTCTGCACTCCAAGCAAGTCCAGCAGAGCGCTGCTAAGATGATTAAGTAAGGGACTGGAGCATCTCTCATGAGGAGAGACAGTAAAAGCTGGGACTCTTCAGGCTGGAGAAAAAACTGAGGGGGGATCTTATCAATGTGCCTAAGTATCTGAAGGGAGGGTGTAAAGAGGACAGGGCCAGATTCTTTTCAGTGGTGCCCAGCAATAGGACAAGAGGTAACAGGCACAAACTGAAACTCAAGAAGTTCTGCCTGAACATGAAGAAAAAATTCTTTACTATGAGGGTGAATGAGCACTAGAAGAGGTTGCCCAGAGAGGTAGTGGAGTCTCCTTCCTTGGAGATATTCAAAACCCACCTGGACGCAATCCTGTGCAGTGTGCTCTAGGTGACCCTGCTTGAGCAGGGGCGTTGGACTAGATGATCTCCCGAGGTCCTTTCCAACCTCAACCATTCTGTGATTCTGTCATTCCAGTGGCAAACTGAGGTGGGAGTCAGCTGGCTACACACGGCTGCCGAGTGCCCCTGGCCTCCAGCCATACTCCAGAAAGGTACCCTTGGCGATGGATCATGTTTGTAAGCGCTGTACGAATACTTGGACACCTCAGCAAGTCCCAAATGGCATTAGGTATCTGGGCTTAGACTCTAGTCAATAACTGAAGGAAGCTATTCAACTGAGCTGTCACTGGCATCTACTTTGGTGTGAGCCACATTGCTCCCTGCCCTCCATCCAATGGGTCCCCTCTGATGAAAATGGGAGTTTAGGCACCCAGCCCAGATGCAGAGACCTACAGTCAGAAGCTGTAATCTGGACCTGAATCCTGACTGTAGGGGGTGTCCTTCCCCCAGCCTCCCCAATTCCCTCGTTCCTCTGTGCCTTCTTTAAGATAATTACTAATGGGTTTGGGATTGCTCCAACAACGTGCTTGTGTACCTCGTGCAGCGCTTGTCCAACCCTGCTACCCTGCTGCCTTGAAGACATCTAAGTGATCCAAATATTCTTTGGTTGGTTGGTTGGAGTTTTTTTAAATAAAGATGGAAGTCACTTAGCTGATTGTTTTTCAAAGAAGCAGGAGCTTGGTTATGAGTAGCAGACAAACAACAAAAAGAAGCCTTTAAAAAGAAAATTAAAGCCAAGATAGTTACATATCCGCAGCTTTTTTTCAAATTAACTCTAGCTAAGTTTCCAGTATGTCTTTCCACATTCCTCCAGCCATTTGTTTTTGCTTCCTGAAAGGATCCGTGTTGTTTCTCTTCCTTATTTAGCAGTTGCTTTTCTCCAGAACAGAATGGCAGTGCTTCAGGTTTTGGCAGGAGCGGTCCCTTTTCCACACTTTCTGCTAGGTTTGTGAAGTGCTTGGGGAAACTTTCCACTGAAAAGCATTGTTAAAAAGCAAGCTTATTATTCTTGTGGTGGGGAATAACAGGTTCAGCTGTCAACTCATCCTATTAGCCGGTGCCAGATTCCTGCAGGGAAATACTGATGGATTTTGCTGATTCACTGCAGCAGATGGGATGTGGTGACCGGGCTCCGTATCTAGGGGTGGCGTGCAGGGCTTTCTCCAGCTCTCGAGTAAGCGAAGGAGGCAGATCTTGGGCTGGAAGTGGGGAAAGTTAGCAAGTCTAAGATTTATGCCACAGCCATGTAGATAGCGTAGGTTTCAAAAGCCCAGCCCCCAGGAAAGTGGATTTTTGGCCTTCCTCGGCACTTTGGAGCTTCGTTTCGAAGCAAGCTGAGCGAGCCATCTGCTTGCTGACTGCTCTGGAGCAGTGCGGTGCTTTTCTCTCCTCCACCTCCATTTAATTGTTTGTGGCGTGCTGTGCTTATCCCACTTCTCTGTGTGAGTGCAAGAACCCGGGGCCAGAGTTTAAAAGATTCGCAGGTATTGCTCTGCTGTGCTGTGTACAGCCTGAGTGGCTCGCTGCCTGCCAGCCACTGTGTAGCACTGCAACTTCCACCAGGGGTGTTGTGCAGGGCTAGATGCGTGCATGAGGCCCCTACTGCTTGAATAACTCCTGTACTATTGGTGTGATGGATAGAAACAGCCAAATGGTTGGAGAGAGAGGCTGGTCAGCCCTGCTAATGAAGCTGGAGCTTTCCTTAGGAGACATGCACATTGGGTGAGCGCAGTGCAGGTGCACGAGGCACCCGTGCTGCTGCTGTGGGTCACCTGGCTCCGGGTCCAAGGCTGGTGAGCTGGGCACCTTGTGAGGAGTGCACAGATCACTGTCAGTGCCCCAGTGCCACAGAGCACACCAGCACATGCATGAATCCTGGTGCAGCTGAGCCTCAGAAGATGCTGGTGCACTCAGGGGAGCCTTTTCACCTAGGACTGGGTGCAGCATGTGTGCCTTATGAATTCCTGCTGGGATCCCTGCTGGTGCCATGCTCTCCATGGCTCCCAGGGCACAGGGGGGCAGTGCTGCATGACTGAGCACCTGGGTACTCCTTTTCCATTGCGCACTGCCAAGACACAAGGCTTGGGCCAGGATATCATGTTATCTAAGGCAAGGACCATTCCCTTATGTGCCAGCACGTGTGCGACATGCAGGATCAGATAGATGCTGGTGAGCTCCAAGGGGTCGGGTGTCTCTGGCTAGCCAGTACTTGGCAGCATCCTGCATGTCACAATGCTGAGACACCTCAAAGATGCTTGTTCTGCTCCCTTCAGTCTCCATGCCCCCTTCTCTTCCTCCTTTTCTCCTGTTGCCATCCTTCTGTTTTTCCTCTTCCTCAAGGAGACCCTGACTACTTCTGTGTCTCCTTTTTGTTTGTGATCTTAAGAGAGCCCAATACCTGCTTGTTTTCCTTACCAACCCTCCTGCCCTGACTGTGGCGATACCACTGCATCCTGCTTCTCCCTGCTCCCCGGGCACTGTGAACCTTTCCTGCATAGCTGCTGTGCAGCGCTGCGGGTCTAACTGGGCCATGTGCAGCCTTTTTGCAGTGCAAATGCTCCAAAAAGTGGCAGGCTCCTCTATTGTGGATGTATCCTTCAGACTGGACAGGTATGATCAGCAAAAGCACCTGGGATCTGGTGGAAATGCCAGTGGAGGGCACCTGAGGGGTTCAGGTGACAGTTGAGCAGCAGATCCAACAATGTCAGAGCTACCACCGTCCACAGTCCACCGTCGGCACCTGTCCTCATGAAGGAGGCAGGAAGAGGCCTGCTGAGATTTCCTCCTCCCTTATATATGAAATAAGATGCAGGAAGCAGTTTAGAGGATCTCCTTTAGTGTGATATCTCTGGATGTAAGCCACTCTTTCTGAGGTAGGCTGTTACAGTATCTTTTTAAAAAAACACCCTTCGATTTTAGCAGTATGATTCTTACCTTCATCTAGCAATTCATGCTAAGGAGAGACTCCAACTTCCCTAACATTAATGTAACCAGCTAGAAATAAACCTACCAAAGGTAATGAGCCTTTATTGGGCCAGTAAGAGAAGATCTTATAAAATGTTTTTTCCTTCAGTTAGTTGAGGGTTGTTGTTTTTCAGAGGAAAAATTAGAGTACAGAAACATCCAATAATCCTAAAAAAGTGTCTTGCCTGTGTCTCCACTATGCCCTTGCTGTTCAAGTCTCCTCTGTCCGGTAGTTCACGCTCCTCTGACTGTCCCATTTCTTCACACGGATGGAGGAGCCAGCAACATTTGCACATCCTCGGCTATTTCCCTTTTAGCAGCCATTTCCTCGTTATTCTTCACGAGGAAGCACTTTTCTCTGGTTGCGCTTCCATTAAGAGAATGTACAAGCCTAACAGTTACTAAAAAGAGAGTGACTAACGCTATTCTAATGTTTTTATGGACTCATTAAAGGTCTCGGTAATTTTTCTCCGTATCGGAAAAAATCTAACTTTTTACTTGTGACATAACCAGAAGCGGTACCCAGGTTTTCAGGGGTGAAGCGGCAGCGCGTTAACCTCTCCTTCGGCTCGCAGCAATCATTCTTGTGAACTCACCCACCTGCAAACTCTGCCAGGGCTTCGAAGGGTGGCCACGCGCCTCCCCAAGGGCGGGCACGTTTTCCCCGCGCACGCACCCGCGTGCCCGCGCCTTGAGCCATTTCTCCTTGTAGCTGAGCAAACACCAAGGTGACTTGCGGAGAAGCGGGCTAACCAAGCTCCAGCACACTGCCCAGAGTGGCTGGCTTTTAATGTTCTTTTATTTCCTTTACTGTAAAGCATTTGCCCTCAGATTAGCATCACAGGGTCGCAGCTGCCAAGGACAGAGCTGAACTCAGAGGGCGTTCTCGCACACTGCCTGCAGCCGGCCGAGCTCTGCCTCCTGCTATCCTCGCTCTGCGCCAGCCGCCCCGCTGCGGGCACTCACGGGAGAGCTACAGCTGAGACGAGCTGCTCCCGGCCTCAGGAGCCTGGCTGCGTGGCCGCCTCCTTGCTCCCGCACCGCTGGGGCACGTCGCGCCCATGGGCGAAGGTGCTGCGAGCCGCTGCCACCACCGCCACACGATGCCCGGCGGGGAGCGGGACGCCCCCGCGTTTCCCCTGCACGGGTGGGATGCGATAAGGAAACTTTTAACGGATTCAGTTGCAACAGCTAGTGTCTAAAGTAAAGCAATAAAACAACAAAAGCATAAAAGCGAGGATACAGTGAGTGATTTACAGGGCAGGGATCCAGCGGGAGTGGGTGATATTCAGCAACCCGGTGGCAGTATGAATGTTAAGTGCAGTATTTCACAACGTACCCAAATTCTCTTGACAGCCAGGCAGGAGTTATTTCAGAAGCGTGTGGCACGCCTGTCTCATCCTGATGCACCTCCTAACAACAAAACTTCATAAATTCTTGGTTTATAAATTCACTTCCAGTGGAGGGGGAAAAAAAGTGTCAGTCTATAACCTGTTGTCATGGAAATAGTTGGGAAGTTAGATGATCAAAGCAATTTAACTGGGATGGGAAAATGCAAGTCCATTCCTCTTGCTTTTGCCTCTCGAATTCTTCTGATCTAGAAATAAAGGTAGAAGCTACACTGACACCCGAGGCAAAGACATTTACTTTCTAGACAGATGCATTTCACTAGCGAGGAAAATTGCATCCAACCTAATCCAAGGCATCCTAGTGAATCAGCTGTAGTGCAGTACTGCAGCTTTCTTTGGATGTCATCTTTCAACCGCTCATCATTAAAGTCTTGTGCACTCTGTCTTGGGAATAAAATGTATTTTATAAAAAGATGAAAAGTGAGACAAGGACAAGCAAAGATAAAATGAAGAATAAATGTTAGAGGAGGTGAGTGCAGAGAAGCATTTAGGCTATTATGGAGGTTTTTAATTTCCTGAAACCATTTTATTTAGGCCAGGCAGGAACATGAGGAAAAGGCATTATCTGGCCACTTATCAACCTTGATTTTGCTCAACCTTATCAGAATGGATTTTTTTTTCAACAGTTCAGTAATTAAATAAAAAAATACACTTTGGTTTGGGATAATATATAATGTGTTGTTTCAGTATTTCTTGATTCAGGCAAATTTTAGAATAAAAACATCCTCTCCAAATAATGAGTTGAAACACCTTATTCTGAAACTGTCAAAATCAAACACCAAGAAAATATCAAGACATTTCTCACTCCATTTTTTCTCCATTTATCCATTGAATTTAACTCCAGTAAGTGAATAGGTCTCACTGGAAACTGAATTTTGTATTTTTTGAACATGCTATTCATCAGAATAATCTTGCCTACTTCTATTGTAGTTATTTAATACTCATCGAGTTGCCATTATGCTGCTGCAGTGATAAATCTAATCTTTCATCCCCTTTTATAGAGGCTCCTTAGGGGCTAATAAGATTCAAAAATATTTTTTTAAGATAGCTATTGCATGTGTTTCTTGAGGGGTATCAAGATACGGGTGTTGAGACCAATTAGATGAAGACGTTTACCTGGGAGCCCTGTTTAAAATCGCTGCTGTTGACATGGCGTTGCAGCAGAAAGGAGAGCCTGGGCTGCTGGTCCCTCCTGGCACCCTTGTAACGAAGAGCTCTTCCCTGAATAGATTTTCACGGGCAGAGACGGAGTTTGTGGGACCGTTTTAGTGCATGTACCACGGGCAGAGCTGGTCCGAAAAATGGACGGACAACTTCTGGTCGCGTTTTACTCCTGTTGGAAGATGCCGCTTAATTGAAACCCAGTTTACAAGGAAACGAATGGATCCGGAGCAGTTTCTTTGGGAAAGGTTTGCAGCACCTGCAGCGGGGCCCTGGCGAGTCCTTGGCCCCGTTTCTGTTCGAGGGCTGAGGGCCACCGAGCTTCGCTCTAGTCTGCCTGTGGTGGGGCCAGGGGTCCATCAGCAGCTGTTGCTGCCGGAAAGGGAGATTTGAGGTTCAGTTCTCTTCCCTGAGTCGCAGAAAACCGGGAAAAGCACGGTGTGTGCTTGTTTCATGGGGAGCCTGGCCCACCCTCTAAATGAGGGCACCAGGTCCCGTGTAAATGCGGGTCTTCTAATGTGCTTCTGGGCAGAGAGGCTGCGGGAGGGGAGGCCACGTAGCGCCGGCTGTAGGGATGCTGTACACCATGGCCAGGGTGCCCCCAGCCCCGGCAGCGCGGCACAACCCCCCGGCCCTGCCGGACGCAGTTACTCGGGCTACTTCAGCTTTTTATATATATATATATATATATATATATATTATTTCGTGGAAAGCGCTCAGTCCTGTTGAAGTTCAGCCAGGTTTCTTCACAGTCAGTGCTTTTGTGCCAGGCTTAATAAATAATTAATGTACCATTTTCATCAACGCTTGTTTTTCACACGCTGCTTTTTGCGTTATCCGGGCAGTGCTCCGCCGTAATCAAACAGCCACTAACTGATTGCGCTTCCTCCCCACCGTGATTTATGTCTAGGAGCAAATAAGGAAAGAGAATCACTCTTGAAAAGCCGTCCTTGAAGTCCTCTTCTACAATAGTTTTCTTTCTTTCTTTCTTTCTTTTTTTTTTTCTTAACTGGGATCAGAAAAACATAAATTGAAGTATATCTTCAAAGTGTTCGAGGGGGGGTTGTTTGCCACATGACTCATACCGGCTTTAATGGGAGTCACATGCCGAACTCCCACGCACCACTTTGAAATTTTTAAAGTGCTACTGCTTTCCAGAAGAGTCCCAAATGAAAAGCTACTTTTGTTTTATTCTCCCAGAGTGCCCGCGCTGCTCCGGCCATGGTCCTCAAGCTGCACTGGGGGAAAATGCAGAAACGGGGAAAAAGAAGGGCTGGAGGGGCAGGCGCTGACACAGCACCTCCCCGCTGCCTGCACGCCGGCCTCGCCGCCTGCCCGGCCGAGGGGCGAAGGACATGCTGCACCCAAGGGCGCTCAAGGACTTGGGTCCTCTCTTCCCTTAGCAGTGTCTCCCGTGATTTAAGCCAGCTACCTGCCTTCTATTTGCAGGAATTGCATGCATTTTCAGCCGGTTCTGCCTTCCTCCCCTGATAGTTCCTGCTTAAGCTTCTCCTTACAGAGCCTTAAAATCCCTGCAATTATCTTGGCATCTTAAAATATTCACGTCTTTGGGAGAGGTCTGTCTTTGGCAAAGGACAGATCAAATATGAAGAAATACTCCGCTGAGAAAAAGAAACTAAAGGAAATCCCCTCCGAGATGTAAGCAGTATGTTCTCTTTTAAACAAGAAAGCAAGGAAACCTCCCGCTCTTCCCCATCCTCTTTGCCACCCTCTGCCCCCGAAACAGGTCATGTATTAGCCTGCTGTCAGGTCAAATGGCTGAGCATGATTTAGAGGGATAAAAACCATGTTGGAGCAAACTCGGAGCAGATTGTTCCCAGTGCGTACACGGCTAATCCTTGCCTAGGACCGGGCAGTCTGGGCACCACAGATATGGGGAGCTCTCCAGGTTTCTTCAAAGCGTGGGCAAGTATATGAAAGCGAGAGGAGAGCACCGATTCCTTCGCGTGGTGATTCGTGTTTATTGGCTGTGATTTTTATGGGTTAGGGAAAGAGGCAGAAACGCTGGGGTATGGTAATTGAAATGCCTGGGGTTGGCGTAAGAGACCATTTTGCCGTCAAGGGGAGGGGACGGAGCCCCTTCTGAGGAGTGTTTTTCAGCCTTTGCTAATGTTGCTGCATAAAGGGTCCCGGCGCTAATGCTCCCTTTAATGGCATAAGTGCGAAGCTGTGAATCATCCACGCGACGATTATAAATAGCAATACATCCTCAAGCACTCAGAGCCGGGACCCCATAGCATTTTAAAGCCCTGGCTATCAAAAGCCTTTCGGCGCTGCTGGCAGGGCGAGGGCTCGCTGCGGCTGGCCGCTGCGGCGACGGTGGCGTTGGGCACTGCCACATCCCCGTCTGGGAGGGCGGCTGAGGCCCTGCAAGGTAACGGCAGCTGGCCAGGAGCTGTTTCTTCTGCTTGCCATTGTCAAACCACGCTTGCGAGTGAGTTACACATGCCCTGAGCCAGGAAAGAAAAAGCACATGGGGTGTAAATCCTGCAGTCAGCAGCTCCGTGTGGGCTCTTTGGTGGTTTCAGTGAACCATTCATGCAAGAACAAGCTGCTGGACCAGGTGCCCACAAGGCGTCCACAGCATGAAGGTGACACCAGGACCGCAGGGCTGTTGCCTTTCCCTGGACATGGCTCTTTGTCTTCCTGGAAACGTTGTGTAGACAGAATCTGAGGATATTTTTCAGGCAGTCCCAGTGGTGTTACGGCCATGCTGGTCATCCAGAAACGCTGGACGAACGGCCACGCCATGCACATAAATCACCTCCGTGGTGCACCACGGTGAGCTCCGCACAGCAGGGACATTTATCATGCGTTCGTGAGCCTCCCTTGCAGAGGGCCTGTGCAGGTGCCTTAAATCAGAGCCATGCCGAGGTGCCCAGTGCAGCACGTCTGTGCAGCGCACGGCGGGAAATCCTCATTGGTAGCATTTCCTTTGCATGGGGACGCTCAGGCAAACTTGCTCCGTGAGAGAGCTGAGAGAAGCCCATCGAGCTCTTCCTCCATCTTGTTTTCCAGTACACTTTTGTCCTCATTTCTTTGCCCACTTCCCTTCTCTCAAGGAGCGATGTCAGCTCCTCTTCCCTTAAAGTTCAGAGAGAATTTCTTAAGTGTAATTTCTCTCTGCTGGAAAGGGAATTCTCTTATGGTCTTACCTAGAACAAGGGCTGGAGAGAAAGCAGTGCGGCTTCATAACGTGTTTGCTGCTTGTGGAGCTTTTGAACTAAAGCAGAACTAAACTGGCTGTTTAAAATATGGAAAAAGAGAGAGAGAGAGACTGGATACTGCTTCTTCTCAAGATGGCCCACAACCAGCGGTGAGAGCACTTGCTGCAGAAGAAAGGGGTATCTGTCTGAAAAGGGCATTTTGGGTGTCACTGTTCGTATGTGACTTATTGTGACCTTCACTGCGGCACAGACAAACTGAAAGCAGACCCAAAAGATACACCGCAGCAAGCCAAGGTGGCGCCACGGGACCTTCCACTTTCTCCTTTCTCCTATTTCATTCCACAAGCGACCAGCTTACCATACAAAAGAAGGAAGGGGGCTATTCCCCAAATCCAGGACTGCTCGGTCCCGCACCGCACCCCACCGTTTGGTGCACCTCCGCCATACGGCCAGCGCCAGGGGCCAGAGCAGTCCTCCGGGTGGCAAAGGGCCGAGGTGACGCGGCTACATTACTCCCCTGGGACCTCCTTTGCAGAAGGGCCCGCGAGGTGCCAAGGGAGCCCACTGCAGCCAGGCAGGGCTTTCCCAACAGGCTGCTTTTCCTGAGCTGTCAGCCTTCTCCTCCTAACGACAGCCGCAATTATAGTATCCCCGTGGTATTTTAAGCATATGCGTAGGGTCCGGCGAGCCCTTTGCTGCACCAGAAGCCCAGACCTAGCGTAAAGATATTTTTTCAGTGCTATGGCTGAACCTTCTAAAGGTCCCAGTCAGTATAGGCAGCGTTTGTTTGTGCACTTGCTTCTTGGATTTCTTCCTTCATAGAGTTTGCTGGGAAACCAGCCTGACCTTGACAGCTGGTCGAAAAATTTAGTTGCATAGTTTCTTGTCACAACATGCAGATTTTGTATAAAGCAAACTGTATCATAGGAAACATGGACTATTTCCATCATTTTTTTTTAACAGAAAATGTTGAAACATTGCATTTTGAAAAATTGTGATCATTTGTGGTCAGTTGTTTGTGCTTCAGCTATGTTAAAGTCTTGCACTTCAAGGTGATTAATACTTTTTATACTAAAATATGCAAAATATTTAGGTAGCCAAAACAAAATCATCAGTAGTATCCAAGGAAAATGTTTTGAATGTTTCAAAAAACTCTACAATTTCCATATTGATTTTTTGGGGGAATTAAAATGTTAAAATCTTATCTCACGATTTTGCCCAAATTAAAACTTTCACCATAACAGTCCAATGAGGTCAAACAAAAATGCAACACTCCAAGATGGCAGGGACCTTCTATTTTCCTTTTTATGATCTGTTCTTCACTATAGTTTTATAGCACTTGAAAGCTGAGAGAACTACAGGTCATCCAGTGTATCCCCGAGTATGTGTGAGAAGAGTATGGGCATAGCTGAACATTATCTCATCAGATATGTAGCCAGACTAGGAAATCGGAGTTAATGAAAGGGACCTCAACTCAGCAAAAGGAAACACAGGCACACTGTATTGCCAGTTTTGTGGAATAAAGGGAACAGATAAATGTACTGAATAATACAGCGAGGACAGTGACAGTACCATCAGTGGACAAATCATTATTATTTCTTGGCCAATCTCCCAAGGTCTTCTCCATCTCAGAGGAGCCTAACCAATAATTTATAAAGTTCTTCCTTTTCTGGAATTTTCATGCCACTAATGCAAAACATCTTTTGCAAAAAAGGCTGAGCTCATTCTATAGTACCCTGCAGCCCCATGGTCATATCATAGTTCTGGAAATTGGGTTGAATCCTCTCAGGCTGAAGGTAGATTTGAAGCCAAGTTTCTGATCTATCAGCTGCTCTCTGTGCTGGACTAGGGCACAAGGGAATTTTTGCAGGCAGTTTTGTGAATCTATCCCTTAATTTCCCTGGATTTTATGACATAAGCCAAAATCAGAATGTTCTAGTTTAGGTCCTTAGGCCAAAAGGAGAAATTGCCGTTCTTGTTTGTACTTTGATGAGGAAAATAAATGAAAATTATTTCAGATTGATCTGATTCTTTTTAACTTCTTCTTTAGGTCATCTGTTGAACCAAAAGGCAGTTATTCATATAACATTATCCTAAACCCAAAGTGGTTAGCAACATCCTTCCCTTTAGAGATGCTACCTGATTTCTGCTTCCATTGAAAGTCTGTTTTGGTGTGCAAATATGAATCAGGAATCTCTCCTGTCCAAGTCTATGTCTTGATTATCTGCTAGTTCATTAACACTAGGAATAACTAGGAAAAAATAAGTCATTTCTCTTCTGTTAATCATACCTGGTGCCTCCAAGGAGGTATCCATGAGTTAGAGAAGAGGTTCGTTGGCTTATTTAAGATGTTTATTACTGTCCCTTGTATAATAAAGCCATCAGTCAGCATGTAGAAGGGTGAGGGAGAAGGGGATAGCCAAATCGCAGTGAGAGAATTTTTATGTAGATAGTTGCATATAGGTTTTCTTTTATTTTTAGATGTTGATGGGAGAATGAGGTCCAATAAGATATACAGCCCCGTAGCTGTACACATGTGCTGTTATAATGCAGCCATTCATTCAAAAAGGCTGGCAATGGTTAAGGTGGCAGATTTATTGTGTGTACCGCAGGTTAAGGATCATAGGTCATTTTGCAAATATCCTTTTCAGGTGTCTGTAAATTCCTGTAAAAACACACACAAAGTACAAGAACACTTAGAAGAGTTATTTTTTTTATTACTTTCCTGATTCAGAGCCCAAATGAAAACAAGATAAACGTATCATTACTGGGAATACTGGGAGTGTGCTAACGACTCAAGGTAGGAGTCCTCTGCTCTCCCGAAAGGCTGCAACACCTGAAGTTATCTCTTCCCCACACTTAGGCCTGTA
Organism: Rhea pennata; assembly: GCF_028389875.1. Taxonomy (NCBI): domain Eukaryota; kingdom Metazoa; phylum Chordata; class Aves; order Rheiformes; family Rheidae; genus Rhea; species Rhea pennata. Next base: position 134,290,895 of record NC_084663.1, on the reverse strand, counting down.
TTTCATTTCGCAAAATGCCATAACAGACCATAAACTTCCCTGCCGTTGAGCAAAGTCTGCTTTTAACTCCGGTTCAGAATATGAATCTCCACCATGGGGTAACATAACCAACCTAACCACCCTTTAAAAGGCCGCCCTGACCCCACTTCCCATACATACAGTACTTAATGAGAGGCTTAACTGTAGCCAGCCTTAATTTTAGATGATTTATTAGTGCTTATGCAGACTACGAGACAGTAGCTAAAGTGAGGGCAGGCGTTCAGGGCCAGCCGCAAGCGTGGCCCAAGCCGGTCAGCGACCAGCGCGGAGGGGCTGCCTCCTTGGGAGCTGCCTGGCACCGCTCCGGCACTGCCCTCGGGGGGCTCACAGGTGCCACACAAACCTGCCCAGGTGTCCCACCAGCCCAGGCATGACTGGTGCACACGTTGGTGTCTGGGGACACTCTGGCTTCACCGACTCCGGACTGAAGATGCTGTAATAAGTCATATGGTTCCCCCAGCCCGAGGAGGCAACGGCACAGGGTCATGCTGCCTGATCTCCTGTGCTCCTCTGAGCATCCTGAATGTGGAGGAAATCACCTAAACACTTCTGGAGACAACCCCCACCCTTGTCTTTCACCATGTTGGCACGCCAGACCGGCAGCCACTAGGGCTGCATTTCCAGGAGCCCCGCAGCCCTGCCATGGTTGCGATCTCTGCTGCAAGCCCCTCTGCAAGCCCCGCTGTGATTCCCACTACAATTCCCACTGCAGTTCCAGCTGCAATCCCCGCTGTGATCTTGGCTGCAGTTCCCGCTGCAGTCTGCACTGCGATTCCCACTGCAATCCCTGCTGCGATCCCCACTGCGATTCCCACTGCTGTCGCCACTGTGACCGCCACAGGGGACCTCAGGGCTGGCCCATGCCAGCCAGTCACCCAGCACTGAGGTTACTGCGGCTTTGGTGGGGCTTGTGGCAGCGACCAGCCCTCAGAGATGAAAGGGACCCACACGACTTTTTTTTTTTTTTTTTTTTTTTTTTTTAATGTAGGATTTGGCAGACAAGCTAGCCAGGGGCATTAGTGGCATAACATGAATAATAGTTTCTGACAGAAGGAGGTCACGCAGCCCATTTCAGCCCGTCCACCTACGTGGCGGAAAGAAACATGACGAGGCAGGAACACTAAGTTCTTGTCTAAGTTTTCTAACCGTTCACTGTGCTACTGTAGATGCTTTGGCAGCCTTTCTAGCTTCATTGCATGTTAATTAATGTGGCTGGTAAGATTTTTTCTTTTTAACCAAAAAAAAAAAGAGGATTTTGCTGACAAGGTGCCTCAGCTCCCTTCCAGTATAGTTTTTGGCTGTAATTGTGGAAAGTCTTCTTCTTCTGTAAAAAGAATGTCGTCTTAACAGTTCAGTTTAACTCATGAGTATGGTTCTATGGTCACCAGAATTAATGGCTTTGGTGGGGGAATTCTTCTGTTAATTGGTTTGACAAATTAATTTGAGCATAGAAAAAAAAAATGTGAGATCTCCTGAGCACTTCAGAACCAAATCATACATTTTGAAAATGCCTGGGTTTCACTTTCTGGGACACTCCTCATAACAAGTTCTACAAGGCTCTTTTTTCCAGGCTGTTCAGATCTCAGCTGCATTCCACCAGACTCCATGGAGAAACCTCACATGATCTAAGGGGGCATTTATTTTATCCTGATGAGCAGAACCTACGTTGCTACCGGCAGGTGTATTTGCACCAATATGCTTAGGCAGCAGACGTACCTGCAGTGACATTGGTGATTTGTTATCTGGAAAATAACATTTTGATTAGCAAGATTGGTATTTTTGCCAGGTTCCCTGAACAAAGCCCTCCTGCCTTGTCCTGGGACCCTGGTAGACATAGTACCCCCAAGGCTGGCTCTGACATTCAGGAGGCCTGGCCTATTGGTAAGGCGGGTCTTGACTTGCTACTGCAGCAGAGCATTTTTACTGCCCTCCATACTGTACTCCATGCAAAGAGCTCCTTTTTACGAAGGTGTGCATGCGGCCTTCATCGCTGCATTTATTGTTCATGTTAGTTCATGCTATGCTCCCTTTCGCGAGCCTATTTTGCTCTTGCTTCAATTTAATTTGGCCTCTTCATTGTATGAAGTAATATTAAACAACTGTATATCCTCCAGTTACATTATATTTGCTTGTTGCTTAGGTGGGGTTTTATCACAATCAGCAACACCACACAATACCCTACTTTTTGCATGTAACTTGTTGAAATGCTTCTTTTCTAAGGTAAAGAGCTGCATACGTGCTTCAGGGCTCATTATTCAGGGTATATACCAAGAGAGATGCAGGAGGGTGGGAAACCGTGTCAGTGGAGAGACTCACTCCAACCCTTATGTTAGCATCAGAATTATTACACTGCATTCAAAATGAATCTTTCTTTTAAGGGAAAATTTGTGTTGAAGCCAAGTTTTAAGATGTCAAATTTTGTAGCTGTTCGCACTTCTACTGCAATTGGAGGAATGTATTACAAGGACATTTTTGCAATAACCTGTGTGGAGGTTAGGTACCCTAGGTTTCATTACAGTTCAAAATCGCTAGACTCTTTTGGAAATCACCCTTTATTTGCTGTACCAGTTTCCTCACTCTAGCAAAAATGTGTTTCATTCACTTCTTTGCAACTGCTCCTATTTAATTTGGGAAGAAGGAAAGCATGATTTGGTTCCACTTTGTTCAAAAGTGATGCAGCAATTTTTCAGCATTTTCCCTGAGCTTTGTCCTTGAATTCACTTTGTCTGATCAGCAGCCATTTTTCATCCCAACTGTACCTCTGGCACAGCCAAGACAGGCTGGGGATGAGCAAAGCCAGTGGAAGATCACGTCTGTATCGAGCAAAATGCCTGGCTCCCTAGCTACAAATGAGGATGTGCCAGAAATCCCAGCTTAAGTGAGAATTTTGTGCTAAGGCAGTGAGGTCACTGTGACCTTCAGAAAGATTACTTCATGCATTTTTGCTTCAATAGGTGTCAACAACTGTGCTGAGATAGCTTGGTTGGTGCTGGAGCCCCAAAAGGGCAAGAGGAATTAGACACTCTGCTTTGGTTGGTACCTTAAATAAAAAAAAAAAAAATAAAAAAAAAATCCTGCTTTCTTTTTCTTTGCTCAGCCTAATATGAGCCTGCTTTTATATTTATCTTTATGGTCTTGTAATGAAATTCAAAATCAGAAGCAAAGCACAGCAGCTCAGTAGGGAAGCAGTGACCGAAAGACCTCCTCCGTCTGTAACCTTTCCAGACCACCCTTTCAGGGCAACCTCTTGTTTTTGTCTAACCTGTTTTAACCCCACGAAGGCACCTTGCTGCATGTGCCCCACCAGACCTCAGCTTTGCCTGGCATCGGGCACCAGAGCCCCAACGAGGCAGCCCCACATGGTCGAGGAGCTCCTTCCTCGCTGCTCAGGCTTCTCCGTGCTTAATTACAGGGTGAACTGGGCATGAAAATAAAATCCAGTAATAGCAAAAAGAGGACTTCATCAAAAACAGAGCCCAGCAGCAAGCTCAGCCTTGCGAATCAGCCCGGCTCACTGCTCGCTCCACAAAGCCGAGCAGCAAGAACCTGCCTCTCCCTGGCCTGCAAATACAGCAACCCAAAGGGGGATGAGTGCAGCAGAACGATTACAGAGAGCAAACAAGCAATACCTCAGTCGCACTAGGAACAACTGAACCTCCTATTAACTCCTTAACTCTTTCCGATCTCTCGGGCTTTCCCTTACTTCCCTGCTTCCAGAATTACCTGCCCTCCATTCAGAAGCATGGCTACACAGCAGTAACACTGTTTAATACTGTGTAAACATAATCAAAATGTATTAATACAAGATGTAGTACATCCTATAAAAGGAATTTCTATAAATAACTCCCTGATTTCTTCAAGTCACACAAGTCATGGTTTCTTCTGCTTTTGCATGTTGTGCATTCACATAACAGAATTTTTCTGGCATGGCCATTTGTGGAAACTGAATTTTAAGAACGTGCCTGAGGACTAGAGAAAAATGAATCTTGCATTTGGCAGGGATGACAATTCACACTGGAGTATCACTGTGCCAAGAATCTGGGGATCAGAAACAGTATGTCCTATGATTTCTGCCTAATCATGACTAGCTTGCAGCTCTCAAATATTAAGCACCTGCAGAACAGTGTTTGGTATCAGTCGAACCACTGAATTAAAGATTTGCAATATAATCCAGATAATTGAATATATTTGCAGGAACTAGAAGCCACTCTCTCAGTATCCACAGGTAGTAACAGGAGACTCAATCCATCAGGCAAATTACTCATTGTCATCCCTCCATTCTTCTCAGATCCGAAGGCTCTGTTTCGACTGGAAATAGTGCTCTCTGATTGCCTCCTCTCCTGATTTGCAGCTGGATTTACTCACTGCAGAATAATTTTCCTCAGTCTTAAACACGCTGTAACTCTCCTATATATTTTGATTGACATTTGCAGCTGGAATTTAAATTAGGGACATTGTGTGCAGACACACACAAAGCAAACTTGCACCCCCAGGTTTTTGAAAAAGATCTATAGCCTAAATTTGAATCATCTAATATACAGAAGAGAGATGGATGAGGACATTGAAATTGTAACATGGCATTTTCCAGCTCTGCAGTCACTACCACAACTTCAACTTGCAATTATCAGAAACTGGCTGGTCTTTGAAATAGCTCCCTTGTATCAGTCCAGTTTCTCGTAGGTTGTTGAACTCAGTCCAAGTTTAGTAAGGTGCAATTTGACTCTTTCAGTGACAAGATTGTCTGGGCAGCCAGTTCTGAGGGACTTCAAAGGCTCCGTGCTTCTGGCCAAGGCTTGCAGAAAAACGTAAGGAATTTGCTACCTCTAGTCATGTGTGAGGAAACCTGCAGGACCTTGGCCTGCACAATTTATATATCAGAAATATTTCTTGAGACAAAAATATACATAATCTCCACTCCTTGCTATTACCTCATTAACCTAAAAAGAGCAAAATAAAGCTTCCTTATTGCAAAGCTGCAAGCAGAGAAATGCCTACAAGCACAGCACTGGACACAGTGGTGAGTCTTGATGGAGGTGAGAGCAGGCTTAGGAGAAGCACTGTGCCCTGAGGACACACCAATACATTTCTGCTATTTTTTTCTCATTTCTCTCTTATCCCTGAAGTGTTTTCTGTGTTGCTGAATGAAGGCTGCCTTTTGCTCAGCTGGGTCAATATTACCATTCATGATACAGCTATCTCAGCTAACTATCTGCATGTGGACCAGGTACATTCAGGAAGAAGGAAAAGGTCTCTTTTACACTGTTTTTCTATCACAAGTCTTACCCCAGTTTTATGGCAGTTGATGCACAAGACTAATATATACTTGCAAAAATAATATTCCTTCCCAAGTCTCCCCACTTTTTCTTTCCACTTGCTTTTTAGTCGAGCAACTAAAATAAAATCAGCTTCCTTTTCTTAAAATTAATCCCAGTGCCTCTGCCTCCTCACATGGGGTTCCCAGTTCCTGATATCTTTCTCCCAGTCTCGCCATATATGTCTCCCTATGCTCTTTCATCTCTGGTGCTGGGCTACTTCATGAGCTTCTTACTCAGGACATGTGCCTGGGGTTCCATGGCAAAAAATTGAGGCTCTCTCCCTCTGTGTATGATGATGGTGATGATGATGATGATACATAATAGCACAATGAGCCAAGAACCCCTCTGTCTGCGAATATAATGGATCCAGAGCGTGGTGCCCTATGCTCTCTTCCTTTGTTTGGTCCTAACTCAGGAAACTTCTGATTCTGTTCCAGAAGGTCACTGCATGGTCTTCTAGTCTTACTTCTTCTTAAAATGTTCATTTTTTCACAACACAGGGACCATCACTATCACTATGCACTAGCCAAGGAAAACAGAGACTACATAGGAGCTCTCTCTCACGGTCTTTCTGTAGCCATCAGTGGCTGCTGTGTTCATAGGGCCAGTCACACCTGGAGGTGTTGGAAGATAAATATCCTGCCTGAGGGGTCATTGTTCCCCCCATAATATTCCCAACATGCTCCTCAGCCAGAGAGGGAGGATGCCATGTCTCAGTAGGCTAAAATCAAGGCTTTTTCTGGCAGACAAAGCAATAGATAAACTTACAAGCTCTAGAGGCCAACCTCTGACTCAGAGGAGGCAGGGGTAGGAGACTTGGTCCTGCTGTAAAGGAGTGAAAATAACACAAGAGAGGTCAGCAAAGGAGGCAGGATCAGGCTGTTGCGCATGCTGCGGTTCACTGTACGCACCTCCATCCCTCAGGAGCACATCTGCAATGGGACGATGGTTTTTCAGAGTTCTGGATGCTTCTTCCAGGCACTGAAAATCTGCCGAGCTTTCTTTGGTCTCCTTGGGCTTTATGCATTAGCTGGAAGGGAGCATCTCATCTGCAGCTCTTCTGGGTGCTCAGCAGCCCTGGGGACTGAGGCAAGGGATAAAGCTGTGACCCTCTCTGCTCTCTGTCCCCTAATGACATTAGCCAGGCCTCCATCCAACTTCTCAAAAGAGATGGCCTAGCACAAACTCCCCACTCTCTGATTGTATCTTCCCAGACAGCCATGGAAGCCATCCTGAGCCTTACCCAGGTGCTGACATTTACCTCCTGGCATCATCTCTACTTCATTCAAGTTTACTTTCATAATGGGATATTTTGCCAGTTTGCCACCCAGGAGAAATACTTGATGGCACTTACCCATCTCCCACTTCCATCTCCGCTTTCCTGCTGCTGGGTACCACAGAAAGGGGATGTGAGAGCTGCACTGGGAGAAGAAACACAGAAATTGCACAGTCCAAAGCCCCAGAAACAAAAGCAGAGAAACAGAATACACACACACAAAACTTGCCAACAAAGCGCAGGTGGTTCCTTGCCACCATTACCACCCCAAATGTTTCTCTGAAATTATATCCTTGCTCTCTTCACCCGTTCACCCCACAGCAGCCTCATTTCTATGACACTAATGCTATATTGCCTTACATTTAGGACATTGAGGTCACAGAAAGTGCCTTGTACCATGAAGAAGTCATCTCCACTTGACTGAAAGCTTTCTGCAACCCTGTATTGCATTCAGTGTTTCGGGTTGCTGATCCGTTATTTGAAAAGGGGACAAATCTCACAATTTGCTTTTTGGCTAGCTGAAGATTTAATCTCCCTTCACCAAAAAAATGTGATGGTATGAAAGGATGAACATTTCCATTATTATTGTTATTATTATTATTGTTATTATCCGTCTGCTCTAGCTGTGACATGCAAAGCTCATACAGCTAATAGCACTTAGCACAACTGAGTTATATTTGCACTGATGCTGTAAGAGGGGAAAGTGTCTATTTGTTGTATTTGATTTTGTAAAAAGGCAGAGCACTTTGTGATTTCTCTGTTCCTGGCATAATGATACATTGCCAGGTGCTGTAGCTTATTTTTTGTCTCTTTTCATTGCCTGCAGAAGTAACATAGCTCAGATCTGCAGAAGTCACAGGTAGGCCATTAATCAAAACCACAGCAGGGATCCAAAAGTAGTTCCTGAAGCAGGAAACTGTTAGAACAGTATACAAGATCATTATTTTACCTGTACACTCAGTGAACCTATCTACAGATAAGAACTTAAAAAATACAAAAAGGAAAAAAGCATTAGGTAATCAAGACCTAATGTTAATACCAATATTCCATAAGAACATATGTTCACTTATGTTACTATTCATTTCTCCTCAAAGGCTACGTGCTGTGTGAATGAAAAATATCCAGTTTATATTATATGTTAATATATACACTTGCATACATGTGTGTTTAAATGTGCTCTATGTGTATATTCAAGGTAGAGATCTTTTACAAATATATCCTTGTAAAAACTACTAAATATATTGGTGCAAAATTAAATATTTTCTTTAAATGATCATAAAATGTGTCCCTAAAATGTCACCGCTTATTTTATTTTCCCAGCTTGCCCCACAGTTCACTTTAGAGTGAAACTAATTTAAATTACTTTGTAGCTCCCAGCAATAAAAGGAATTTAGTAATTTGCAGTTCATTTGCCCTTGCTATTCTTGGAAACAGTAGTTGAGGTTGTCCAGTTCTTTGCATTAGGAAACGTGCACAGTGCAAGTAACAGTCATGTCTTGCCTGCTAGATTTTGCCAAGGAAACTATTGGCTTTTGCAGCTTTGAAGTTCTAGGATACTTGACGTGCTCCATTCCCACAGAACAGCTGCGATCCTCATCACAGGCTGGCTGGGGATGAGCTCAGTGAATTTTGTGATTCCCAAGTTTAGGGAAGCACCTTTATCCCACCCCGGACAGAGGCCGCCCTCCGGAAAGCGCTGTTGAGAAAACCGCTCCGAGACAAAGGTGCCGGGCGCCGCCTGCACAGAGGTGCCTCTTCCTTGGGCTGGAGCTTCTGGGGTTGAATGAAGGGGACAAGATCTTGGGGCAGAAAAAACAAAAAAAAAAACCCAAGAGTTAAATTTATAACCTTCCCAGCTGATAACAAAATGTGACTCGGGCACTGGTGGCCCAGGAGGGCACCTGCTCCCTGGCACCGCTCTGTTTGGAGGGGCAGAGGGGCACATGTCACTGCCCGCTTCCCCGGGGGCCGGGGCACGGATATGGCCACGTGGCAGGAGCTGGGCTGCAGTCCATGCCTGCGGTCACCCATTGCACCAGGCAGGGTCCAGGTGCCGTGGGACCTTCCCACGTAGCACGGGCCGAGGGGACATGTCAAATAAAATGCAAATAAATGAATGCAAATAAATCAATGCAAATGAATAAGTCTGCTCAAGTGGATTTGCTAACAAGCCCACACACGCCGCTGGGAGAGACGTGGAGGTGGAAGTCCTCACCTCGACTTGACTCTTGCGACTCCTGGTTCCTCTGCACCCCTGTCTTGTCGCGCCCTAACTCTGCCTGCTCTGTTCAGGTCACCTCTTGGGCAGAAGCTGTATTTACCGGGCAGAGCAGCTCGGCACTGTCAGCTCTGCTCTGCACAGGACCTGAACCATCCCGGCTGGAGCCTGATGCCTTCGCCGCAGTATAAATCATTATTATTGGGCAGTGCAGGAATAACAAGGGAGGAAAATACATTAGCTGAGAAATCAAACTTCAGTGCTAATAAAAGAGAGGAGATAAAGCCGCATTGTACAAACGATATCTCAGCACTAATGGCTGCAAACAAACAAATAATATCATATATAAAACAACATTAGAGGGAAAGCATTTCTCTGGATGTAGTAGTTGCTTCCCCATGTCCATGTCCCCCATTCTCCCTTGAATCGTCAGTGTAAAAGCATGGGAGGAAAACATGCTCGTGCAATGAGGTACTATGATTTTGAGGCTTGTTTTTAAACTAAACGTCTCTTAGGCTAGTGAGAGTTGTACTCACTCAAGTGTTTTTCTGGAGAAAGAGAAGCTCTACAGTAATGAAGTGCATCGCAATTTTTGCTTTTAGTTTAATTTTGAAGCAAATAAACCCACTATTTTTCCTGAATCTTTCTTCTTTGCTCTGATTTCACTCTCAAGTGAGTGAAACCCGTCCTCTTAGGGCTGGAAGTATCCGTACTGCCCAGCAGCAGCGGTTCCTGAGTGCAGGGATGTCCCTCAATTTACTGAAAATCATACGCTTGTACCTTCCCATGTTGTAATGGTAATTAGAGACCAAGATTTCAAATAAACAAGAGATGGCATTAAAACAACTGCTGTGGATTGCTTTAATTTAATTTTCCCCCAAACAGCTCAGCAGCAACATATGGCTCTCAGTAAGATCCTCCTGTTACACAGTTTGGCTGCTGAGTTGACCGAGACACGAGAAGGTCAAGTGACTTGCAAAGGGCACAGAGTGAGTCAGCCTCTTGGTTTGGGGAAGAAAAGCCAGACTTCAGGCCTGGTTCCTTTCCTGTGTTGTTCTTAACTCTGAGGCCTGAGCCTGTGGGATGGTTCCCAGCTACAGAAACTACAAATAGGATCTTTCCTTGGCAGAAGGAAGCCTCGGGTGCCAAAGCAAGAGCATTTCACGAGCAGTGTTATTTCCATAATAAGCAATAATCGTACCAGTTCATGACAAGCCCGTGACAAGGATTTTGTGGGATGTTTTCCAGTTCTGTGGAGTTTAAGAGTTTAACAGTTCCTGAAGGAACAGTTAAATCATCCTGCATGGCTTCCTGTATATTGTCAGTCATTGCACCTCCAAAATTTACACTATATCCAAAGGTCCTGGTTAGGTCAAAGACCTCAGACATGAGGAACAAAACCTGTGTCACTGGCAGTGGACACCCAATGCCAACTTGCCTGAGGTCTTCCCAGTGGCATGGGACTGCCTAGGTGCCACATACGCCATGTGACAATCCCAGGTACGGCAGGGAGCTTGATTTTCACTTTGGTAGGCTCCTGTATAGTCAGGGCTTGTGTGTCCTTGAAAAAGTCCTCCTTGTCCTGTCATGTTGTCCCTGCTTGTGTTTATAGGTCTGTGTACAGCCATGTTGCCTAAGCAAAATAGATGCTCAGTCAGACATCTTATCCGACTCCTGTGCTTTCATACAAATGGAAATAGTTTTAAAAGTACCATGCAGGGTCATCTGCTTAGATTACATGCTCAGTTTATCCTAGCAATGTGCCTTGGCAGATATATATCTGATCTCCTTTATCTGGATGGTTTCTCATTGCATGGCAAAGTATCTCAGCAAGTGCATTTTACACTGTCCTGCCACATCCTTCACTAATAAATTTACTCTTTATTAATGTTCCTCTTTGCTGCCCTGAGCACATACAGTTCACTGATTCCCATCAGAAGTAAAACACTGTGCAACTGTTAAAAAATTGATGCTTAAAAATAAGTGGGTAATAAAGATTCAAGGGTGAAGTTGCACAGAGAAGGTAGCATGAATGAGGGGTCACAAGCTTGCAATGCCATGCCACCTGAGCTGTATTCTTCTCTTTGATTCACTGTGTGCAACCTCATGGAAAAATCACTTAAAAGATGATTTTCCCTATTATGCAGATGGAGAAAGATGTAAATGCTTTGGCCTCTTCAGACAAGTGCTGGCTAGTGCCTTTTCTTTATTTATGATGAGTTGCACAACACACTATGCACATCTCGGTGCTCTGATGAGATTTTGCCAACAAGTATACATGTGTTCACACATACATCCATAGTGTTTTGAAAAAATAAATATTGCACAATGAACAGTGTATGTGGTTCTTTGACACTGAAAGGGGAACTCACAGAAGAAAACTGTGGCAGGAAGAGTATCTATTGCATTAATTTAATTAAGGTGCGTAGGATCAAAGGGTAAGATGGGATTCAGTTTCCCACTTCGACATCTAGAACTTGTTCACAGTGTGTGAGCCTGACCTTTAAGCTCCTGTGGTACTCAGCGAGCATCCAGCAAATCTACCAAACAGCCTGGGGATGAATTCAATTGACAAAATGTAGATGTCCTCTGCACAGGCCTCTGGCACTGTACTGGCAAGGATGCAGTTGCCAAAACATCTAGTGCTAGCTGAGGTGGCCAGGGTAGCCTTAAAGCCCTCCAGCTGCTGCTCAAAGGGCTGCAGGTCTCCAGCTGGCCTTGTGCCATACCTGTTGATTTCCTGCAGGTGCTTTGGGTACCCTAGAGCATCTCCACTGGCATGAGGGGGCTGTGCTCAGGTAACCAGATCCTACCCTCAATTCCTACTGACCATGTGGGAGGTTGGACAGACAGCTCACGCGGAAATACCTAAAGCAGGGGTCTGAGTGTGGAGCTGAGTCCAGGTCATCTAGGGTCCCCAGAAGTGCCAGTAGTAAAGAGAAGATAGCTGAAACTGGAGAGGTAACATAATACTATGAATTGCCAAGCCCAGGACAAGCCAGTGGCCCACCTAGAGGCACCTAGAGCGGTCAGAGGTGCCATTAGATGTTCTACCTGGTCCAGGTTGCACTGCTCAGGACCCCAGGTCCTGTGGCACGCCCACCAGCCTCCTCAGATACTTCAGAGCATCTTGAACAGCACTAGAGGCCTGTGTGGGGGCAGCCACACCAAAAGCCCAGGCTCTCCTCCGTAGACCCTTGCAGGACCCTAGGCTTCTACCTTAGGTGTCTGACATTAATGATAGAAATATTGCCTCAGCCACCGTACTTTGATTTTAAGGAATAAGTTTTCAAAAGCCCATCAAGCTTCCATTCAGAAACTGCCATTTGACCTCTATAAACAGTATTTCTGTGTTGGCATATTATAAGCTATATGGAAAACTATTCACAAAGTGCCTTTCCTCATAAATTCATTCTTCACTCAGCAGTCTACATTGTAACTGAGAGATCAAGTATTGCAAAGCTTTGGCTCACACTCACAGACTGTGGTTTCTCCTGCGTTACTAATTTCACTGTGAATTTTTTGAAATTGTTAATAAAGTGTTACCACAGAGAAAGCAAATCCATTTGTCATCTGTGTAATTTCTGCATTTACTTCGGCTTGGACAATCAGGATCAGTAAGGGCAGCTTCCTTTTCCTACTCCATTTAACTCTCAGGTTTTAATGAGATAGTGTTTGGGCTCAGTCAGCACAAGGTTATGAGTATTAAAAGACTTAGAAGACATTTGTGGTCTCAGTTGCTGCTGCTGTTATTTTAAAGCTTATTTTAATATCACTTCAGATAAATGCTGTGCTCGGGTTCTTTTTTTGGCTGAGAAAGGACAGGGAAATTGTGCTGCTTTCAATTCTGGAGGTTGTCAGCTTGGCCTCCAGTTAAATTTACTTACACTTTCTCTTTCTTGTGGTTTCCTCTTATACAGTGCTGAAATACAGCATTTTGTTACCTATTAAAGTGTCACTCTCTGTGATATTGTGAAGCTATTAAATTCTGCCAGATCATCCTTTGTGAACAGGAGGATGTTGACAGAGCCACAGCCCCATCTTTCAGCTATTATCTGGTATTCAACGTCCTCCAATTAGTATGCACAATAAAGCTAGTCCAAGACCCCCCACAGCTTTATGTCATTTCTGTATTAACCTCACTGCTTCCCAATGTGTTCCTATTATTAAGCCATTTAAAGACTTCCCTTCATTCACTTACCACCACTATGTCTCATTTTCCATCTTTCAGATATTTGCATACATTTCCAGAGGGTCACTTGACATGACTTCAGTTGTTGTTGTTTTTAATTAAAGATTATTTCCAATATACTTTCTTTATTCCATCCTCCTTACGTGCGTTATCCTCCTTATCTCTATAAGATTATAATGAGGGGGTTGAGAGCAGATTGATTGTCATTTCATGTGTTCAAAAAGCCAACCATTTAAGTCTGCCTTAGTAATTTCCAGGCTAAAATCGAGTTTTCAGACACTTTCGGTCAATGTAAAACTGTTAATGAATTGCATTATATGATCCTATTTGCAGTTCCTACCCTGTGGGTCTGGCAGGCTATTGAATCAAGAGGGTGCTCCTTTTGTTAAACAGTGTCTAAGGCAGAAGGCTTTTAGCTGGATGGGAAACTTGGAGGCAGGGGCTACAGACTGAAAGACTAAAGGAGCTCAAGCTGAAGAAAACTGAAAATTACTTCTCTAACTATCTCGGGAACTGTGGAATTTAGAAAAACGCTGATGGAGATATCAGAGTAACTGCTGGTTTCTGCAGATAGACTATATTTTGGTGGTAATGGTGTTTTGCACCCATGCACTGTTTAACGTCAAGGCTGAGAGAGCTGGGCTTGTTCAGCCTGGAGAAGAAATGGCTTTCGGGGGGGTGGGGGACCTAGCAGCAGACCCCCCCGTGCCTTTGCGGAGGGCATCAATGAGCTGCAGCTGAGCTTTCTTCAGTTGTGCATGGCAGGAGGATGAGAAACAACAGACTTGAGTTGAAGTGAGAGGGTCATACTGGCTCTAAGGAGAAGTTTTTCCCCCATGAGGACTGTCAGACAGGGGAACAAGTTGCCCCACGGGGTGGCTTAGCAGGGGTGAGGAGGGGGCTGAACCCGGCCAGCATCCTTGCCATGATGCCAATGAAAAAAGACCTTTCTCGAGGAGGTGTACTGGGGAGAAAAGGCAGCAATGCTCCGCTATCTCTCTTCTCCATAAAGGAACAGAGTGGAAAGGAAATACATTTCACCCCCTACTTGTAGCTTATGGTAAGGAGGAACATTCTCTTGTCTCCTCCCTTCTCAAAGGTCTTTCGCTGAGGTTATGCGTCCTTCCAATATGTTATACATTACGAAAGTTTTGAATAACCTCCAAAGAGAGAAAATAATTGGAAAATAAATGCTGCAGCAAGTTCCCTCTGAGTTCTGAGCACGTTAATGCAAAAATGTTCAAAAATATTAAACGAAGGGAAACCCCAAGGAAAGGTATATAATGCATAAGTTATGTATCTGCTTCCTTTTTTATCCTCTCTGGTGTAAGAATGAGGAACCAAGCATGTTCAGAAAATTCTCCACTTAATTCTTTGCAAGGCAGGCTGCATATTACACCATTGCTATATATCTAATATGTCAGGTCACTATGTTTCAGTGTCTGGAGCTCAATAAATAGCTTTTGTTCCCCTTATCAGTAAAAATACTGATTTTAGTACTGAATAAACTGTTCCTAGGATAGGGAGCACAATATACCATTAGAAGAAACCCTTTTATGTGGATTTCTACATTCTAATCTAAACTCTCACTTAAGAGGTGATTTTGAATTCTTGTCTCAAAAGTACAAAGGTGGAGAGTGGCTGGCCTAGCTTTGTTTGTGCTCCTGGTTTTCATACTCAGTAATGGTTTGTTTTACTTTTGAAGTCTCCAGGAAAAGAGCAGTGAAGTTCGTTTTCCAAGGCCGACATGGGAAACGAGCCTTTTTCCTTCCTCCGAGCAGCATTTGAGGGTCAGGGCTTTGCCAAACGGATGGTGAGGACTGCTGGCAGTGCTGGTGGGCAGCAGATTTGGCATCTCCCTCCCGCACACGCCAGAGCATGTGTTTTGTAGGCTCCCATCGCCTCTCCACTTTGCTGCCCTGGCTGACCTTCTTCTGCGCCAGCCTGGCGATCGCCCGGCCATGGAGTATAAAACCTCCATCAATGCTCCTCCACTGCTGATTAAAGCACCTCCTCATGGGTTCTTATTTTCACCAAGGAAGCACAAAGCACCACCAGCAATATTGAAATCTGTTATTTCTTTTGTTTCTCCCGCCTCACACACATGCACAGCACTGCCATCGAGGCACCTCCGCAGATGGGGAGAGCCGGCGTGGTGGAGGGACACCCAATTCCCGCACCCTGCAAGCCAGGAGGCCCCACAGCCCCAGCTGCAAAACCGCTGTGATAGCATCAGGTTTATTAGGCCGGCTGGCCCTCAGATCCGCGAAAAGGGAAATCAAATAAACCTTGGTTTTCTGCTTTCTTTCCTGGCCCGTTAATTGGAACAACAACGTAGAAGCTCGTAAATCTGTAGCTATATTGCCAACTGGAACAAAAGAAATCTCAGCTTCTGGAAACCAAGGAGGCGCTGTGCACTGACCGACTGTCAGTGGCAATAAGCTGCTTCGCAAAGCAGACATCGTCACTGGCTTTTCCCCATCTGCCTGCCTGCAGTATGAACTGTGCTCTCTTCAGCTACTGAAAGGCAATTCAAAGGAGCACAAGTGGGCAACGCCTGACATGACAGAGGAGAAAAAAAGGAGGAAGTGGGCAATTGTAAGGGGTTTAAAGAACTCTCCATTTGGAAGTTTTTCCATTTCCGAGTGGTTTTGACCACCCCTGGTTGAAAGGGTGGATTGTGCTGTAGCTGCATTCCTGCGGAGCAGATCCCTCTCTTAGAAAGGGTGGCTGGGTTTTACCGAGTGCCTCCTTCCAGGCGTTTCTGTGCTCCATGCAGAGGAGGGAAAAGCAACTCTTTTCACTTCCCCTTCAACTCATGTTCCATTTTTTTCATTCTAGATGATTAAAAAATCGCATTTCTACTGACTGGGGTAATCTGTTTGAGAAGCAGATGTTTCTTAAAGGAAGTGGAAGCAGCTTAAACATCTATGATGGGCTGATTCCTAATTCCTTGACCAAGAGCTGAAATTATCTTTACATAACTTTGAAGAGGACACAGTATTTGTCTCTCTGAGGAGGCAATACTCTGCAGTAAGCCTCTGAATAGGGCAGAGTCTTTGAAAGAATTTATATCCCCTTAGGGACAATGCCTCTGGTTTATCTATTTTTTTTAAGTCATTTCACAGAATTAATTGATTGTGGAAGTGGTTTAAAGCATTGAAGATGCTAGGTTTGGTGACCAGTAAGAGCTTACTGAGATTATTACAAGTCAGCTTTAGTGACCTGCTTTTCTTCATTTTGCTGCCAATGATGGCTTGAGATGTAACCGCAAATAGAAGTGATATGTTACAATCTCATTACAACAAAAATACATCTCAAGCTAATGCATTTACAAAAAATGAATCCTAAATGTATAGGAAGCTATAGGTATCTCAGAAAAAGATCTTTGGCATTTATATGTTTTGAAGTTATTGTCCTTTTGCAGACATTTGTGCGCATTGCCTCCATCAAACACTTGTAAGATTTGTTCTCAGCGTAGCGAGCATCCTCGTAACATAAATCCCTGTCGGTGCAGGATGAAACCCATTTGATCTGTCTCAGTCAGACACATAAAGAGGAACAACCTCTAGTTGTGAAGCAGAACTTAAATAAAATGAAGAGCATTTGTTGTTTTGTAACCAATTTAAATGCACGCGTGTAACATGGGGAAAAAGATCCTATGAAAGAGGGTATTTAGCAGCTAGATACACTGGATAATACCTCCTCGTCACATGTGGATTTGCCAGCATGCTGCCTGCCTCATCCTCCTGCGGGTGGTGGGGTTACCTGCAAGGGGACGCATCGGCAGAATCGCCCCTTAGGTGGCTCAGTCACTGCTGAAGGGGCCAGCACCCACTTTTCCATCACTGAGCAGCAATTAGGACAGCCCTGGAGAGCTGCGCCTGGACAACTGGCTGTGCTGGGAACCACGTTGCTGCTATCCTTCCCTTTCTGAAAGTTTTTTGGATAGGTACTGTATGATGAATAGCACCTATTGATGGCTGACAATTTTCTGATTTGAAATGGAAAAAAAATCTACCTTTACAGCCATCTTTTCTTCCACTTTGTTGGGGGGGGGGGGACTGCTGGTTTTTTGACCAGATATCTACTGCAGTTCTGGGCTCATTTGATGACACTGGGAGACCAGCGTGCCTAGTACCATTCATGGTATTAGTAGTGGAGCACCTTCCCGCACTGCCAACTGCATACGCACCCGGTGGAGCAGCACGCACGGTCTCTGCGAGCTCAAAACCTCATGTCCAGCCCTCTCAAGAGCTGCTGGCAGCAAGCATTTCTCTAAATAGTTTTGTTTTGTGGGAAGACCAAGAGGGAGTGGAGACGAGGAGGAAAGAAGGCCTGGAAAGATGAGGATGGGCCCTGGGGGAATGCAACCGGGTCTGTTCCAGGAGGAGGTGAGGAGAGGCCCAAGGAGAAAGGGAGCATCTGTGCTTACAGTTAGTTAGTGGAGGGAAAAGGATGTGACAGGTTTTTGGCTGAGCAAGCATGGAACAAGCTTGGAAGGAGCAGCTTGGCCGCTCCGGCGTGGGCAGTGCCTGGGCCGAGAGGGCAGCCAGGCAGAAAGGCAACGGAGGCGCGGGAGATGCCAGGAGGAGGCCAGGTGCCTGGGCAGGAGCTGCCCCGGTTCGTCCAGGTGGCACCAAGCAGGAGCGGTGCCCTTGGCTTGCTCAGCAGGCAGAGAGGAGCTGGTCCTCAGGGCTTTGGCAGCACCCACCAGGGTCGGCCCCAGCTCTGGGGAGCCGCAATGGAAAGTTATTTAGTCTTGCACTAGTTTTGTTGGGAATTTTCTTTTTGCTTTTTTTTTTTTTTTCTTGTTAGGGGCCTGGGCTTTGCGTGTAGCTTCCAGCTGGACACAGGTATGTGCATTACACCAGCATGGAGACACTGAGGAAGCTCTCTAGATAGAGCAGACTGCAGCTCAGCAGCTCAGAAACCAGCCTGGTGCAAGGACATAGAAGTCTGTCCTCCTCCCGCTGTGCTGGCATCCCAAAGACAAAACAGTTGGCCGTGAGATCTCGCTACTCAACTAGCGCCGAACATATCCCAGACACCACCGTGGCCATGCCTGCAATGTGCCCAGCAGCGCCCATCCCCTGACCTCTGCACCCAGCGGACCCACTGAAGCTCAGTGGAGGCACCAGGGTGCAGCTGCGCACATCTGGATCCTATTCGGGCAGGGGGAAGCAGCCCTGTATCCCATCATTTAAACACATCCATAAAGCACCAAGATAATGACAATGCGCAGAAACGATCCCCTCCCCGCAGCTGAGAGAGCTGTCTCTTGTACGCTCGTCTGGGCCGGAGAGAGACTTTCCTGAGTCCTTTTGCGCCCAAGATTGCGCTACAAAATCCCGGCAGCGACTGAGAGATCTTTTTCTCTTTAAGCACACAGTATATATCTTTGGACTGAGCTTTCTCATTTAAACACACACCGGCATGTACATTAAAAGAGAAAAAAGTCAGTCCAACACAAAACATTCTCCTACATACACAGTTCTTCCCTGGAGAGAAGATGAGAGGAGGAGGAAACCACATGTGACAGATGTTAGTCACGTCGCTTAATGCCCCGCTGGCAGGCTCTCAGAAACCCCGGTGAAAGGACAGTTGGAAAGTCTATGCAAGATTAGTGCATTAATAGTTTCAGATTCTCCGCAAAGATACAATTGCATCCTGCTAGTATGTACACAAATTGTGGTGTTTTTTTTCTTTTGCTGTTAGTGTCAGGGGAAATCGATTTTACAGACTATTAAAATCCTATTTATTTGCAGAAAACCCATTTTTAAATAGCAGTTAGCCATTTTATTGAGCAATACACAAGCCATTTATATTTTGGTCATTCATGCTGTGTGCAATATAGAATTTCATAATTTCCTAACTTGGGCGATATTCTGGGCAAGGGTGTATTTTGGTTTCTGCTGCTGTGTCAGGCTCATGCCACCGTTGCTATGGCGATGGTGGTGTTTGAGTCTGCTTTGTCACCTTGGTCCTGCTGTGTTTTTTTTTTTTTTTTTTTTTTTTTTTTTTTAAACACACATTCCCGCTGCAGAGGCCTGGAAAGCAGGTGGAGGATTGCTGAGGGAGCTCAGCCCCATCACTTGTTTATTTATTCATAATACATTGTAAAGCGTTGTGGCAATTTCATAGACGAACACAGCTTAAAGCCAGCAGAGCTCATCAGATCTTCTAAAGCCAGTCTTCCATAGAAATGGCACCTAGTTATCCCACGGCAGTCCGTAAATCCTGGCTGGTAAAGCAGGTCTTCGAGCAAAGCATCCCGTCTCGGTTAGAAGACACCAGAACCTAGCAATCCATCATGCTCTTCTGCAAATTAATCCAAGGGCTTAGAAGCCCTTCACGGTTTCGAAAAAGTCTGCCAGTTTTTTATCTGAGGTTATCCAACTCCAGCTTCCAGTCACTCACTCCTGCTTCGCTTTCCTCAGCTAAGGAGCTTTAGGGACCCGGTGGCTGTGTCCGAGCAAAGGACAAACCACATTTTGTTCATCTGAGGGGATTTGGGGCCTTGCAGAAAAGCTCACGAGCTTGCACCCTGAGGAATGGAGAACAACAGCACTTGTTCCAACTCCTGCAGTGCCTCCAGCGCACCCCTGCGCTCAGGGGTCAGCAGAGGATCCCTGCCCATGCCACCTCTGCAGAAAGTGGGCAGCACCACTCCAAAATCTTTGATGCTTTGCTGTGTGCGCATTGGCGGTGCTCAGCTTTGCAGCACTGGAGTGATAATAACTGCAGAGATCTGAGAGAGCCCATAAGGAAATCGTGTGCAGCTGGGTAAATGCAGAGATATGGCTAGGGCTGCTGTCTGCAACTCAGACTGTGTGGGATCAAGGCCATGGTCCACAGTCCTACCCGGCTCTTTCTAAAATGCTGTTGTTAGTTTTTAAGCAGTGTTTGTCCCTCACAGAACTGTAAAATGACCTTTTAAGATGGGGAAAGACACAAAATCATCATGAAGTTTTCACAGAATCACAGAGTCAGAGGCAGGTTTAGTTCAGCTGGTTAGTGTGGTGCTGCTAATGCCAAGGTTGTGGGTTTAATCCCTGTACGGGATATGCTGAGGGTTGGACTAGATAATCTCCAGAGGTCCCTTCCAACCTCAACAGTTTCTGTAGTAAAGATCATAGGATCATAGAATCAGTAAGATTGGAAGGGGCCTCTGGAGATCATCTAGTCCAACCTCCCTCCTCAGCAGGGTCACCTAGAGCATGTTAGACAGGGTTGCATCCAGGTGGGCCTTGAAGATCTCCAGAGAAGGAGACTCCACAACCTCTCTGGGCAACCTGGTCCAGTGCTCTGTCACTCTCACAGGGAAGAAATTCCCCCTCACGTTCAGGCAGAACTTCCAGTGCTTCAGTTTCTGCCCATTGGCTCTTGTCCGGTCACACAGGACAACTGAAAAGAGTTTGTCCCCATCCCCTTGACACCCTCCCTTCAGGTACTTGTACACATTGATAAAATCCCCCCTCAGTCTTCTCTTCCCCAAGTTGAAGAGGCCCAGCTTTCGCAGCCGTTCATCGTAGGGCAGATGCTCCTGCCCTCTGATCATCCTCATAGCCCTACACTGGACTCTCTCCAGTAGCTCCATGTCTCTCTTGTACTGGGGAGCCCAGAACTGGACACAGTACTTGAGATGAGGCCTCAGCAGGACTGAGCAGAGGGGCAGGATCACCTTCCTCGACCTGCTGGCAACACTTTTCCTAATGCAGCCCAGGAGACCATTGGCCTTCTTGGCCACAAGGGCACATTGCTGGCTCATGGTCAACTTGTCATCCACCAGCACTCCCAGGTCTTTCTCTGCAGAGCTGCTCTCCAGCAGGTCAGCTCCCAGCTTGTACTGGTGCCTGGGGTTATTTTTCCCTAGGTGCAGGACCCTGCCCTTGCCCTTCTTGAACCTCACGAGGTTCCTCTCTGCCCAAGTCTCCAGCCTGTCCAGGTCTCTCTGTATGGCAGCAGAGCCCTCAGGTGTGTCAGCCACTCCTCCCAGCTTGGTATCCTCAGCAAACTTGCTGAGGAGGCACTCTGTCCCCTCATCCAGGTCACTGATGAAAAGTTGAACAGGATGGGAGCCAGGACTGAGCCCTGGGGAACACTGCTAACTGTTTTCTGTTTTTCTGTTTTCCAGTACAGCCTGTGCTTTTTAAAGACTACCAAGAATTGAAGGGAAACTGCAGAGGTGGACCCTCCTTTTTTTCAAGAAAGCAGAAACCAGGGAATGCTGAAAAATAAAAACAATCGCCCAAAACCATTACTTGTATCACTGCACAAATGCCAAAGATATCAACTATGTTTTGTCTTCTCTGTCATTCCTGGGTAAATGCCAGAATCATGAATATCAGGGCTATTAAAGCAGCTGCAGCTTCATTAGATGCAGGCCTGCCTATGTCTGAAAGAGAACATCACCTTTCGGAAAACACAAAATCTCTTAAAATCTGCCAGGGAGATTTTTCCCTACCGGGGTTGAAACTGAGCCCTAGGATAGGAGAATTAGTGCAGCATTTGATCTCTGCATGCGCTGCTCATGGGAAGGAGTGGGGTGTTTTTCCTGGATCCAGTTAGGAGTGAGTCACCTGCTTATTATTTATTTTAATTATTTCTCCCTGATAAATTAAACACAAGGTTGGCACTGTGGTGCTACCCTATTTGCCTCCTTGCTCCTGCATGTTGCTGTTGTGGCTTTCTTGCCCTGTGAGGGCTGCAAGTGCACGGAGCAGCTACCCGACAGGTCGCCAGGCTCTTTCTCCTGGAGGTTAGATGTGGTGTCATCTGCTTCCCTCTGCTTTTTGTTTGTGGTATTTTTATTTTTATTTTGAAGAAGGAGGTGGAGGGCTGTTGTGCTCCTTTCTCCTCTCCTCCTCCAAAGATGGGCTGAAACTTGACCTCCTGATTGTTCAGCCCAGACTCTTTCAGGGAAGCGCTGAGTGGTAAATGAGGCTCCAAATGCAGGAAGAGATTACTGTATTTTTCTTTTCCTTTTTAAAATGTTGAATAGATGAAAATAGATGGTAATCAACAAACCTGTGGCTAGAGGAAAAATCCCTTTAACTCACATTTTACTTCAGTTACATTCAGGACAAAGAAACACATTGCACCATGTGCATGAATAGATGCTTTATTATTCAAAACAAGCTTCAAAGAGCATTACGTCCCCTATAGAAAATATGCAATCAGTGTTTAATTCAATGGTAGGATGCAAATTTAAATTCCCATAAGGGGCAGACCGTTAATGCCATTTAAATTGGTTGTAAATTACAGATAATACGCTTGAGACCCGAATACAGATTAGCAGTGTGTTGCTTTACGAATCCAGCCCTACTTCGAACTTATTGTGTATTTATCTGTGGACAATAAGACAACGAGGGCTTGTTTACACCTACATTTTACTATCTGTCTCTGTACATACAGAAAAAGAATGACGTGCTTTTAAGATGCACCGCTGTGATGAGGGTCGGTTTTTTGGAGATGCTCTTCGGATGCAACCATATCCGCCCTCCTCTCTGCCTGCTCCAGTGCAGCATGTTTCAAGCCCTCGAATCACTGAAAATTTAGCCTAAAGGAATCACCACTCCCCTATTTCATTAGCAGCTGATGGAAAGCCCTGCTTACAGCTCACCAGTCATGCACGTACTCAGGACAACAGCCCTCTGCAGGACTTGGACGTGGCCGATGTCTTCGCTGCATTCAGTACCAAATGCAGGGGGACCGTGAGTACAGGGCGTCACTCCCCACCGCATAGCAGGTTCCTAGGTGAGAACTTCAGGGAGTTTTTTCCAGAGAAAACCAAGCTCTGTGGCTTTAGCCTTTGTTCATCATAATAAGCATTAAAAACCACTGATACACTTTAAGACTGGGCTGTTAAAAATGAGCTGTGCATATCATATGCTACCACGTCTGTTTGCTGTTACTCTCTGTAGCTTGGTTTCTTACCCATTCTTTTACTGCATTTGTATAAGATAATAACTTATAGACCCAAGAATTTTTATTTTGTGAAAAGCAACAAACTAGTCATTTGAGAAGCAGCTCTGCAAACCGCTAGTGGTTTGAATGAGCTTTTCTGGTATGGATCCCATTAATGCTACACTAGCAACTATTTTGCTGGGCTCTGTCATGAGAAATTTGGGAGGATGTTTCTGCACATTCCTCAGGTCCAGAGCACATTTTGTATATCCCCAGGTGTATACATATTACATCAGCGTACTAATATTATACTACTGCTAATATTATAGCATATTATGAATGGAGTAAAACTATTTTGTGTAGCAAAAGCACCATACTTTGTGGTTAATTCTTTTTCACGGCAGTACCACGTATCTACCAAGGGTAATGGAAATATGGCCATTGATGTGGAACGCTGTTTTATAGAACATTTTTTACTTGGAATGGCAATTTGTGTGTGCAGGGAGAGAGGGTGGAGAGGACAGAGCTCAAATGTTTTCATTCTTTCCAAGCTTTTCAGCTCTATCTTGTGAAATGCCACTTGGAGTTTGCACAACTGATTGCATATTCAAAGGTGACTTTGGAAGGAAAACTATTTATCCATCTCATTTTTCTCTCCCAGTTTTCAGGCCCATCCAGTTGTCTAATCCAGATGAAAAGCAGACTGGTAGCAGCATCCATTAGTGTGTCTTATTAGTGGAGGTGGAAAGTGCTTTGTCATCGACATCAAAGTGCCTGCTGTTGTTTGCTCACCCTGTTTCTTGGCACCCAGGCCTGGCACTACGTTGCCTCCACAGTTATTGCCCCACTGCCCACAGCTGCAGCCTGCAGTGCTTCAAAGAGGAATGAGAGGGCTCCGGGCTCTGCCTCAGCACGACGTTTAGCCTGCCCTTCTGCAACTACAAGGAGATAATAAATAATCCCACCCCAGAACATCTGCAGGGAGATTGTAATTCTGTTTCGCAGAAGAGCATTTCTCCTCAAAGCTTCTCAGTCTGGCCTAAGGACTAGAGCTGTAAGCCAATCTCCAGGTAATACTTTCCAGAGGTTAGGCACACTCTGCGAAAAAGAGTACATCTAATTTCTGTTCTGAATGTGTCTAATTTTTCCAAGCACTGGACCTCATAATGCTGTTGTGTCATGTTAAGGAGCTCATTGCCATCAGGGAGCTCTGAGCAGGACTCAGAGATTCTTATCGAGCCTTGTCTTAAATTTCTCTCACGTAAACTAATTATCTCTCTCTTCTGCAGGCTCCACCGCGAAAGCGTGTGGCTTGATGTTAGACCTTTCCAAGTGATCTTGACTGCTTCTGATGTCTGGACACCGGACAGGACTCAGTATTACGGTAATGCTCTCACAGACAGAAAATGTCATTGTATACAGTGATGATACCATATTTTTATTTCTGCTTGCTTAGATGTTCTTGAATCCCACTCTGGTCCTCCAGCTAAATCGTTACACCGGAAGCAACATATTCCACTAGTTATCTCATATGACTTCAGTTATTTATCTCCTGTGATTTCTGAGCCTGTTTAGCATCAATGCTTTCCAGAATGCACCCTCCTATCTTACACTTCTGATCTACTTCCTCTGTTCCTAAATTCATAGCTGTGACTAGGCATATATGAAAACATATGTGGTTCACTCAGCACTTGTCATCAAAGATACAGGTCTTTCCAGGTTCTAAAACCTGTATGAGATAGCATTAGATCAGGACTAGCCTCCCACTACAACCACTCTCCGTAGGATTACTCTTCCCTACTTCTAATTTCTCTTTCAGTCTATCAGTTAACCAGTTTGAATGTGGGCTACATTAGTTTTGCATAGTGTTCTTTTTCCCCAAAGTACAGAAATTCAGGAACTTTATGGCAATACAGTTATCTATATCCTCCAGAGATGTGATGCTATCAAGAATATTCCATCAAGTATATTTGACAAAACTATTTCCCATAAAAGGTTGGTGATTGTCATTAATCACGCTCTCATTTTTTATTTTTATTTTTTCTGATAGCATGCCCTATTAGCCTTTCCTATGGCTTTGCCTGGGTTCAATGCCAAGATATCGGGTTTAATGCCTCTTGCGTCATTCTATTGGCTTTGTAAAATATTAGCCCAATATTAACTTTTAGGGACTTCTTGATCTTCTTTTCATTTGTTTTTATTCCTCACTCCCTCTCCCATCTTTTAGGGATTTTTCCAGTGCTTAAAGACAGTTTAGAGGACTTTTCTGTCCATTCTTTCATTGCTCTTGTGCTCAAATTACTTAGACCTACAGATCTTACATAGTTGCAATTAACTGATAACAGCAGTTAGGATTTCAGATCCATATTCTCTATGTAGAGGGAAGGCATGATCTCCCTGCTGAAGTTCAGACACTGATCTAGGTTTTGTTCTGGGCTCTTCCACTGCTTTTCCAGTGTAAATGAACACAAAACTTTTATGTTTGTGGGCCAGCCTGCCTTTGCTTTACGCTTCACCTGCTGACTTGCACCCATTCAACATGGGCATAAATTACCAAATCAAACTGATATTTGTTGCTGCACATTCAGTACTGCCATCTCAAACCTGACTGTGCTCTGATTGAAGTAATTTGGTTTTGAAATGGGCATGATTAGCATTATAAGTAGGCTCAGGATTTTAGGATGCAATTTTTGAAGATTCCTGCTCTCGTTAAGCACCAAGTTTCTTGGGATCCTCTGGAGCATGATGCGAGTAAGTGAGTTTGTTAAGGAGAAGTGTGTGTGTGTCTGTGTGTCGTCATTGCAGCCTCCACCCCATGGCCTAAATCAACGTCACTGCAAGGAGAAAGAGAGCAGGGTCGTGTCCAACATATGCTGGACCTTTCCCTGCAATGGGCTTGGTCCTGCCCTGTGCACCTCCGCGGCTCTGCAGGAGATACCAGCGCTCCGTAGTCTCAAGGCCGTGGGAGCACCTCCTCCAAAACTTGGCCAACTTAAGCGCTGTAATTGCTTAGCTGTCTTATTTAATTAAAGCCGCGTGCGTGCCACTGCGATGTCACGGCAGGATTGCTTATAGGCATGACAGACAGGAATCTCCCTGTGCCCTTCACCCGGAGCCCCTGCCCCTCTCACCTCTTTTAATCACGCTGTTCTCAGCGTAATTAAAGCAATTTCCCCCTTTGTCTCGTCAGCCGCAGCTTCCAGTCTGCGACCGCCCTTTGACTGACGATTGAAGCGTCTGCGAAAGGAAACTCGGGACCGGCCTTCACGGCTGCCTGCGGGTGCTGCCACTCCTGCCTCACCCCCCAGCACACCAGAGCGCTCCGTGGCACAGGCAGGTGCCAAGGCACGTCTTAGGCGTGCAGCAGAAAGGGTTAAACGAAGGCTGAAACCCTCCCTGGCGCACGCTCTGGTAGCCTGTTTCACCACGCACGGGGCTGTGTAGCATTTACGACTATGAACAGAGCGCCAAGTTTGCTCTCCGAGTTTCCGTATGAAATAGTGTGATAACACATCAAGCAGCTAATGTCAAGCGACTTTGGGCTATATTCATAAATGCTTCAGTGAATCGGTAAAGACACAATAAATTATTGCTTCAGAAGTTTCTCCATTCACCTGCTCCAGGCAAATGGGAAAAGGACAATCAATATTTCTTTTTGAAATGCCAGAAATCCTAAACAGATGAAATTTCTTGACAATCCCTACATTTGCACTGGGATTTTATGAGGTTGCATCGGTTGACCTTCCCCCTTTCAGAGTTCAAGCAAGCTAAAAGAAAAAAATTTGTAATAAATATAGCCACAGATGGATTTAAGCACAATACCACAACCCAAGTGGTGTTCAGTAACGCAGAAAATGGGCCATACCCTAAAGGCAGTTCATTCTGAATTTCCAGTGAAGAAATTGATAAAATTTCCCATTGAAATGAGAATGAAATGAAGCTCAATGAAACCAAGTTTTGCCCAGCGAAAGCCTCTGATTCGGAGCCAGCGCTTTCACAAAGCTGTATAGATGAGAGAACAGGAAGCTTTTGTTTGTTTGTTTCCCCTAAGAGCAGCGATTTAAGGAGGCAAGGGGAAAGGAGGCAGCGGTGCTGCCCCCGCTGCCACCTGCGAGCCGCTCGCCGCTCATTTGCAATAGCGTGAGGCTCCTAACAGGTTGCGCGGCCATTTGTCATGTCGGAAGATGGGCTCTCGTCTCTGATGGCTTTTAGCTTGTGAAGCCGTTGACCTTCTCCTTCCCTTTGTGCCTCCCAGTCCGCTTTTGTTCCCGCACTTCCATACATGTCTCCGTGCGCAGGAGAAGTGACCTTCAGGTTTCACAAAGCTATCTTTTCCCTTTTCTTTAAGTTTCTCCTGAAAAGTTTCCTCCGCCACAATACCTGTAAATCTCTGCCATCTGGGGCTGGTTAGGCAAATACGAGCTGTGACTTCTGGTTTTCTGCAGACTCTGGTCCTTTTATCGTTCCCCCACCTTCCCAGCCCATTTCTCAGCCCTCTCTGCCCACCCCTTGGGCCCCGTTTCCATGCAGCTTGCGTGGCGAGAGGCTCTCCTTCTTGTGACTCACCTGCAAAACCCCCCAGCACAGCGAGGGGCATTGCCCCCATCAGCTCCTCTGGCTGACATTACCAAGAAGAAGCGGGGTGGGAATTTGCCCAGCGTATTCCTCTTTCACAAGTTAGGGGCCTTGCTGCCCACGTACTGAAAGTGCCAGGGCACTGTGGAGCAGCACCCTGGCCTTCTGACGGTGAACGACCATCAACTAAATAGTTAAATTCCCAGCTCATTGCTAAGTCCAGTCACCCTTCTGCTGCTCACAAACCCTGCTTCATGCTTAGATCGGTATTTTCACAGCACTAGGTGCTGAATTTGAGCGCTCCGGCATTCCCAATCTGCTTATCGGGCTGGCACGGGGCAGCCTGGTTCAGACGTGGTTCTCATGGAGATGCAGCTCCTGCAGCATAACCCTACCCCGGGGAGAGGCGGCGGGTCAAAACACGGCTGGCTCTCACTGGCAGAAATACTGTGTGTCAGTAAATAACTTCCAGTTTATAAAACCGGCTTGGCAGTGCAAAGAACAGGAAAGCCGTTTGCTGGCTGTGTCTCATCCCTGTCCCTAAATATATAACACACACCACATATGTGGAGGTGAAACCTATGTGATAAATTGCAGAGCAATGTGCTAAATGAATTTGTATTGCACCCCCAACAGCTTCCCCTGCCCTCTGACTTTTATTCCATCTCTCAGGATTTACTCTAACATTCCTCTGAACAGCCACCATTTCAAAACAACAAAAAAAAAAACTTATACAGAAAGCCCACCATCACCAAAAAACCCAGCCACCTGCTAGAGGTTTTTTTTCCCCCTTCTTGCAGGTGTGGGAATTTCTGCAGAAATGTGACCTGTCCAGAGAGCAGGATGAGCAAGATGCAGTCCTTGACCAGTTAGTAGCTTTTTTATACAAAACATCAGCATGAGCATAAGGCTTTCCATTCTGCAGCCATATATGGGAGTGTAAACTGGGTGCAAAGTCCCTCTTTTTGCAGTGGTAGCCTTCAGCATAAGCATGGCACAGTATGGGGAACCAAAGAATCAGACCATGCAATGTTCAAATTTAATCCTTCAGAGAGAGAGATGAAAGAGCCATGTCACTGGGAAAGAGAGCTTTCCTTTTTCCTAGGGACGCTCATTTTAGACTTGGAAGAGCTCCCAGGAAAGGACTTAAAGAAGAGAGACCTTTCTTTTTGAAAACACAATTTTCAGAGGAGCTTTTTTGGCTTTCTATGGCCATGGATAACTGGATTCATAGCAAGTGAAGCATTTGCCTTTACCAGTAAAAGGATACAGAAGCTGAATAGTATTTTTAAAGCTTTCCTAATCTAGGTTTGCTTGTTTTTCCCTAACATATTTGGCCTCTGCAGTATCACCATCATCTGGTATGTACATATTTTATTTACATTAATGTAGCACAACCCATGTAATTTACTTAGATGAAGTCAAATTGATTCAATTTTGTGCTTTTGATTGTATTGCTAAGAGCTAATTCTCTTTTAGCTCATGCATTAGAGCCTGGCGCTCTCAGGATCAGAAAGTCTCAGAGGCCATGATTTACCATTTAGCAATGACCATGAAGAATTAGGTAGCAGTGAATTTGTAGCAATATATAAAAATATGATAGCATTTAAAGTCTGTAGCATTATTAATTCAAAGAACCAGCAGCGAACTATAATGTGAATCATCTGTGTTCTCAAACCTGTTGCAGCTTACTTCATCCGTTACTAGCGGCCGTGCATATAAGCTGTTGTCAATTATTTCTATCCGCATTACATAGAAACACAGTCCAGAAGCATTTCTGACCATCAGAGCCAAGCGATGCCTTGTAGTTCAACAGTTACATTTATTAACTGATCTGAGACCAGTGAACCCTCGGAGGCCTGTAGCGGCAAGAGAATGGCCATGACCTGAAGACACAGAAGTTGGGGGAACTGAAGGGACCTTGGTGGCGGCTAGTGGGCTTACCCAGAGAAACATATTCTAGTCAACCCGAAGATCATTGTCCTCACCAATACAGACGAAGGAAGGCTGAATCCACGCGATTTCCTTAGCACTGGGGACTTTCATGTCCTCAGAGAATGAGTGAGATTTACTTCAAACTGCTTTAATAAAAGAAAATTATGATAAACCATTCTCCAGGCAAGAGCTGTAAATACCACTGTGTATATTGGCTTTTAAAATAGAGACATTAGCCAGAATATCTCAGACTGGGTAATTCAGGGTCTTTTATCGTTTCATCTTCTAGTTAAGATAGGAAAGGAAGTGATGTCTGGAAGATAAATTTCACATGCAGAAGAAAATCCCACACTTAAAATATACTTAATACTTGAATAGTGCAGTAGAAATGCCAGTTTTATTATTTTTCCAAAAATGGACTTAGAAACTCAGTACCTCTTGCAAAACAGCTAAGGTTTTGAAAGCCACCTAAGCCTTTATGTGATTCAGAGCTTTCCCTTCTTCGACATAATAAGAAACAAAAATATTGTAGTCTAATAATCCCAGGATATTTTTCATGACACGTTGATGTGTAGCAATGGGCTAAGGAGTGAGTTATTAAACATAAATTACAGTAATGCCCATTTCCCAGTAGAATGGAGGATGCAGACTTCACAGATTTCTAAGGTTAAAATACAACAATGATTCTGACCGATCTTCAAGATCTTGTACGGAGGCAGACATTTATACTTCACCTTCATGTGTGATAGGGCTATTGAACAAAATTAAATGGCAGAGCAGATGCAGTCGATATGTGATGTATGTGATTCAGTGACCTTATGGAAGCACTGAGGAAATCAGACTTCACAACTGGTCATAGTCTGTTCGTTGTTCATGGAAGGTTATGATCAATAGGTGGAAAAGACTGGGAGGTTATAATGAAAACATGATAGCCTGAATGAAAGAAATGTGTCCTTGCCATGCTATGTATAGATAATGTGCAATTATCAAACTGGAAACTTGCTTTTAACACGGCATGCAGGAAATGGGATGTTACAGAAAACAAGGAGTAAAGCAACTCAGCATTTTTTTTTTACCTAAATAAAACAGAGAATTATGACAGCCTTAGCGGAAAACTGCAAGCTCTCTAGGACTAGGACTGTCTTCATTACGTGGCTGTAGCGTACCTAGGTAAAGGTGCCTGGCCAGACCCATATAACCATCTCTCTCTGCTTCTGACTAGTCCTGTGCTGGCATCTGTCCCCACCCTTGATCAGTCTTTGTTGGCCATATCTGACTCAGCAGACCAACCTGTACATCAGCTTGATGGTGTCAGATACTTGAACCACTGCAGAGAAGTAAGGAAGCTTGACAATCCACTTGTCCACACAGCAAAAGTGGCTTTTTATCTCCTAGCGCCTATATCCTACCTACAGAGATGGCTTTGAAGGATGGGGTTGGCTCCACAATGAGTGAAGAAAAGAGATTTTTGTGCTATGTGCTGCTATCTGAAATGTATGAGACCCCAAATATATGCAGACATATATTGCAGTGTAGAAACTACACTATGCGGTAGATCATACGTATGTGTTCCTCATAGGAGAAAATCATCCAGAAGCTGCTGCTTGTTAGCCCAAAGAGAGAAAATTTTCTTCATGGGTGGGTAACAAGAACTATACAGCATTGCCTCGGCATTAACAGCATTAGTGTTTCCCCAGCTCCACTGGAAATATCTTTTCCAAGTCATCTTGGAACAGTGTTTGCATTTCGTATTGCTGCATTGCCCTGGTGACGCACAGGTGTCCTGTGCCCAACTAACAGTTCCAGATTTTTTCTGCCCTACATGTAATTTCTGACACACAAACCTTCAGCTTATGTCAGAAATGCTTGTTCAGTCCCCAAGTGCGAGACCTTGCATTCAATACTATTGAATTTAATTTGCTTTCTATTACTTTGGCCTTTAAGGTCACTCAGCTTTTCCTGCCTGGTCCAGCACCGCATATTGGCCAGCTCATAGGGCCGGTGGGATGCTTTTCCAACTCCTGCCAACAATAGTGTTTTGAAGACCAAGACAAATGTTCGATAGCTCCCCATGGCTCGTGCATTTCCACCACCCCACAGTTTCACATGTAGCCCACAGAGTCGGATTGTGCTTTTGGGGCACAGGGTTACACAAAAGGCAGTTTTCTGACTTAGAAGGACTCTCCTAGAACAGCACCTGACGGGGACCAGCAATCAGATAGAATGAAAACCCTATCCTACATCCAGTTAAGGTGAAATGGACTTTGAAGACTTCAGGAGAGTTTGTTTTTCTGGGAGTATTTTCCAAAATAACATTGAGACATGGTTTGCAAGGCACCTCTGGCTCTCTGCCCGTACCTGTGAGTGCCCACACTCTGTACAGCGGCTGTGTCCTTCGCTTATGGAGTGATTTGGGGGCCACATATGGGAATGACAGGGTGTTTTGGCCAGCCTCCCTCAGCACAGGTGTAAAAATCCTGATTTAAGACTAATTATGGCAAAGTAATTATTTCTGACTCATGACGGCAGGCAGGCTCAATTAGCTCTAAATAGGATGTAAGTAGTGGGGGGAGAAGACCTTCTGTCAGGAGAATCGAAGCTAGATCAGGCCTAGGAAACCCTAGACATAAGCAAAATAAATAGGAATCTTTTCAGGCTGAGGATTAGGTTGTGTTATTGCTTCTCAGTCTCCAATAACCTCGAATCCTGGGGAAAAGCATAGCAGAAGGTTGGGCTTTTTGTGTTCTGCTGTAGATGGGAAAGCCACTACTTTCTCTTCGTCAGGGTAATTTTCTCCAAGCTGTTTTTACAGTTATTGCCAGCACCCATATCCAGGTAGCTGCATCCACGGCTTTCCGAGTTAGGCAGAGGAGTCTGAGCAGCACATTTCATGTGCTTACCAGAAACCGATCAGACACAATTTCCTTCAGATCGCCAAAGGAAATCGTGCTTGATTTTTGCCTTGTTTATTCCATGCACAGCCTTACGGCGAGCGTTTCATGCCTTTGGGCTTCCTCCCGGTCAATAGACATGGACTGCTAGGCAGCTGCATTTTCAAGAGCTTAAATGTAAAGACATTCAAGAGGATTTCTGACTCATTAATAATGTTTTACAGCGTTATCTCAAAAAATATTTACAGCTTTTCCGAAATATTACAACTAACTTGCTGATTTTAATATACATTTGTCCCGTGGGTTTTTCACCCATTAAGATAGATTAAGTGACAATTCTAATGTACAATAGCAGATTTTGCCCTGTGGTTTAGCGGCTGGCTGTGGTTGACTGATACCCAGCCCTCTGAATCCCTGCTGAGCATCTAAGCTCTATGAGCTGCAGTGAATGCATTTAATCTACATAAAAAGAACACAAATTGCATGTTAGCCTTTTTGAGCCTAGTAATCAGTTTTACAGTTTACTTCATACATTTCTCTGCAGTCCTCGTGGCTCCAAGGAGGTTCCAAGGATTCTTCTTTTTTTTTTCCCCCCTCCCTTCCTGTCTCACGTAAAAGAAAAGTCTTTGCATTTTGATTGTGCTCATTCCATGACCCCTGTAATTTAACCATTGTTCATATTTAGTGCCGACTGGAGTCCTGCGGGGCAGCTGATAACAATAATTTGTAATAAAGCATACTCAAGCTCTATTTTTTTTATTCTTGTTTTCCCTAATAATGTGAAATTAAATTTGTTAATTAAAACAGATGAAACCAAATAGGATTCTGAGGCTGCAAAAATACATGGATTATCCTGGCCTCACATTTAGGATGATTATAATATTTGGCATGTATATAGTGCTTCAAAGCAGCATAGCACTTAATCCTTAGCCTACCACCCCTCTGAAGTGTGTTGTTATTCCTCAGTCTGCAGACGAGGATGCCCAAGCAAAGAGGTTAACTCCAGAATTATCCCAAGCCTACACAGGCACAAGTGGTTTGCTGCCGGCTCCCACGGAAGTGTGATTTTGGATAATCATAATGGAAGCCTGTTGGTTCCTGAGCTTTTCTGGGGTGGTGGATTTGTAGGCGACATGCCAAAACATGCCAAGAGGCTATGGGTTTAGTGGGAGCTCTCCAAACCAGAGGGCTAACTGCGCTTGGCACGTCCTGCCAATCCGGTCACGGTGGCATCACATTTGGACCACAAGATGCAAATCCAGTTGTTCATCTGCTAGCAGCTGCCACGTGTAGCATGCAGATGAGAAGCTCATCCCGAAATTATTACAATTTCAAAGACATACATCTGTCATAGGATTCCAAAAAGGAAAAAAAAAAAAAAAAAAAGAACGAAAGAAACTAAAGACTAGCAGGAGAAAAACAACCAAATACTCTTTAGACCAAACAGTTTTCTATCAAAAAGCAGTTGCAGCTAGATGTTTTGTGGGGTAATGTTGATATCACTGTTGACAGATGAGAAAATATTTTAACCATCCATTTCAATTCAGTTCCAACTTATGCGTTTTTGATGTTTCTGTGTTGCCCTTTTCATGTACAAATATGTCTTGGTGTGCAAGCAATAGCAAAAAGGAAGTTGAACACACTAAAACACGATGTCTTGGCAGCTCTAAAAATTATTTTGGAGGGGATTTTCTTTTTCTGGGAAACCGAAACATGTTGCGCTATGTTCAAGCACTTAGTGCTGCTCCCTCCCCCCAGCACTGCAAATGCTTGAACTACAAAATCCTGATTCCTGACCAGATCGAGAGATAATGTGTGAGATTATGTGAGTGTGCGCAAGCTGGGGTTTACATTGGCTGCGGCTAGTTTTCTAGTTATGACTCATGTGCTATAAAAGTCCTCTTCGGCACTGTGAGAACAAAGCTGCAGCGCTCAGCTTCTTCTGTGGAAAAAGCAAGCGGCGCGCAGGCTTTGCTGGGAGCCGTCAGACCCCGGGCTGCGCAGAAAGACCAGCTCAGTCTAGAAAGCTTATGTTTTATCCACCTATTAGAGAATAAAGGGTAACCCTGAAGATTGCCCTTCCAGTGAGTCTGCAGGCAAGGTCCGGTGGCAGTGTGCCAGCACTGCCCGCACCACCAAGAGGACCCCAAAGGAGGGTTTTTTGCCATCGCAAACTGAGCTTCAACTTGATGACATGTGATAATACTTTCCCAAAGAGATTAGTCTGGATATTCCTAGTGTATTGTGTGCTACCCAAGCGGGCTCTGAGACGTGGGATAGCCTTGCTGAAGGGGACAGTCATAAATCAGCCCGTGACACCAGCTAATGAGGAACATGATGAGGGGTTAGAAGCTGAGGGTTGCTGATAGCAAACAAAGCTGATGTGGCTGGGAACATCGCGTACGGCCTGTAAAGTGGTTTGCAGGCTCTTTCAGAAAGCAAGACAAGCAAAAACGTTAAAAGACACTTCTTCAAATTTTCCCAAAAATATTTACCGTCAGTAGATAGTAAATTCTGCCAGCCCAAAAGGTTGCATGTTCCAGAAAGCTGTGAGGATGTTGAAAATAGATTACATGTTTATTCCTTAGAGAAATTCTTTAGGACATCTGGTGGATAGCTATAAAATTTCCCTATATTATGTTTTAATTGCATTTTGAGATTGTTAGGCCAAGCATCCTCTGGTTTAAAAAGAGCAAATTCATGCTTAAAGAAATTCATACTTAAAGTATACAGAAAATTAAAAGATCTACTAAGAACTGTAACTATGTTTTGGTATGTTGTCACTTGTAACTCAGTTTCTTATGAATAATGGAGGAGAGAACATTAACACATGAGCTCCAACAATTTTCACCAAGAGTCCAACAAAGAAAAAGACTATAGGTGTTGACAAGAATTGTTTGGTGGAGAATGATGTTGCATATTCCAGAGCCTGCGAACATCAGCTTTACACAAACTTCTTCCATATGAGATGTTAATCAGGAAGGAGATCTTAGGAATCTGAAAATAATCAACACTTCCCATTTCAAAATCCTGATGTTTAATATGAGTATTTCTTCCCATTGCTGTGCATTGGAAATGCATGAATCATTCTGGTTATGCACAGACTGATCTGAAGTGGAAGCTACTTCTGAGAAAATAGGTGTGCTAAACAGGCCCAGTGTTGAGAAGTCTACGCCTTCAGGGCTGAACCACCCAAAAGGGTTTGCTTTGGGGAGGAATTAAGGAGTCCTGAGATAGGTATTTCAGCGATTCAAATGAATAACAAACAGGCTAGAAAGTGCCAGTGAATCAGAACCTGGGAGGTTTAAAAGAACAAATACAAGGAGGAAGCCAGTAGCAAACAAGACTAGAATTGCAGATATACACATGCAGTTTAGATAAATAGACAGACAGATGGACAGAGTGCAATGATGTGCCCTACAAATTAGCTAAAATATTCCCAAATTTAATGCACTAGCCATTTGCAAAAGACAAGTATACATGCAAATATAGTCACATGAATATATTTCATATGTATATGAGTATATATTAAAAATGAGTATATTTCGCATACCTTTTGAAGCAGAATTCGGAAGGGGAGAATAACTTTCAGAAAAGCGAACAATTATATTTGACAGCATATAAGCAGGATTCGATTTTGCATTTTGAAATGACACTTTTATTTCCACAAATGCAAAATGCCTTTGGGAAAGAAAAAGAGCTGGTTGCCCTATTTACTCTTGTACAGAGCTCTGGTGGGGGACTATGGTCTGACTGAAAAAATATATGCCATTCCCAAGGGAACTGCTTCTTGGAACAGAATCACTAGTAGCCTTTAGACTGGTCAGAGCCCAGATGATGTTTTGCTCTCGAGTTATGCTAGTATAAAGCCAGAGAAATTCATTTATATTATGGTCACCCAGCAAGCTTGTATTCCTTGGGTAAAAGAAACAAACCAAAATAACGATGATCAGAGTATTGCTTCTAGCTCAGAGCAGCACCTCCAAAGAAATCAAGGCCTGGCTCTGGAAACATGGTTGAACTCTCAGAAACAACAGTTTTCGCATCAGTCAAACTCCTTCCGCTCTGAGCCGACATGATGTGCTCCGCAAGCAGTGATTTGCAACTGCGGAGCTGGATGCTTTTGCTGCCTTGTCCTGGACTGCACAGGGGGTCTTTTCACAGGGGGGCCAAGAAGAGCAGCCCCCTGGGAAGGCACACAACCCAAGCCAGGAGCAGGGGACAGAGCTCCTCCCTAGCTACCTCTTATGCAGGGGAGCAAGGCAGATATTTCCCCATTCGCTGTGCAGTAGCTCACTTGCTGTCATCACCTGCCCCAGCAAAGAGGAGGGCAGAGCTCCAGCCTCCGCGAGCTCATCTCCGACCCCATTCACTCAGCAGGCAGTGGCACACAAATCGCACCTTTCTCCACCCCACAGCAGTGGTCGCCATGTGAGATATGGCAGAGTTCACCAAAGGTCCCATAGGGGTTGTGGCAGCTGAGCCCTGCGTGAGCTAAACCGAGCAAATCCAGCCTCTTCCAAAGTCGGACACCCCAACGCAGCTACCACTTGCTCCTCTTGGCAGCTAGAGGCAAAGAGGGAGGTTTACTGGAAAGCACAAGGAAAGAAGAAACAACTTCTTTAAAAAAACAGTAAGGAAGCTGACTCCACAGCACAAGCATGCAGCACTGCCATGAAGATATATTAGCTTATTATCGGCATCACACACCATCTATGAGCTCATGTAAGAGAAGCCACAGTTATGTTTGCATGTGTACAGAGGCTTAAACTACTTGGCGCTGAGCCTGGAGATCTTCCTGTGATAGGAGAGAATGCAGGATTCCAGTTATCAGTGCTAAGAGGCCACCTGGGCAAAGAAGAATAGGAAATCAGCCTCTTATTTCATAACGAGGATACTTGCCGGAGAGTGAGAAGCTCACAGAGCTCACCAACCCAGCTAAAGAACTTGGAGACAAACTAACGGTTTATTCTCAAATGTATACACTAACTGCTCTTTGCAATGAACATCAAGAGGCTTCTAAAGACAAGCCTTACGAGTTGATGGGACAACACAAGAGTGATGAGCATTTACCAGAACCAAATGCAGAAATGTGACAGTGACAAGAGTAAATGCAGAGACTGCAGCTCAAATATTGCTGTGTGATGTGCTTATGTCATTCCTATTTAAACCAGAAATGATTTTATCAGTTCATGTTAGGGGCAAAACTTGCATTAAACCATGGAGCACAGCAATTTCCCAACAATAATGACTTTTTGGCTAAACTGATCAGAACAACATTGTTCTAGGAAAGCTCATGACACCACATAAGACTGGCGTGCTGCTGGTCTGATGTGCCCATCATCTCTAGTCCCTACCAGAGAGGGCACCAGGCAGTATGTGCCCATGCTGCTCCTCATGCCAGAGTGCCCAGATCGTAGGGACTTCTCTCCCTCATTTTCTCAAAGCCTACGCGAAATACTGGGGCTTGATCTGACCTCTGCCTACAGCCATATTAAAATCATGTCAAATATTCAGCATGTACTATTTGAGAATGCACTGTTAAGACTGGTACTCCAAATTACCTATATATTTTCATGACCATTTTTTTCTCTAAATGCTCTTGAGGAATACGTATATACAATTAATTATATTTTTTCTGTGAAATGATTCTGAAAGATTAATGTGAAGTCAAGCAATCTTTTTTACTTAAACAAAGTCCCGCACACATATTAAAAAGAGAAAAGAGGAAAGTCCACCTACTCTTGGGGAGCAAATATTTATACATCAAAATTCTGCAGTAATAATTTGACTCCAGTGTTCCTACTGCCAACCAGAAATGCCAGCACTATGCACATTCTTTCAAATAACACAGTGTATTTGGAACTTTAAGTGCCTTGAAGCTAGAACAACAGTCCCAAAATTGGAGTGTTTAATCTCACAAATAACTGAACAGTCACAGTGTAGTGCCTTCAGACAGCTGCAAGTGTCTGTGCTCTGCAAAATGAGGCTCAGGATCAGAAACAGAAGAGAAAATCTCTTGGTAGCATGCCCAGCTTCCCTCTACCCACTCTCAGGGCTATCACCATGTAGCTCCAACCCATGGTCTTTTTAATCATACATGGCCACAGTGATGTGCTGTTTACTTCAACCTCTTCTCCTGCCAATTTTGCTACCTATCAGGCACTTTCCCCCCCAAAAAAGCCTAATCTAAGCTTTCCTTTCCTTGAACTTTGGCCAACACTCACTGTCCTACCATAAATAATTCCCCGCCTTTGTTTAAACTGTTAAACTGCAGGTATTTATTGCCTGTGATCATATTCCCTAGGACTTTTCTTGTCATTGCTAATATACTGTTCTGTAGTCACTGATCGTAAGTTTTATCCTCCAGTGTGACTTTCTTTTCTTTAATTCTTCCTTCCTTCCTTCCATTCATCTGTCCTTCCTTCCTTCCATCCTTCCATCATTCTGGCAGTCCATCCATCCATCTGTTCATCCTTCCTTCTGTTCATCTGTATGTCCCTCCTCCATCCATCCTTTTGTACTTCCACCCCTCCTGACCTGCCTGCAAAGACGAGACACACGCAATGCTTAGACCCACACTGCTGCCTAGATGCCACCTTCACTATTAGGGACCATTCCTCCTTTATACCCTACAAAGCAGTGCTGCAATCTTTCCTCAGCCCTCTTTCCTTTTGCTATCCACCACCAAACTTGCATTTTCTCGAGCTCATGACAGCTACAAGACCCCATGAGAAGAGCCCTTTGCCAAGACCCTCTTGGTCCTGGGCACAAGTGGGACTATGTGAGCGCACCTCTCTTTGCAGAACTGGGGCATAAAAATTAGAACTGAATGAATCCTCTCCCGGACAGCCAAGCAACAACCCTTTAGTGAATATTTGTTTCTACGGCTTGGCTAATTTTTTTGCAGCCTGCTTGCAGTGAACAGACATGGAAAGGAGATTATCAAAAGGAGTGCATGAAGAAGCAATGCATTTGCAGTCACTTTACAACAAAGATAAACTTGTCTTTTGAACGATGGGCAAAGAAGGGTTGCTGCAGCGATGCAAAGGGAATGCTTGTTGTGCACAGTGTACAAAACCCACCAGATTGTCAGTTTTCACTTGACTAGTAGTGGCTGATCCCATGTAACCCTGCTCCCAAACAACACTATTATGCCCAAGCTAAGGACAGTCAAATTTCATTAGCTCTTCTGCAAAACATATGGAGGAAACAAAATATTGGAGGATACTCCAGTGACAGTTAATGACATTACTGAAATTACTATAAATATCATCTTTAATCTAATCAAAAACAGTATATCAAAGGCATTAAAGCTGCAGATGCTTACTGTGCCAGGGGGGAACCAAATGAAGCCTTACAGATGTGTCATACTGTGAAGTTATATTTGCATAATAGAAAATGAATGCTAGTCGTATCTCGGGTTTCTACTGCTTTTTAAACCAGAGAGATCTGGACATTACATTTATTGAAAATCTTTTTAGGTAGCCTAAGGTTAAGGCAGACAAAGGCAAACAAAAATATAAATCAGCTGCAGACAAAAAAATCCCAACGAATGGACACTTTTTCCCTTGCTAATTATTACCTGAGCTATTCTGTGATGTATTTAATTAGCATCATTTCTGTTGAAAACACATTTTGCCAAACTGATGTTGATTATGGGGTGAGAATCAACAAAGTAGCATCAATAATTTAATTAACTGGTTAACACATTTTCTTCTTTCTTAATTTCTGCTTTTGATTTTCAGGTAGCTGCTTTTAGGTTCTGAATTTTCAGGAGGTTTGTTTCTGGGCAACCGGAGGTAGTAATGAGTGAAAGGGACCCCATCAGCCCGACCTTTGCAATATTATTTCGCTGTTGTAGACAGAGGATGCTTTCGGGCCCTTGTGGGGTCCGAGCACCTCAGTGAACACTTCTGGGAAATAAGATAACAGGTGTACGTTTATTAAGCACAAGCACAATACTGCTTGCTGCTGGAAAAATGAACAGAGGCACCTGACCTCTCACTGCTGTGCTCAGATTTCCTCTCTGGTCGAGATAAGAGCAAGAGAGGCTCCCTCACTTCCGCACAGCATTACTTCCCGAGCCTGAATATTTCCAAATGCCAGAGCTACAACAGCTTCAGGCTTCTGCAAGCAGGAACCAGGACAGGTTTACTGACTTGGCTGATGCACTGCTGCTGTCACGTTGTGCTCTCCTATGTCAGCCCAGGGCACTAAATTGCTGAGACTATAAAAATCTCATTAAAACATAGAGTTTCTAGTAACAGTTTTGTTGGCATCATAGCAACAGAAGGAAGAGGAGTAAGAAAAGAAGAAATGTAATTTTTTTGCTTTAATTATTTCAAGAGAAGGTGTTTCCAAACTGAGGGAAAGGCACAATGAACTAATGACAGCACAGGACTAGAAAGCAGAAATTTGGAGATTATTGTAAATACTTTTCCTCTGACCAAACCCATGCTGCTCTCTGTTCCTCTTGGCCACCTCCGCTCAGCAACACCTCCCTCTGAAGGCTATTTAAACCTTAGCTGTGTTTTTCCCTGAACTGATCTGCTCTCCCAACAGTCCTACTTCCAGCTGCTCTTGCTTTGATCATGCTCTAAGTTTCCTTTTCAGTAGGATGAGACTAGCGCTCCTTTCTGGTAAAGCAATCCTAAATCTGAAGGGCCTAGTTCTCTGTTAAATGAGGGTGACACTGATGTAAAGGACCAGCCAAGTGTCTCTCAGATATTTCATGCACTTGGGTTATGTGGGAGGAGGTGAGGGTCCAGCAGCAATGCATTTGTCTGCCTCTCATCATCAGCTCTTTGGAAGGAGATTTTGGGGTTGTCCTAAACAGATTGTGTTGGAAATAGGCATTATCATGGGCAGGGCAGAGAAGGGCAAAACGATCCTACTAACTTAACACAAACGATATGGAGGGACGATGGTCACCCCTTTGCTCATAAAACACAGTAACAACCGCTTTGCACTGGGATGGACAGCACAGCTCTGTCTTCACATGCTGGCTGCAGATGGATTTCACTAGACTTCATACCAGATTTTACCTGGCACAAGGCCCGTGTGCTCTATACTGGAGAAAATGGATTTTGCCCTAAAAGATTATATGCCTGGATTTATTTATGCTGCAATTTGCATGAAGATATTAAATTTAAAATTAGTCCCCCAAAAGCACCAGGAAAAGAAAGAGGTTGACTGGATAAGGATTTCAGTTCAGCCTTAATTTAAAGTGGAAAATAATGTTTGCACTGCTGCATGCCAAATATATTAGAAGGATTTGAGATTATAATATAGAGTAGGTTAATGGCAGTTTCATAATCTAATCTGCTATTGAATTCTGATTTTAGCAATCCATCTTTCCTCTTCTGGCTTAGAAGGTCTTTGTGTTTTTATAAATTCAGTAGATTCAGAGAGTTCAGAGTTGAAAGCTCAGTGATTTAAATTCACTATGCTGCTAAGTGCTAAGGCTTAAGTGTGGTGAAAAATTGCAGCATGGAGTCTATTATACACCACGAATTCTCCATTTCTACAGGCCAGCAACCAAACCCAGCCTAGGGATTTCCCACCTAGCCCGCAATGGGCTGCTGCCACATCCTCCTCTTTTTCACAGGTTTGCACCAGGAGTACCCCAGTCTGCTCTCAGACAGCTCCCCGGAGGCAGCTGCTACTGGAGACACCAGCAACTTTACCTTTAAACATAGCTCTCTTGCTCCATTTTCGGTAGTGCCATAAAACAAGAGTGACAGAAGGCAAGCTGGAGAAATGTGGGCCAAATATTGTGGCTTTCTGGGCATCCTCTTTTCTATGGGCAAGGGGAGGCCTCCCTGTGTCCCCACCACCTCCTGGCCATGGAGGAGCTCGGCGCAGGCAGCTTCCTTCTCGTTGTGCTTTCTCCTGGGTGCCAGCAAGCAAAGGAAGGGATTTAGGGATGACCTCGGAGAAGCTCAGGGCGCACACACACCAGGTACATGAATCCCATTGAGTAACAAACCACACTAGCTTGTTTTCCCCCAAGAGCTGCACATTTTAAAGGATTTTAAAGGATCCACTTAGGGCGGATCTGATGTGCTGCAGCACATCCGTTGTCTTCAGGTTTTTCCAGCCATGTCAACGTACATGAAGCGACTCTGCCTTTTGAATGACGCTTTTAAGACAGCGTGACTGAAAACATTGGCAGACACAACATGGATTTAGTACTTTGATATTCATAGGGGAAGACTGGGGAAGGAGGAGGGGAATACCCGGCTGTTTGGAAGGGGAACATGTAAGGAAGATGAAGAAGAAGATGCAGTCAGCAACTGGTATGCCTAACCTACAAATGTCAGCTTTACAGAGTGAGTCAGTCTAAAAATAACTTCCAATTGTCTTCCAGCTATTCTAGCAGCACAGGGAAAGCACAAGTGCTTGGG
This sequence comes from Rhea pennata, assembly GCF_028389875.1. Taxonomy (NCBI): domain Eukaryota; kingdom Metazoa; phylum Chordata; class Aves; order Rheiformes; family Rheidae; genus Rhea; species Rhea pennata. The sequence goes on along the minus strand of NC_084663.1, from coordinate 134,248,136 downwards.
AAAAATCACCAGTGGAGGGGAGAAGGATTCTTTTTCCTTTTTGTACAAAAGCCTATGCTTTTAGAAAAATTCAGATTAAAAAAATGAAAGAAATGCCAGGCTCTTCCAAGTTAACCTTGTTTAATTTTATTCAGTCTATTATATTACCTCTATTTATTTTGCACCTGAAAAGCCACATAGGCTGAATTCCAAATATTCCCAGAAATGTTGTAAATGTAAAACATGCATATCCTTGAAGAATTACATCAGAACTTACCCCCTCATTCAGCCTTTCTAGACTCAATATTTTAAATTAGAGCATGGAGCATCTCTCCCTATAATTTGCATGCTTTCTCTTCTAGCAGTCTCCCTGTTTGTTTACTCCCTATGAACTATTCCTATCTCTTTTCAGAGATCATTGAAACACAGATTGTCTATGGCAGCGCTACATTAATCCAAGATAATATTTCAAAATCATTTTTTAACACATGATCCAGAAATCTATAGAAGTTACCATTTTTCTGCTAGCTGAAATCATTGCTCTACAACAGATGCATAGACGCTTCAGATGTAATAAGAGCCAGAATAATGCCATTGCCATCCCATTTCAATGCACTAACATTCGGTATAGCAAACAAAAACAAACCCAAAAAGAAAGGATCTGACACATGTGACATCTGAAACAAGCAAGCTAAAATGCCCTTGAAAGCCATGAAAATGAAAAACCTCTCCAATGAAATACAGGACTGCTGTCTACCTGCAAATGTTCCTGAGTTAGAACATATTGCTGGAGATTAGAGGAGATTTTTTTTCCATTAATACTACAGAACACTCTGGTTAAGATCTCACTCCTGATTGGGAATGATGACTTGGGAGTTCCTCTGGTCTGTAACAAGCGATTTTTTCAAAAGAGAAGGTTTTAAACAGTTAAGCCCAGAGGTATGCCTTTTGGGACCTAAAACCTGCCTCTTCCACTCCATTTTTCCCCCTTTTCTACCCTGTGAGTAGAGAAAACCCACAGTGGAGTTCTTGACAAAGACTCCTGATGTCTCTGTGGACCCCATAGTATGTGCATTGCCACAGCAAAGTGAAGAGGGTCGAGTGTGCCCAAACCCCATGAGCTGCTGCTGCTCCTGGTGATGCAACTGCTTGGGAAAAATCAGCCACGAGGATGTGGAGGAGGGCGATGAGGGAGGTAGTGTGCCAACAGGCACAGCGCTGCGCTGAAGATGCACAGCATGCCGATTCAGAAGGATTGTGAGGGCCGTGATCACTGCAGGCTCTGTCCTGCAGCACATGCACCATCACATCTCCATGTGATGGCAGCTTACACCAGTGGTGGGACCGGACCCTCTTCTCTGAATGCTACTTCCTAGGGAGATACAAGTGATAGTAAAAGAGTCACATGAGTATATCTTCCTCATGGGGAGACATCAGTAGATATTCATAAATTTACCCTTACCTAACCTATGCTGAGGTTTAATGCCCCACAATAGTGTGCTTAATCCATAAAAGACTGAGAGTGCAAGGAAAATGAAGAGTGGGGAGCAGTAAAACACACATATGGACATATTTGAAAGAAGTGGCACAAAAGCACTATTAAGCTGTCAGTTGATTATTTGGATCTTTCCTGGATTCACTGGAATCGGTCTCAGACATGGACCCACACCATGGAAATATAGCTAGACTTCATCAGACCACTGCATTTGGACTCCAACCATCCAACCTTTTATTGTTGCAAGAGCTCCATATGTGACTCAAACATGCCAGATGGCCTAAAATATACACTGTCCTAAACACTCCAACACCTCTCCCACCCTGCAAAGCCACCAAACAACAGAAATGTAGTAAACACAGACCTGAATTCCCTCAGGGATGTGAACTACCGACGGCAAAATTGAGTACTGTCAGTTCAAGAGATCAGTTCTCCAGTTTGTGTGGCAAATTGATTTGTTTTACTCACTTATGCCCTCTTTCCTAGTTCATTTAAATAACACCTCTCTGAGAGTGCTGATGGCAGGAGGCTTTGGTGACAGAAAGCCAGGGCTGTTTATATTTACCTCATTGGTCTGAATCCAACAGAGACTGATAGAGAAAGAAAATATTAGCCATCTGCCCAATGCTTGATAGCCTTTATAGCAATAAAACCAAGCATGGATTAGGTATGGAGGTTGTCTGAATTACGCTCGCTAGGGCTGACCATCCAGTCTGGAGAAGAGCTTCCTTGACAGAATGGAAATGGTCAGCCCTGCTGCTGCCCCTTGCAGACATGCTGTTCAACGCTTGGAGACCTCTCATTCTGATCACCTGAGAGTTTTTAAAAACACTTAACTTTTAAAAAATATTGAATGCAAAATACTGAAGAGAGGAAAATGACTGTATACTCCATTGTTCTTTCTCATGGTACGTTACACTGTTTATAAACTAACAGATGCCACACAATGTTCAGCGTTTCTGGAAGCGCATACAAAGGCACAGTTGGATATAGACCTTGTCCATTGCTGCAATACTGCATTGTTCTTCCTTGCCAAAACAGAGTTCTGTATTTTAATATTTCCTATGTGCAATTACATTTTGCTGCATGCAAAAATCCCTCAGCTGTAAAGGTAGCACTTTGTGCAGCTTACAGCCTTAGACCTGAGATATGTGTAGTTCATATACTCCATCTGCCAGCATCACTAGTGGATGTGCAGGGTGTTGAAGGCTGCTGTCTTCATTCGCATGGTCTTATTTTTCCTTTGCTGCCTCACCTACAACATATGGAACAGCCGCTTGTACAGGCCACTTCTCTGCAAAACAGACTACCTTGGGAATTGCTGTATAATCGCAGTAGCCGATAAGACGAGACTAGTAGTGCCACACTTCACTGATTAAAACTAAATAGATTAAATAGATAAAATATCTTAAACCTGATTCAGGGGATCGATGCCCTGAGAACAGCTAGGTGCTCTGCCCCCTCTGTAAATTGTCGGGCTCCTGGCAGAAGCCAACACTGGGGACAGGTAAGGAGATGATGATGCTCCCACTCATTCATGCATTTTGTAGCTCTTCTGCCCTGGCTTCCCTGGAGACCTCACTGGTCACAGAGAAAACTGCAGGAGCAAGGGAAAGGGCCATGCTGCTGCGACAGTGTGGGCAAGAGTTTGATGCTCTTTCTTCTTTGCTGTCCTGGCAGAGGTCCTCAGCACAGGCCTGTGTACACATGTGCATTGGGAGGTGGTATATATGTGTGTTGGGGTCATGAATTTAGCCCTTTGCTACCTCCAGGATAAGGTGTATAGAAGGAGCTGCTTAACCAATGCTTACTCATGGGGACTTGATTCCCCCCGTATGTGGAGCACAGTGGACAACAGTGTGTTTACAAGCAAAGTATTTCACGTGAGAGCAGTTGTCAGGTGGCAATGTATACGTCACTGGCCAACTGGCCTAGTGCATTTCAGCAAATGATATTCTTTTCTTCTCACACAGTAGTCTAGTGGCAAAATATCTGCATTACCTTAGTTTTTTTGTGTGCCCCAGACAAAAGAGTCCATAACACAAATGATGGACTTGATCACACCAGCTACTCTTTATCATGTAAGGCAGTAATGAATGCATAGAAAAGTAACATGCCTCAGGACAATTTGGGCACTATGCAAAGGTCACTCTCTTCAGACCCTAATTGCTCAGCAAAACTGACATTTAAATTGAATATCATTAAAATTATAACAAATTTATTTATCTCCTCCCTTATTGGGATCGTTTTTGCATACATTACACATTTGATATATCACATGCTATCGAGGTCAGAGTGCATTTGCATCATAAAATAATGTCTCGAGCAATCATGATGACACTGGATGCTAGGCTCAGAGAATACTCATTTACTAGCTGCCCTTGCAAGAGCTCTCACAAAATCCCAACAACTGCAGAAGACCAGTGTTCTCTGGGCTTTACAGAACAGCACGGGGGCTGTTCTAAGAAGGGCAAATAATATAGTAGATAAAGTAGGCAAATAATAGGGTGAACCATTCTGGACTGTAAAAAGGGAGTCATACCAAGAAGCATACATAATAGGGTGTGCATTTGCATCTCTGATTCGGTCTGAACCATTCCTTCGGAGCGAGCATTGACATATATATGTATATAGGTGTACCACTAGATATCTTTCTGTCTGTTTCAAAAGACAAGTTTTCAAGCCTGAATTTTCTAGGTATTAAAAACAGCACTGTTTTTAGGAACGGGATACCCTATTTATCTAACATATATCTAATAGGCATTTTCTCTCTCACTCACCATGATTAGACTTCAAACACAGCATTTTAGCTTCATCAGCCTTAAAACCACATTTGCTGATACCATAGCACCTCCATGTTCCTATTTGCTGTAATATGATTAATTGAAGGCAGACAAGCTAAATGCAAGTTTAAATGAGATGGAATAATTTTAGATATCCTCAGTATTCTCTATTTCACCTTTGTGCATTCTTTTTTTTTTTTTTTTTTTTTTTTTTTTTTTTTTTTGGTATATGTAGTTATTTACTTACCTTTTCAATGAACTTCATGACACTTGGAGCTGTGTACCATAAAAGAAAAAAAAGATCTTATAACTATAATCATGAGAGCCTGATGTCAGTGCCAAAGGCTGAAGGAGGTATAGCTTCCCTTCTTAACTGAAGATGAAATAAATCTGACTAGGTATTTTTCTATGTCTTTAGCTCTTCATTTCCTTTCTTCCACACACAGACTGTGGAGGACAGAAGAATCTCATGCTCTCCTAGAATGCATGCAGAAAACATTTATTTGCTGCTTTGCGAGGCCTGAACCAATGTCTACTGGACTCTTTCCAGTCCATTGAATTGATTTTTTTTTTTTTTTTTTTTTTTTTTTTTAGTTTAGGCTGGAGGAATATTTTTGGTGAATAACGAATTTGTCAAAAATGCAATTTTGAAGAAACAGTTTGCAAAATTGGGTCATGCTTGGTAAACAGTGTTAGCTGGGAAAGAAACAGGAAATACTCATAAGAACCTAATTGAGACATTCCATGTTTTCCTTTGGAAATGCTATCTTTGTTTTGCATGTGGCATGTTTCTTTTTCAAAGGCTACAAAGAAGGGGCTGGGCTGGTTAGACTCTGTAGTCACAATCTTTTTGTTTGTTTGTTTGTTTTGAGACTGGCCACTGAACCAAAGGATTATATATGAGTTTCTTTTACTTTTCCATCCTATCTCCTCTGTTCATATCACCTCTGCTTGCTTTTTGCTGCCTGCTTTCATAATTTTCAATCCCCTTCCCTGGCACCGACTCAGCTGAATGGATTCTAAACTATTAATCTCGACGTTTATTGTAAGCAAAAGACACTGTCAATGGCTGGCAGCAACCTCTTACATGAAAGCTTATGCAAAATATAACAGACAGGTATGCTGCTGTGCTTTCAGGTATTGATCTCAAAACACACTATAAAGGAGACTAGAGGTAAAATCTGTAGCCTGTGTGAGATTTGCCAGTGGGTCAAGATGTAACTTCGTCTTCCCTATGGGGAGGGAACAGTGAAGAGCCGAAAGGAACAACAGTATCTCATCCATAACAGACCCTTCAAAGGGTAACCCTTCCACTTGCAGGAAACATCGCTGTCTGCTAAATCTATAGTATATCCCAGGCCTCTACAAGTCTTCAGGGTTCCTTCAGATAAAAGCAAGTCAAGTCACCAAGGGTTGCACTTTTCATTGCTATGTTGGCCTATTCCTCATCCTGGCATATATGTGAAGAATGTACCAGCCTGAGACCAGATCCCACACTGGTTTTCCTGGGTTTTCCTGGCCACTGCCAGGTCCTGAGGGCTCCCGTTGAGTGCACAGACCAGCCTTTGCCTGCCCTGGGGCTGGCACCATGGCTGAGGTGGCTGCAGACAGGAAGGCTGGCACACAAACCAGGATCACTCTCCCTTCCCAGCTGTCATGGTCCTGGCAAGACCGGTCGGCAGTGGCCAGCTGGTTGCTCCAGTGGGGTGCGGGAGATGGGAACACAAGACCAGCTCTCTGCAAGACATGTGGCATGCACTGCAGAGCACAAGCAAGCTTTGGAGGTGATGGCCCTGTTGGCTTTGATGGATCGCAGCTGGCTTCTCTTCTGGTTTTGCTCTCTGTGAGGTTAGCTTCTGGAAAATCTGCCTATTTGACCTATCTGCCTTCCTGACTCTCTTCTGAACTGCCTCATTTCCTCTCTGGTAGTGCAACAGAGGTGGCCTGAAATCTCTCTTCCCATTGTGCTTCCTAGTGACTTTCCATCTATTTAATCTATCATTAAAATTCAATGCAAAGACTTCCTTTCAGAAAAAAAAAATCAAGTAACAGAGAACTCCTTTCCTTTTATGATGTTGTCTGATTTTATCAACCATGCCCAGATAGTTCATTTTGCCATTACAAGTCAGGAACTCAAAGGCCTGAACTAAATATGTAAAGGAGCTTCCCTAGAACATTGTTCTTTTTATTTATTTTTTTTTGGGGGGGTGGTTTCTGCATAGCAGGACTGAATGGCATAATAGTGGATACTGGAAATAAACTCCTGAGCAGTGAAAAGGCTATCATTAAAGCTGACAAAAGCAGCTTATGAGGCTGAGCCACAATCAAAAAAATCAGAACTGGTAGAAGAAGCTATCATGTTTGTGAACAACTTATGAGTGTGAGGCCCAGGTTATCACTTTTGTGAATCAATTAACTTTGTGATACTCTCTGTATATAGGTGGGCTCAAACTGAAGATTTCCTTTTGATTTAAGCAGAGACGCCCTTGTCCTGAATCGCTAATTCTCCTTGCATGGGGCAAGACACTTCCCCTAATTTTCTTCAAAAGTTTAACTCCAGTCATCACTGTCATGGCCTCCCACCCTTCGCAGCACCTCCACCCCCACACTTCTCCACCAAAAGTGCCTCGCATGCCAATCTCGTTCCCAAAAGGGTGAAGATACATTTATACTTGGAAAACATCAGAGAAAAGCTTTGGACTGCTCTTTTCAGGAGAGGATTCATTGTGTTATTCTTTCCTGGATCCACAGCCAAAATGTACACTGAGTACTAGGATCCTACTTTCACCTTCATCCATGGAAGAATTTAATTAATTTTTCTATATTGGCAGCTGAACAACATTTCCTGAACAGAAAAATAAATGTTAATTTCCAGACGTAATTAACAGTCACTGAATGAGACCAAAGGGCTTTCATCAAAATTACCAATCAGCTCAAATTTGAAGAGATTCTCTCCTCCTCATTGCTTCTTCATCTCATTCAGCCAGTCCTGTGAATTAGTGCCTAATAGAGTCTCAGATATATTCATATCCTGTCAAATTCCCATCCTCCCAAAGAACTGTCCCTTTCAAATGTTAATATAGAGGGCGTATGATGTGCACTCGTTGCTATTTTGGATTTAACAGCTGGCTGCATTGCACCAGGGGTAGCTATGTGAACTTAAGTAAGAGATGTGAATGTGTGTGTGTGTCTGTGTGTGTGTGTGTATGTGCGCATGTGTGTGCATGTACGGGTAAACGCCTACTCTTTTGCAAATGATACCCTATGTCTTAAATAACGTTTCCCTAATAGCTCCTTGCAAGATTATTCATTTTAACCCACCACCACAGTTCCTGGAGGAGAAAGCGCTATAGCTTTACAACAAACAAGAATATGTTCTAATCCCCAGGAGCCACTTTTGCAGCCTTTTTCTCAAACAAGTTCCTGCTCAGGAGATGACTGGGGCCATTATCAGTAGGGGGGCACTGATGGCCCTCAGCAGGTGTTAAGGGTTTACAAAAGTCTCTTCAGGCTATCTCACCTTAGCCAACTGCCAAACAGCTTCGGGGATTACTTGCTATTACACAACTTCAGATGTTCTCAACAGTGTCCCGCCTAACAGCAGACACACATCAGGGGTGCCTCTGTATAGAGACGTGTGATCTCAGGACAGGTCTTCACAATGCAATCTGAGAAGAGAAAGTAGAAGTCCTCCCATGTCATCATGGTGGAAGAAGTTCCCTCTTCCTGTTTTGTTAAGTATTTTAGGCCTAAGCCAAAGACCCATGAGGTTGGTAGGGAGATTTCCACTGGCTCCAGCCAGATCTGGCCTCTAATCCTGGCAACCCTGGGTGATCTTGTGGTGAAATCCAACAAGCAGAATTTCTACTGAATCCTTTCTGTGTGCTCTATCAGGGCACTTCTGGAGACAGCACTGGAGGGCCACAGAGCATGACCTCAGTTAACAATATATACTACATGAAAGCTAATAATTCTGGCTCAAGCATATTCAAAATAGGATGCTTGAAGCAAAACTAATGCATTATTCACTGCTTATTGGGAATACAAGAACATAGAGACAGACATCTGAGCCTTGGGCCTTTTCTGAGATGTACTGTACACTGGCTTAGTGTGCTTATAGCATTACAGTAACTCTCAGGGCCATAGATTTTTCATTACTAACATTATTTAAAATCTTGCCTCGTGATCAAATAAAAATCAAAAAATGTATGACAGTATTCAGCCTTGCTTTCCAGACATATGCAGCGATGAGAGATGTTTACTATGCCATACTAACTTCCTTGCTGTAAAATATGCCCTTCCTCTGCCTGTAAATTAAATCAAACAAGTATCTGGGGAAAGTCACAGGGTGAAAAAGTGCAAAAATTGCCCAATTCTTGGTAGGTAGTTCAAGATGGTTCTGAACAGAGTGCCAACCCGATCAATTCTGAGATAAAATGCAGACCCTGCTAACATAACTCTTCTCAAAATAGAATTAAAGACTGTAAGAGCAGGAGAAAAATATGGTATTATATATACTTGTGATATATAAATACAAGCCTTTGCAAAACATTTCAACAGCCATTGTTACAGCAGCATTGTAGAAAACCAGACTGGGATTCATCTAATTTTATGTAGATAGCCATATAGATACCTGAATCTGAACTAATTGCCCTTTAGTCTTTTTACAGTTAAGAGAGACACATAGACACTTTGGGGGAGTGATTTATCTCTTCCTAAAGTAGATGTCTAAGAAAGGTCAAATGAACTGCATCCTAAAAGTGCCTATTTCTCTCCACTGACCATAAAGGATGGAAAGAATGACTAGCTCAGATGTAAATTAATACACTGTAGACATCACACCCTGTAGGTTGGTGAGGAGGTGTGTGTCAAAGCGCACCCCTGTATCCCTATCTGACACAGTGAAAAAAAAAAAGCAAAATAAAGCTAGAGAACTCTTCTTCCCTAAAGAGAGATATCCAGACTTTCATCAGGTGAGAATTTTTTGGTCTGAGGTATTTTTCTGTACATGAGCTGAAACACTATTATATGCCAGGCCTGTCCTATATTTTATCAGTCAGATAAGCAAACTTATTTTGCAATTGGTTCTACAAGGAATCTCACACATTTTTGGAAATCAGCAGTTACAACAAGCAAACTTGATTAATAGCACTGCTGAAAGCTTTCTGGATCCAGCTTGACTGGATCCCAGTGATAGTTTTACAAGGTATGTCTTGCCTTGCCTAAATAGTTTTGAAGCCAAGTTCTGATCTTGTCTGATCTTTAAGTGCAACTACAAGTTGGCTCCAGTAGCATATTTTCCAGGTAGTAAACTCTCTTTAAGACATTGCTAACATCTCTTGAAAGACTGGCCACTTATTCCCTGCTGCAAAACTGACTAAACTATAAACATAATTATATGCACTACTTTTATCCAAAATTCTCGCTAGCTTCCCCGTGATTTATCCTTTAAAAAAAAAAAAAACACACACTAATGAAGCTAGTTGATACCATTGTTCATCCCAATGATTGCTTTCAGGATAATCAAATTATGGTATGATTGCTAATGAACACTCATATATTTCATATAAAAGAAAAATAATTGTGAGAGGAAGCATCACCTGAAGTCAAGGTGCTTGATTTCAGGATTCTTGAGCTTGTATTTTTCATGGTTGATCCCTGCAACAATGTCTAAAAAGTCAGCATTTCAATTTCAGATGACCTCAGAAAAAGGCATTTTTAAAATGCAAAAGGGACGCCAAAATACCTTCACATCTGTTAGCATGTGATCTTCTTATAAGGTAAGTTAAAAAATACAGCTACACCAGGCTGACACTCACTGTATCAGGAATCAGACGGCACTATGGTCACATTACCAGCAACAAAGCTGTGCTGGGTGATTTATTATAATGTCACTAAAACCTCTTGATATATTTAGAAAGTGGTAATGGTAAAGGTTATAATTCCTCTGAGGGACAGTAGTGATGAAATAAACCACGAGGGTCAAGTGGATTATGACCTCATGAAAACTCGAATAATGGAGATGGAGCTTTGTAAACTTCCTTATAATAGATAATGCCTTAACCAATTTTAAAGCTGCTTAGTACTCAGTTCAGTCCTGCCATGGGCTTCCTACTGTCTATTTGTTATTAGAGAAAAAATGGAAATTACTTCTGTCACTACAAATCTTGCCCCTGCTCAGAATTTCCATTTTACGTACTACGAGCACTCTTGCATTGTTCTGGAGTTTACAACAGATAGTATGCAGGCATCCGCCTGTGAATTGTCCCTACCTAAATTTTATAGTGTGGGTGCTTATACAGGATTTGTGAATCCAATTTAGAGCTTGTAATGCATCCTGGATTGTTATATTAATAATCACACCTGACAGCACTTATTTTGGTACTGTACAGTATTGTCATGGGATCAAAATGTTTCTATGTGATTGGGCAATAGGAAAAGATGAATGATACAGCTGACTGTTTTATGTGCTTTGCAAAAGGAAATACTAATAGTCCTTGGTAAGCTTATCCGCATAGGCAATATATACAGTGCATGCAAATTCTGTATAAACAATTATGTTAACCACCCCACTTTACAGCAAAGCTTATTTATACAGGAGTTCAGTAGTGCCATATGCTTGAATGCCAGTGTAGAAATCTAATGGCAAAAGGTAACCACCTTTATGTGCCTAAGTATGTTCTAAGTTATGAATGTTGTAAAACAGCAAATGGGATCATTCCCACAAAGATTTGTGCCCATGAGTCATCTGACTGAGGTTACTCATGTACGTAGTTTGGGCTCCTTCATTTTGCTCGCCTCCTGCCTATCTCCCTACCTGAGCAGAGCAAGTCTTTCTTCTGGCATTATATCAAAATTTAAACTATTAAACTGGAAGGTTCCGGAGAAATTGCATAGACAAAACAGGCATATTGAGGCATATCTGTGGAGTTTTATAAACAAATGAATAAAAATATTCCTCTCCCAGTAACACAGAGAAGTGTTTGAGGCCATGTTATCTTGACTGCAAAGACAGTGGGAAGGAGGGAGAGACAAGAAGATGACATAATGCTTGCCCACTTGTGTAATAGCGTTGGTGATGGCAGGCCTGTGAGAGCATCAGTCTGAGATGTGAACAGGGCAATCAACTGTCATTGACAGAGGGATTTTTGATTGATTTTAAATTAAGGTCACTGTCCCCAGGCCATGGCTAGATTTGATTATTTCTGGCACATTTTAGAAGAGTGAGAGAAACTTATTTGCAACCATCTCTTCAGTGACTCAATGTATAATGAAGGTTTTTCCAATGGGCTTTGACACCTCAAACTTCCATAATGTGCAATGCATCTGTACCACATTACCATTCTCCCACTGAAATTAGCAGCCATCTTCTTTTAAAAATGTAATTTTGAATAACAGGCTTTTGCTATTAAGAGTTTGTGACATCACCACAAATGTCATCTTCTCCACTCTTTCCAAGAGTGTGTAGAGACTCATCCATAACTGGGCATGTTCCAGCCTACAGCTGATACATCAGATAGTGAAATATCAGTCCACATGTGACTTAATAAATGCACTTAACATCTTTTCCAGTTCTTGATAGAAGGTTATAATGCAATCTACATACTCTTGTGACAGATGACAATCCTGTAACATTAACTGCTCTGTTCTTCCAAAATAGGGCATTTTTGCACTTTTAATTCAACAGTTCAAAAACACTGTTTTACTGTTGAGTGACCACATCTTCCTAATAGTCCTGGCCACTGTCCTACACAGTCCAATTGGTAGCAAATGATCCCAACTGCCCCCTACATATTTACAAGCCTCCTCCGCTTACTGTCATCTTTCAGAAAGCCACTTACAATTTTTAGTAAAAAATTTTATAGAATATTGGTGTTAAGAAAATTGTGGGCAACACAGAATTAACCCAGACATGATCAAAGAGTTGCATTCACCACTGACAGGTATACAGTGGCTATTAATGGATGCACGAGGAAAAGTGTAAGAACAGAACAAGCCCAGCCTCAAACCATTTGTGGCCTAGGGGACTTCTTTCAAGCTGTGATTTAGCTGCCCTCAGCGGATTTCCCTTGTGTAAGTTTCTCCAGTCTCCTCTTGAACACACATAAACTTGTAGCTTTCAGAGCATCCTATGGCAAGGAGCTCCACAGTTGTATCTCCAGTGAAGAAGCTCCTCCTTACAGTCAGTTGAACCCACCACCCACTCAGCCTCATTTAATGGCCTCTGCCTCTTGTACTGGAATGCACAGCAGTCCCTCCCTCTTCTCCATCCATGCCACTCATGACTTTAGGGACCTCTATCGCATCTCTCCTCATTTGTCTCTTTTCCAGGCTGCGTATGCCTAATCAGAAAAACATTTCATACCATCAGTTGTTACTGTTAGCCTGCCCTGCACCGTTTCCTGCTCTACCGTGCCCCTTCTGAGATGGTGAGACGAGAGCTACAACAGTATTCAGGATGCAGATGCACCATGGATTTATAGCATAGCATAAAATCTCTGTTTTCTTCTCCATTGCTTTGCTAATGATTCCTAACATCTGACTCACTCTTTTGGCTGCGGCTGAGCACTAAGCTGACATTTTCCTAGCTGCGCTTGCTCGTGGGTTCTCGACCTGGGGTAAGATCGCCATAATCTTTCCACGTTGATGAGCAAGAAAGAACTGCATCTACATTGTTGTGCTGTTGGAAAAAGAAATTGAGAGTAACAGTAGAAGATACTAAATCCTGAGATGCTACAGAATTCACTCTCAGGCAGCTTGACCTAAATTCCTATGAGGAATGAGGAAGCCACATATTTGGGGCATTTGAAACAAAACTAGACAAACGACCATAAATTATACTACATGGGACATTCCTACCCTCTTTTGGAAGATGGATTAGGCAGATGACCTACTAAGTATTTTTTTTTTTTTTACTAATTCCTACAATGTCATGAGTGCTTTAGTATTTCTTAAATCATAATCTGTTTCATCCAGAATCAGTCAAAGGTTTTGAAATGCACATTAAACAGCAAAGGGAAATCTTGAGCAGTTTGTTAATATCAACAGAAATCCAGACGGAATTACGATTTTTTTTTTTTTTTTTTTTTTTTTTTTGGTACGATTGAGGGCATATTATGTAATACCAGACACGGATTTAGTGTAATGCGCCGCACCTTCCACTGAGCTGCTGGCAACTCTTAACAGCAATTCGGTATCTACAAAACCGATGACAAAACCATTTTAAACGCGGCACTCCGTGGTTACAGGCTCGGATATTGAGGGTACGCACAGGGACACACGGAAACGCGCACAGGCGCCACACGCCTCCCGCCACACCCGCCGCACGCGCCCTTGCCCCCCCTTCCCCCGCCCCCCCACACCCCCCAACGGCTGCCCAACGGCTGCCGCCCGGCGCGCGCGGCCCCCAGGCACGCGCCCAGCCCCGGGGCGGGGCGGGGGGCGGGGCGGGGCGGGGCGGGCGCTCGTGACACTCCCCCCTCACCCCCCCTCCCGCCACCGCCATGTGCGGCCGGGGGGGGGGGCGGGGGCGCCGCGCCCGCCCCGCCCCCGCCCCGCCCCGCCCCGCCGGCGGGGGGAGCGGAGCGGAGCGGAGCGGGACGCGGTGCCGGGCAGGGCGGGCGGCTCGTCCCCAGCGCGGGGCGGCGGCTGACAGGCGCGGGCGGCGGCTGCGCCCTGGCAGCGGCAGCAGCAGCAGCAGCAGCAGCAGCAGCAGCAGCAGCAGCGGTCCATGGAGCCCAGCTAGGGGCTCCCGCACCCTCCACCGGCGGCCGGAGGTAGGCGCCGGCGGGGCGAGGCGGCGGCGGCCGGGCGGCGGCGGCGGCGCGGGGGCCGGGGACGGTTTGCGCCGCGCGGGGCGGGCGGTGTGGTGGTGCCGCGGACGCGCGCGGGCCGTGCGGCGTCATCGTTCCCCGGCCGCGGGGACGGGGCTGCCCGGCGCGCTGCGGCAGCGCGGTGACAGGTTGGCCGAGCCGGGCCGGGCCGGGCCGGGCCGGGGGGCGGCAGCGGCGGGGCTGTGTCCTGCGGGGAGCCCCCCGCCCGGCCATTGTTCCCCATGGGGCGGCGCGGCCGTGGGGCGCAATTCATGTGCCTGGATCTGTGAGCTGATGAGTGAGGGGGGTTAAGAACCGCGGGTGTGTTTAAAGGGGAGGTTGTGCGGGTGTCTCCCCGTCGGGAAGTTGGGGCAGGGATCCTTTCGGCCGTCGCCGTTCGGGCCCCCAGCGCAGGTCGCCGGGAAGATGCGCCCTCACCTGCGCCCTTTGTATCTGCGTGGAGAGGCTTAGCCGAGGCGGTGGGGTGCCGCGGCTGCGAGTCACGGGTGCTCGTGGGCACCCTCGCGGAGGGGCGTCGCGCCTCAGCGTTTTGCTGGAGAAGTTCCGCGTCTGTCAAGGCGGAGATGCTGCGAGGTCCGAGTGCTGCGTGCAGGAGTTGCAATACAATGATTCAGCTTTCCGCCTCCCCCCCCCCCACCAACACACACACACACCAGCCACCTTTTCCAGAGATTATTTTTTGCCTGGATTTACTTGCTGTTGTTTACATTGGTCTTCTCAGATGCTATTCTCATCAGAAAGCTTTGTTTTTAAAGTAGTTAAAATGCAAGATTCAAAATACGTATGAGGATTATTGTTTAAAACAGAAGGGTATCTGGTTACCAAAGGGTTCTTCAGGTCTTTTCCATTAAAACTTAATGCATAAATATTCTTATTTTTACTAGCAACCTGTCATGTCATTTATTGCTAGCAAATTGACATAACATTTGAAATAAATGTTTCCTCACAAACATGCTACTGAATGGAGTATTCCAGGCGTAACATTAATATAGGAAGGAGAATTTAGCACACTCCCATTTTTCTTTCTATGTGTAATTTTGAGACAGCCTTTTCTCCCTTTTCACGACTATCTGAGTGACCCTGATTAATCGGATCTAACTACAGTGCGGACTTGGTCCATCCAGCAGGCTGCCAAGAGCATGCACGTTTTCCTGCACAACTCTACAAGGGCTGCCTGTTCAATCTATACACACTCGCTATTTTGCCCTTGGAGTCTCTGATCAATTTTGTAGCATTTCTGCAAGAAGCTCCAATAGGAGTCTCACTGAGACAGTAAAATCTATTTTGCATGGTGATATGATTGAAGTCAAATTTGAAGCGGGAGGTGGGGGAGGGATAAATGCTAGGATCGGCTGTAGGGTGATGCCGAGTTTCCATGTGAGCGTTCAATTCTGGAGGGTTTCCAGCAGCGAGAGCTATCTAGGTCTGACAGCGCATCACTGGAAGGATGGTTTTTCCAGGGTCCTGCTAGCTTTCTCCCAGAAACACAAGCGATAAGCATTTGCAGCATGCATGGATTGTATTATAAGGCCAGGCTTGAGAACTGAGCCAGCTGAGTTAGTCATGTAAAAGGCATGATGTGCGATGAGCAGGTAGCGCTGAAGGTGCTATAACTTTGGGAAGCTGGCGTTCACTGTGAGCAGGCTTGGAAACTCGCAGCCGAGGAGAGCCTGCAGCAGTGTGAATTACAGGGGAAAATGCGTTTGCATGTAACAAAGAGGGCTGGCTCATCTCCTGCTTGGGGAACTGATCTTTAGAAAATCTGGCTTGTGCCGCTGCCACAAATGTATGGTGTAGGTTTGGGCAAATCATTTAACCCGTTCCCTGCCTCCATTCTCATTTTCTTTGCCTGTGACCTGCTAAAGGCTTGTATTTCCAGCACTGTCGATTCAGATGTTAACTCAGATCCTCTACCCTGCCAAACTGCCTTGCACACAGAAGTCTGAAGTCCGACGGGGTAGTACCTTACCTAGCTGGTCTGAGGGGATATAGTCTGAAATTCAAATATTTGAGCCAATAATATAGATGCAGCATCCTCACTGCAATTCATCAGTCTCTAATCCTATCTTTCTTTTAATCCAGTCATTCTGTGCTGCTAATCAAATCACCCTGCACAGCTCGAGTGATGTTTTGCTGTGTGCTTGCCCTCCTTTCAGCTAGGCTACGTCAAGTGAGGGAAGTTAGGAAGTGAGGGTGGGCTGAATATCATCAGCTCTTCAGGACACAGACTGTCATTTGATGTTTGTAAAATCCATGGCACAAAAGAGGCCTGCTGTGATTTAGAAATACGAATCATAACTAGAGGGTAAATTACAACAAAATAACAGAAAAATGGCCAGAAAAAAAACGATACCTCTGGCATTTCTGTGTAACCAGCTGTACGCAAGTCAACAGAAAATGGAGGTGGAAGGGTGCAGCTCCCTTGGCATGACAACAGGATTCTTATTTTAGCGTGGAAGACAGCCAAAGATAAGGAGTGGTTGTCATCTGACTGGTTAGAGGAATTATCAAAAAAAAAAAAAACGTGTAAGTGGAAATATTTTCCTATAGGTACTAAGAAGAAAAGTGGGTAACCTTGCAAGTGATGGACTAGCCATGTAAAGGTAGCAGTACAAGATTTCTCCCATAAAAATCAGAATGATCCTGATTAAGCCCAGACCCTGTTAAATGACACAAGGCTTTATTTATTTCAGATGTTTCTAGGTTCCAGAGATGGGGCCAAATGTGAAGAGTTTGATGTGGCAGATAGTTTAACCCCAATTACTTCTACATAAATCACGTGATTGTTACAGTAGCTAAGTACATGCGATGGTTGCCTCAGAGCTACTCATGAAAAATATATTTAAAAAAATCCACTTAAAATATTTACTGAGTAAAGAATAATCACCTTTACTCCACCTGAGCCTACTTGTTTGTTGTGGCTCCCCCGTTCAGCCTTTCAGACCCAGGAGGCATCTCCTTTGTGGCAGCCAGTGTTGCAGAGGCTTTGGGAAAGACTGGTTAACTTTCTCTTTACAGGCAGGAGAATCAGAATGCAGTAGCTGTACTGGCTCAGCTTGCCCACTGGTCTGTATGCGTAGACAGCTGAAATGGTGGCTTTGTGGAGCAGTCAGCAAGAGAAAAAAGCAAAATGGGAGCTGACAAATATTCCTGTTATGAAACTGGGATGGATAAATGATTTATGGGGTACTTGCTTTTTTATTTTTAGTGGAAGGACTCAGTTGACAATGTGTGATGCTAGCTGTGAATTGCTGTGTTTTGAGATCACACTGCACTGGGTCATGCCTCCAGAAATGGCATCTGCAGAATAACAATACAGTAAAGTACTTGGTAGCATTACTTAAATTTACTATCTAGCCCACAGTGCTATCTTCAGGGAGAAAAAAATTCCTCTCTCTGCTTTTATTTCTTTTCTCTTTCTCTCTCTCTCTCTCTCTCTCTTTTTTTTTTTTTTTAACCTCTGTCCCAAATTGTCCCAGAAGACTCTACCTCCAAATAGGAGATAGCTAGCTTTATGAGAGTGCCTAGGCTAACAAGGATCATTAACCTATCCCAGCTCTCCTCAGGAATATCCGTTCCACAGATTACCGAGTTGCTCAGTGCCCTGGAAAGGATGGGCAAAATTGAAAAAGTGGCCACTCTTGCAGAAGCTTCTCTATCAACAGCATTTTAATGTTACTTGTTAGTTCTGGCTTTTTTTTTTCAGACAGGTCCATCCACACTATCCGTTAATGTATGGCAGCTGGGGAAGTAGGTTGGGTGCCTTTATAGGATCATGTCTGTGGGTTTTTGCAGAACTTCATAGGGGTGAGCAAGGTGGAAGCCCCTTTCTCCTGTCAGGGGGAGCAGGATGCCATGGGAAACCTCAGCGCTCGAGTAACTGGACCCTGCCAAACTGCACATACTAGCAAAAAAGCCTGTTGGAAGTAGTTCATAGCATATGTAGTTGTTTGGAAAACACTTTTTTGAAGCATCATATTGAGGCTAACTGTTCTCAAGAATTAACCTAAGACCCTAGGATAGTTTTGTTTTCCTTTTTGGTCTCCACAATGTGAAAAGGCCATTGGCTTTGTGGCTTTCTGATTCTTGTATTGCTTGCATCACTTTTAAAGCATACTGTGACAAGTGGGCTAGAGTGCAGCTATTACAGGAGAAGGAAGCTGGCTGCTATTTGGTTAAATTGCAAGCTGCACTGGGGATATGGAGATTCCTCCCCATGGCAAGTGCAAAGATCTCTGAACAAACTCCAGCATAAGCCATGTCCGTAGCTTTTCCTGCAAGGCTGCAGTGAAGCACTACTGAAGCCTAATGTCCCAGAAATGACCATCAGTGGTCACAGTATTTGAGTGTAAACTCTGATGGACCAAAGAGGCAAAGGAAGTTAGGTCAGCACTACACCTTGCTGAGTTTCAGGGGGGTCGATGAAGGCAGGCACCCCTCTGAACATCCCACGCTGCAGCTCCAAACTCAGCCTGGTTCTGAAGAGCAGTCTCTACTCCAGCATCTATATTTGCTTCAAGTTTTTAGTTATTGTTCTGCTTTTATCGTGACATGGAAACAAAGGTCAGAGAAATGTGATTGCTACCAGGAGGGCCAAGAGAGCAGTGGCTCTCACGTGCTCTGCTGGATGGCATAGTCTTCATAGCAAAGCCAGGCTATTTGGAGGAGTGCAGGTTTTGCATTCCAGTGAAAAATCATTCATTAATGGCCAGAGAATAATCACTTTACTCTGAAAAGCCACTCCAGCTGCATTGCACCAACTGTTCTTTTTCAGCCTCTGAATCCTTAATGACAACAGTGGCTAATTTCTTTTTGTGTTTTTTCTCATTGCAATGTCCTATTTTCTCTGAGTCTACTGAGAAAATAATAGTAGTCATTGCATAGCTACTTGTCACCTTTGAGAGCAGAAAGCTTCTGTGGTTAAATGGCCAAGTTATTTGGTGATTGCTTCAAGTAATAGCAACTTTTTGTAGCTCATCCGTTATTTATCTATCCTTAGTGAATAAACTATTTAACTAGAGCAATGTTACTTAACTTATGGTCCATGAATATCAGAAGATGATGAATAAAACAGTTACAAAAAATGTGACAACCACGTACATGCATTCTCTTACATGCCAGCAAACAAAAAACATCAAAGGATCAGGAATGGTAAAGTGAGAAATGTGTATGCACTTAGTAGATTTAAAAAATATATATATTGTAAGGGAAAACTTATGCAACAGTACTGCACAAAACAGTCCTTGGACTGAAAGAAATGATTAGGTGGCCTTTTGATTAAAGGAGAAAAAAAGAGAATTTGAGGAACATTGATCCGGTAGAGCAGTGAGAGTAGAACATGTGAAAAACAAACCAAATGTGAAGTTTTTTTTTTGTGTGTGTGTGTGTATAGGGTACACATCTTTCTTTTGTTGGTGGTGGAGTGTTTGCTATAGAGCTGGATCCACACCAGGCTACTGCAAAGCAAACAGGAAGGGCAACACATTTTTCTTTAGTCAGGATTTTCCCAACAAGCAGTAAGTTTGTTGCTCTTCTTCATTGTGCGTGCGAGACCCGTTAGAAGGGATGGTGTTCTTCGCTCAGCTGGTGGTACCTGACTTTGTTTCGCGTCTCACCCAACCACTGTACCCCAGCAGCTTTTCGGTTTAAGGAAGGCTGGCTGGCCAAGGTAGGGTTATACTGGTACTAAAGTAATGGAAGGCTGAAGAAAGCAGTTGCCAGGAATTGTATCTCCATGCATGGAGGGGATACATCTGCCTTTTGTTTGGGTTTGCCATTCAGATTCCTGTGTGACTTTTGTTTGTGTTTGCTGTTCAGGTTTGCCCTATGTGACTTTTTTGTATGCTCATGTAGCAGTCATGGGTCTTCCCGCATATGTTCAGCCATGAAGACATCACTTGTCTTTTCGGATATGTTCTGGCCATCACCGTAACTTTTCCTCTTCTACAGAAGATTATTAAGTTGATGGGACTTCTACACCTGAATGCTGTTAAGTGCTAGAGGAGAGTAAGCTGAAACAGAGGATGGCTGAGTGCTCACAGATCTTCACGTTCACGGCTCCCTGGAGCTCTGCAGTGACTGTCCTGAGGGGACGTAATACAGCCTCCCACTCCCAATTCAAAAGACAGTTGCTTCTGAAGCTGTCAGGTTGAAAGAGCAGGTCAATGCAATTGATCAGGAGTAGGCTCCAGACTTCTTAGGTGTGTGTTAGTTATTGGAGAGGCTTGTCAACAGTCTTGCTTCCTATGTGTTCGCTGGTGGAGCTGAAAAGCTCTTTGTTTTGAAGCATAAAGGCCCAAATATTTGGGGACCTGGTACTTCAGAAATTTCTTTTCTTGAGAAAAGGTGCCACTGAATTTCCAATGAGTTTTCAAGCTAGTAGCCCATCCTTTTCAAAAAGGAAGGGATTTTATTATTTTTTTTTTATTAACAGTTTCCAGTTTTGAACCCATTGCCCTCTTTTGCTAAAAAAATCTGAAGTGGTCAGGAGTAGGAGAGATGTCACTTAGGTCAGGGTTAATTAAACCAGTATCTTGTCTTTTTGTATTTTCATATTTGTATCTATTTTGATTTGTGCGATTTTTCCCCTTGTTCTATTTAAGGCTGTTACTTTAAGGAAGTCTAAATAACATTTCCTGTCAGGAATGGTTTAGATATAGCTGATCCGCCTTGGGGCAGAAGGATGCATTAGGCAACTTCTCAAGGTCCTTTTTAGGACCTTTTCTATGATTCTAGGCAGTTATGGAACAAAAGAATTCATAGTTGTGCTGCTTATGCTGGTAGGATTTTGTTATAACATTTTAACAGAGATATTTGTAAAAGAAATAATAGCTAATTGTAGTGTAGTTACTGCTCCTGAGTATGACAAATGCCTCTTAAAATTAGAGAGGAAAACAACTGATGTTCCATTTTGGACTAACATCATGATATGGCTATGATTAATTTTTCCAGGAGCTTTGTGTTTTTTATATCTGCTTAAGTGTATTAACATTTTAAAAGGTCAAAGGTAAGCTTTAAAATGGATGCCAAATTAAGATGGATGGGAGGAAAATGACATTTACTTCTTGTTACTGCATATTGTTTGAATTTGACCAAAGGCAAAAACAAAACAAAGATTCCACCCCCCCAACACACAAATCTAATTCATGTAGGCAAAACATCATCCTGGCAAATTCAGTAGTCAAATGTCTTCATTTCCAGACAGCGTAAGTACCTCTTTGCAAAATCTCTCTCATTTGACTAGTGTTAGCGGACTCTGTAAATAAATGTAGCTAAAATATTTATATTAGGAAAATATGGCTAATGTGAACCATAACCACATTATCATTTCCTGCCCTTGCTGTGTTTGCGATTATGATTTTGTCAGAGAAGGAACTGTACCCTCATTTGTATTCATACAGTTTCTGGCACATTGAGTCCTTCGGAAAACTAAAATATAATGGAAATGATTCCTCCACTTCCAGTGGGAGCAGTGGCTAGTCGGAGTTGAAAGTGAGGCTGCAGAGGAACTACTCTGTGAATGCACTAATGGACAACAGCTTTGATTTCTGGAGAAAGCAGTATAACTTGAGGAACGAACCACATCTGTAGATTTGTTTGTCATTTCCAGCGTTGCCCCCAAATTATGATTCAGACCTAGCCCTGTGATGTGCCCTATGTCTTGGGAATTACAGACACTCCATTCCTCCAGGGACCTAGAGCCTGTTTTTTGTTTGTTTGTTTTGTTTTGTTTTGTTTTTTGTGGATGTTATTTCATGAGACAGATTCACTCCCATTGCTTCATGACATTTACCAACCCATCGTTTCAAAAAAATAAAAAGAAATAAATCTCAAACCAAGTCATTCCTCCCAGTGGTAGTTGGTGGTTCATCAGCCAGGCAGTAGCCAGTGTGAAGATGGAGGATGCCTCCTGCATCAACCTACAACTTCTTTGGCCCTAAATTTTATAGCAAAGCACATCCTTACGTTGCAGGCTGCAGAGACTGTGCCATGCTGAGAACAGCCATACCATGCCAGAGTCGGTTCTGTTTAAAGACAACTTTAAGTTGTTACTATTGTAAAAGATCAAAACTGATACATTTTCTAAAATGGCAGGCTAGGAGGGGCTCAGTGCCATGATAGTTGGGTTTTCCAAGCCTGTGGGCAGCTTCAGCCTCTTTGCCATTCTCCCTTCCTGAGACGTGCTTGCACCTCGCTCTCCACCTGAAACCTGGCTGGAGTGTTCACTTCAAAAAGGAAAACATTACAGTGCAAACAGCTGAACCCTCTTTTAGCAGGATAAAGGCAATGTTGTGTTCAAGAGGAGACCTCGCATCCTATACTGCACAGGGTGCTGGAGTCAGATTTCTTCAGAATTCATCCCTCCCCCCCCTTTTTTTAATACCCTGAAACACAGTCACTGTGAATTTAGTCCTTTTATTCTTGTTGCTTTTTTTTTTTTTTTGAGTAACTTTCCTCAGATCAGTACTACCTCTTTACAAAACCAGTGGCCAAATATCTGCTTCATTAGCTGTCAGTTCAAAATCACATGGGTTTCACTGGGGTGAAATTTTGGCCAGCAAAACTGGGCCAGTATAATTTTGATTTGTCAGCTATAGCTGTGCAGTTGAGAACTGAGACAAGGTAATGCTGTTATTTTGGTAATTATCTGGTATGCCTATCCAGCTCATTTTGGCAAGCAGTGTGCTACTCTTGAGCCTAATGAATCAGTGGAAAGATTCCCTTTGAATTCCATGAGCTCTGGGTCTGCATTTGACATCAAAAATGCTAAACACAGGAAGTGATGCCTTAAAGAGAGAAAGTTGCAGTTCTCACTCTTTGCCCGTAAGCAAACGCCTAAAATGCGTCTGAGATTTGAATAAGAAATGGTCAAACTCTTTCCCCCCCCCCCCCCCCTTTCCAGCAAATAGCAAGCTCTCCTAAGAATCCGGATCAGGGAGCTGAAAACATTTGCTAAATGTTCTAACAAAAAAAGGAGGGAAAAAATGCAGAATGCTGAAACATCTTGTTTCAGTGTGAAAATGTTTTTTTTCATTTCAGATTAGCTTGTTATTTTTTCTAGGTGCCACTGTCCTCAGAGTAGAACAAGCAAAACGTTTTTATTTTCTCATTTTACTAAAAGAGAAAATAAAAATAGTTCTTAAAATGCTCAACCCAAACATTTCCTTTTAATTTTTTCAGCCTGGCCACCAGAGCAAACAATTTCATTATTTGCATAGCTCTAATTGCAGTGATTAAACAAACACAGCAAACATTGACCCTTCACATAGCCTCATCAGAACCCCACAGCCAACTTAGTCTGTATTTTCTTTTTATTTTTTTTTCAAAAAAAGCAGCAGAGAAGATTGGAGTGGTTTTGTGCTAGAGTAGGAAAAAAATCAACATTTTTTTCCTAACTAACTGATGTACTGTCAGTTTAGAGCAAGAATAATTTTAACCATTTTGCTAGCAGATTTGGGGATATCACCATGCTGTGAATCTGATACAGTTTAAAGGCAATCAGATTTTGAATATCTTACTCATGTGTTACTCAGTTAAATTGCAACCTCTGATGCTGTTGATATGTGGGACTGATACTCTGTTAGTAATACTGATATTAACATAAATGATTGAGAAACAAACATTTACTTTTTTTTTTTTTTTTTTTTTTTTTGTTAGAAAGGTAGTAGTCACCCCAATACAGGGTTAAGTAAAATTTATTTGGCTGCAGTTCCATCAAATAGGAACAAACAATTTTTTGGACATTTTTTAATGACATTTATTTATAGCAGGTAGAGCACAGGCGGCTGCTATTTCTCAGCATGCTGGAAGAATGTTCTCCAGATGGTGCTTACTGTTTATGCTTTTACTCAGTTCACTTGAACACAGCAGCACTCTACACAAAACATGGAAAATTGGAAAATAAAAACAATTATGTTTTTACAAAGTGCCATGTTATTTGCTGAAATGTCTTATTTGACTGATGAGAGATGCTTCAGGGCAGTGTGCGGGATCGTGACTTTCACAAAAATACTGAGCCAGAGTCACCAAATGGATAACAGGCATCTCTCCATTCTCAATTCTCTCTCCAAAAGGTGGGTTTTAGCACAACTGCTAACGCTGCCCTCGTATTTGTGGCCTGTTCTGCCTCCCTTTTCCCCTGGAGGGATTTGTGTGAATTTAGCCAAGGGGTTATAACTACAGCATTTTTGCTGAATTTTCTGTGACTCTACAGCCCCAAGGTGGGAAATGGGATTGCAAAGAAGTGAGACAAAACACTTTGTAAACCTTGTTTGTGCTGTGGTTGCCTTTGGCTTCAAATTTTGGTGAAAAATAAAGTATTAAGGCCTTCTGATGTTTTAGCTGAAAGCAGTGACAAAATTCAGGCTGGTATCCAAAAGGAGAAGCATGGACCACGTTTTTTTCTTTTGTTGTTACAGTAGTGAAAATATATATATATATATATATGAATATATATATATATATATAGTAGTGAACATATACATACATATATATATATATCTGAATAATATCCAAACGGTGGGCATTCTCTTGTAATCTTTTGTTTTGCCACTTCTGCCAGACTACTTACACAAAACATTTTCAAACTGGAAGCTTTAAATTTAAACAGCTCAGAAGCTTAAATTTTTTTTGATTGAAAACACTTAGAAAAATTTGGACACTCTTATTTCTTTCCAATTCTTTAACTAAAAATTCCAAATTATCAAAATGGATGTCAGCAAGCAGATAAAAAAAAGTCATTCAATAAATATTTGTGGCTTCTATTAAAAGAAAATAGAACATTACATTTCAGGACACTTTTTAAATCACAAAAACAGTATCAATTTAAACCTTCAAGTTGGACACAGTGGTTATTTCTTTGTAAACACAAGCTTTCAGTTTCCACTAAAATCTAGCTTAAAGCCAGCAATACTTTTAATGAAATTAAATTTCAAGGACTTAATGTATAAACAGTTGTTCAACCAGTTCTCAGGATTTCTTAGCTAAATGGCAGGGCAGGACTGCACAGTGCTTCGATTTTTCTCTATTGCCTGTTACCCAAGAGACAGGCCTTTTCCAACCAGAATTCTTGCTACATCAGCTACATGCTGTTTATCTTTCGTTGCTCCCTTGGCAGTTATTATTTCTTAATGTGTTAATTGTAGTTCCTGGACCCTAGTGTGTGAGCATGTGTAATATTTGCTGTAATGATGTGGACAAATTCTGTATTCCTGGAATCTCGGAGAGAAAAATGTTATATACACTCTGGGCACAGTACATGCAGTAAGAGGAACCAATTGCAAAAATTCAAATAGCGTAAGAAGAATAAAATGGATAACTGAAAAAAAAATCTTTTCTTTCTTTTTGCTTATTCAGTTAGGATCCCTTCTCCTGCTCTTGGTTTGTGTGATATATATACGTTTTTAATTAAAACTTGAATTATGTCACTTGCTTTCCACCTTTTAACAATATTTCACAATGAATTCATTCCTAATAGCAAATAGTCAGGGGTAAGGAATGACTTTGCTGAGTGATGAGGATGGTTAATTATTAAAAAGAAACCTATGGATTTAAAACAAATTAGAACTCATTAAGCCTAGGTCTGCTTCCACACAGACCAGCTGATGTGAAAAAGCCTGTGGAAAATTGCGGTTCCTAGCTAACTCTTCCCTAGCAGAGAGACACCTCTGCTAGCAAGGGGTATCTTCACTATTTGGGCTTGTGGCAGAGGTGGCCAGTTTCTGATCTGCTGGGACAAGTTGTTCAGCCTGTGGCTCTCCTGCGTCTTTCCCCCACCCTTTCTTCAAGACCTCCTACGTCAGCTGCCTCCATTGATGCCACCCCATGTACACAAAGAAGTCCCACCTTGCTGCTGGGGACAGATGTTGGTCATGGTGACTGGTTCCCCGAGTGATCCAGGTGGTAAGCCCAGGTGAAAAGATTAGGTAGTCCAGATTTAGAGGGAGAGGAGACATAGGAAAATGCCTTCTTTCAGGAAGAATTTGACTTCTACCGTGGGACGCTCTTGCTGCAGCTGGGTGAACAATCCTAGCAGGATACATCAACTTACTCTCACATACGTAGGCTTATTTTTTATCTAGATTTGGTTGTGACCCTTAAGTTGTCTGTAGCTAGAGGCTTTTTGTTGGACTTTTACAGAATATACGGTGTGTTGAATTGGTTACTGTGGATCAAATACTTAAATAGAATATTAAATTTCTTAAATATTAAATTACTTAAATATAAAATTGTATGTACTTTTCTGAAATTCTTTAAGGAGGCAATGGATGAGTGTGTCCTCAGGAAAATCCTAATAAGGAGAGTAAAGAGTGACCTATAACCAGCGTTCAGGAGTTTCATTCTACATTTACAAGCATGCCATATATAGGTTTTTTTGTCTTGCTGAGATGTCCCTCAGTTTTTCTTTAACCTTACTGGGAGTGACACACTTCTGCTATGAAAAGAAACATCCATTCTGCTGGACAGAAATCAGCAATAACATTTTGACATCTGTGCAACAGTTTTAAATGAGTTATTCTGTGCATATCATGTTATTTGAGGAGCTAGCATATCTCTACTCATTTGCTACTCTCAGTCCATGGTGAAATCATCATCGACGCCAGTGGGAATTGGGAACATAGACTAGGGATAGATTTTGACCCACAGCTTGGAACGGTACTTGACTGCACTCCTGCAGAATATAATCAGAATAATATGCTTTGCCACCACCAGAGACCTAAAGACAATGTCAATCTGTTCCTTCTCTCGGAGTGTTTCAAACAAGTGCTGAAAAAAGATCTTAAATTTGAGAAATCATTAATAGTTTTGACTGTTGAGGTTATGCTCTGAAGAGCGAAGCTTGCCTATAATTTTGATGAAACCAATATTTTATATATGAATCTTTAGAAACTCTAAGCATCTATTGCCCACCAGACCCAGAGCACAAACTTGCAGCAGATCCAGGCCAGTCTCCAAATTCTGCCAAGTTAAGAGGGTTAAAATGAAACCGTCGCCAGTTCATATCAGAAGAGGAAGTTCGTGAGAATCCACTAGGTAAGCAGCATCTCATTCAGAAAAATAAGGCAAACTGCTATAAGAACATGCAGGTGGGACACAGAAGAAACTACAGTTAAAAAGTGGATCTGTTCAAGACAGCTCTTCGTAAGAGAAGATGGACATTTATCTTTCATTTAGCTTCCTAATTCAGCAAAGTGTTTTAAATTAAAACAATGTATGTGTTGTAAGATGTTAACATCTGTTAATTTATATGACGCCAATTCTCTGTAGCTGCATTCCAAATATAAATGCAGAGCACAGGGTGAAAATGTTCTCTTCTATGGGTTATTTTCATGTCATTGCATTCCATTAAAGATTATGATATAGCCTTCCACTGGTGTTTATTTAGTGGACAAAAATTTGGGAGCACTTAAATAACATAGCAGTGTGCCACCAAATCATCTACCCATCATTGTCAATGTTCTTCAAATCCCTAACTTTAAAAAGTAGAAAAGTCTTCCCCAATTTTTAATGTTCCCTTCCATTTATATCTGGTAAATAATATCGTACAGTATAAGTGGCCCAGTGTAGTACTTAGAAAGGAAAGACATATTATCCAGGTAACTATAAAACAAATGACTAGTGTACATTAAAGTATACATTAAATCTTATGTAGGAGAACATCTATTGAGAGAAGACACTTAAGCATATAATGAAAGTTAAGCAAATCCTTATAACCCTCTGAGGTCAGTAGAATTTAAGCATATGGTTAGGCCTTTGTAAAATAACGGCGTATGTTCTGATAGTAACAGAATAGCTGGAAGACTGGTGTTAAAGACTCTTGAGTCCATGTGTGTGTTTGTGTGTGTATAACTCTAGTATCACATTCCCCAGAGCTTTGCAATTAGCTGAAAGAAGTAAAATCATGATAAATACCATGGAGCCTTTGATACTCACATACAGTTCTTCAGTAAGTGCTGGGAAGTAGCTTATTCCTCCATTATTTGACAACAGGAGTTCTGCAGTTAATATTTCTCAAGGTGTGAGCTGATGTTTGGATTTCTACTTGTTATGCAGTCAGCAACCACAAGTGTGTATACATATGTGTGATATTTTCATAGTAACTAAATCTGTTTTAGCTTTTTATATGGCTGCCATTACCAGAGTGTCTGAACCTTCTTACCATCTTTGATCTACATCCCATCACTACGCTCCCTGGAGGCAGAAAGATATTATCCCCATTTGGCAGAGAGTAAGAAGAGACGCAGAGAGATGTCAAGTCTGGTATTAAAAGTTATTTTCATGCACAAATATGTGGACACACCTCTGGGGATATTTCAAAACCTCCTGTCTGCATATTTTGGACCCTGTTTGCTATCACAAACCTCGCTCAAAGTGGCTTGCTTGACCTTATGTGAGCAGTCCATGAGAGAGAATATGTACACCTCCCAATTCCCATGCTTAGAACTAGAAGCAGAGAAATATATCTTGCCAGGGTACATGTAATGTGGAGAAAGGATATACAGTAGACCACCTCCCCCCCCCCCCAAAAAAAAAGGAGAAAAAAAACAGAAGTAATATAGCAGAAGTAATATATGTAGGTGAA
This sequence comes from Rhea pennata, assembly GCF_028389875.1. NCBI lineage: Eukaryota > Metazoa > Chordata > Aves > Rheiformes > Rheidae > Rhea > Rhea pennata. Next base: position 134,219,465 of record NC_084663.1, on the reverse strand, counting down.
AAATGCTGCATGGTTTTTATTGCCACTTGATTAGAAAGATATGTGTAGTTTGTGAGTATCCATTAATTAGCAGTGCAGTTGCTCTGTACTAGTATCAATAAAACCTTAATAGTACATGATGCTGTTCTGTGATTTCTTTCCTTTTTTTTCCACATCCCCTTATGAATATATTTGTATACAAGTGCAATTGCATACTGTATACAACATGTATATACTGTGGGTGATTAGATAGAAAGGGATTGTAAAATCTTTAGCAGCTACTTTCCATGTTATTTTTCAGACTTTTAAAAAAAATTAAAAAAGGATCTCTGATATGCAGCACTTTCTGACATGTACAAAATAATCAATATTGTTTTTCTTTATTTTACTGGAATATGTTAATTCTTAAAATGGCTTCTGAACAGTCATTCTTAGATGCGTTTAGTGACTGCAGTTTGATGGGTTAGCAACAACAACAGAAAAGGCTCTCCTTCATTTCCTTTATATGCATGTTGTGCAGCTTTTTGAACAGTGCATCAAACAACACTGACTGGAAATTTCCAGGCCCATTTCCTGTCTGGTGCATGCTCATAAAGCAAGATTGTCTGTACGGTACATAGCTGCAGTACTGCAGAAAGTCAATAAAGAGCTGACCACCTCACCTCTATCAAAAGCAGTTGAGAAGCCCTGCCTCATCTGCCTTATTAAAACCTCACTTGACTCCTGCAGAGAAACATAGCTGGAAACCCTGAAGAGAAGGAATAAAAGGAAGGCTGAAATTGCAGTGAGTACTCTACATGTAGGTCTTGTAGTAAGGTTAAAGAATATTTATTATAAAATAAACCAAAAAGGCAGATTCATTAAAACATTGCATTAAATGTAGGCATCTTATTTGAACTTCTGACTCTTCAACATACAGTATGACACAGAGATAAGATGGTTAGTTATCACAGCAATGAGTAGATTTAAATAGCTCCCTAATGGATTTGTATTTTAAATTTAAATATAGATTATGCATATATATATATGTGTGTGTGTATGTATATTTAATCTTTACATGAAAAGGCATGATGTAGGAATACATACAGAAAGCAGAGTTTATTCTGCAAAATGTATTTTAGTGTATTTTCAAACATTTGTTTGAAAAGATGCTTTTTTTTTTCTTATATAGAAGTAATTGATTGAATGTTTGCCAAGGTTTCAGTAGTATCCGTCAGAAAAATCCCTACCCCCACCTTTACAGGGCCCACTAGCTTTTTCTCACCTTAAAATGAAAAAAGAAAGAATTTTACCAGAAAGATCATTGCTTTAGCTTAATATTGTAAGATTTCAGAGATTGAATTTTCTGATAGTAATGAAATGAACCCTGAGTTGTGCCATGAATTTGACTGTAGTTAATTTGATTTTTGAGATGCTCAACAAAGCTAGCCTATTAGCTTTAACCTCGCATACTTTGGATTTGTATGAAGTGATATTTATACACACACACACACACACACACACACACACACACACACACACACACGCGTGTGTATGTATCTATAATACGAAAATCTCGCTCTTGCAGTTCAGTTGTTTTTAACAATTGCTGTCAATCAGTAGTTACTAAATATAGAACTGTTGGAAATGGTATTTGTTGTGTTGCTGACTGTTAATCCCACTATGTTTATTGCTTTGGTGGTACAGGGTTAGTTTGCCTTTTCATGAGGAAAAATAATGCTGAATATCTCAGCAAAGAGACATGCACAAATGCTGACCTGCAGCTTTAGCAAGTCCTCATTGATCTTAATAAGACTGGTCATGTGAATAGGAGTGACTTGTGTCAGAAGGGATTTTTTTTGACTGAAACTCAGTTTCTATTTATCTGATTTGCCTCTGCAGACTTGCCAAGAAGCAATGGCTATGGTGTGGGGACATTCTGCAAGATGGACCAAACATTTTGTCCTTTTTTATATACAAGTTAATAAAATGGTGGAAGGTGGGCTTTTATTTCTATGTCTGTAGCTATCTATCTATATATATGTATGCCCATCTTCCACCCTTATACACCGTGTGTGTGTGTATGCTTTGTGTGTGTGTGGGGGGGTGTATGTATATATAGTCATTATGCATTAAGCAAAAACAGCTTTGGATAAGAAAGTATCTTGTGGTGTCAGGAAACTAACAGCACAAGGCTGCAGATAACTTGCAATAGTGTTGAACAGCTGATTGTGCAGGGAAAAACAGAAAGAGGATCTGAAGCTGTGAGAAGATTGGTCACTATGGGAAAAAAAATTAGGAGGATACAGTTTCCAGGACAGGGGATTAGGAGAGCCTGGGGAGGGAGGAGATGAACGGCAGGGGCACACAAGTCGGGAGTGATACTGAAAGTTTTCCAGGCAATGGGCAAAGGTTGAGCTGCAAAGGAGATAACTGCCATGAGTTGATCGTGGGAGGTCCTGTAAGCGGGGGAGTGTGAAATCTCAGTAGAAGCCGGGAAATATATAACATAGCGATGTGTAGGAGGGAAAGTGCCCATAGATGGGAAGCGAGTTGGACACATGGCTGGAAACAAGGCGTTTGGTCTGGATTCGTGCCGCTGAACTAAGTCAGGCACTTCAGCGAGGAGCCAGCTTGCCATGGTGCGGGGGGAGACTCCGTTGTCCCCAGAAACTTGCCTGGAGGGGTCCCTCCACCACCTGGGAAGGGACCTGGGTGACCATACTGCTCACTTAGATGCTTTTGGCTGCATCTAAGCAAGTGGCTCCTAGCGTGTGCTCTGTACAGGAGTAAAACCCCCAAATGCACGCCTTTAGCCTGCTGAGGGAAAAACCTGAGCACTCAGGCCAGGAGCAATGCAGCAGGTCCCCAGGTTGGGCAGCCAGAGGAACGGGGTGGGGGCTGTTATCCCATCAAGCTGCTGGCTGTGTGGCCATGTACCTGGCCTCGCTGAGGTGGTGCATGGTAGGGCTGGTGCAGCGACGGCAGGGCAAAAAGCAGCTGGCTCGCGGCCTTACCAGAGCCTGCCGAGCTGGAGCTCGGGTGTCTCCCCCATTCACTGCTGGGAAAGGAAACGTTTCATAAGTCTGAACTTTCTGCTTTATGATTTTTTTTCAGTTTCTCTTCTCTTCGTGCTGCTTTCAGTAGCCCAGCTGAAGGTGAGGTTCCCTGTGATGTTGGTGAGAATCAGACTGACCCATCAAGTAGCAGAGGAAGGGGAAAACCATTAAAGCGAAGAACCACCGACTTTCTCAGGCGAGGGGAGCCCTGTAGCACCGAAGTTAGCGCTAAAAGACAATGGAGGGGAGAGAAATTTGTCAACCCTTTCCTTAGGGAGGTGCTGACACATGGCCTGTACCAGAGCCCATGAAAAACATACGCTCCTGGCACAGGGTTGCCCTGTGAAACCAGTCAAGGGAGTGAGGGAAAAGGGAGAGCTGGGGACAAATGCAGTTTATTTGTATCTGTAGGTTTATTCCTGTCAGCCTGTGCCCGGTGAAGTAGAAACATGGCAGGTGTGGGGATGGCACCGCAAGCGGCCCCGCGGAGGGGCCTGCCTCTGCAGGAGCTGCACCTACCTCTGCGCGTTTTCCCCGTGACTGCGCCTCTCTATGTGGGCAGAGGTTGGATGCAGGATTTAATCCTTGCTGAAAGGGATGATACAACTTCAGTAGTGTGACTAGGTTAGAATAAGTCAGAGCCACGGTGTCGGAAATTTCCCGGCCAATGCTGGCTAGAAAGGAAACAATTTTACACATCAATAATTTTTTATGATTAATAATATTATCCTGCCTTAATTGAAAAATGGGCTGGGGCCCTTCCGAAAAAATTAAGCTGCAGGAATTAGTATCTAACCTCTTAATGATGCATGTATATTTTTACACGCTGCGTATTACTGTCAGAGCTTTTGGAAATAATAGTGCAATGTATTGTAATAAAAAATTGTCCTGTGTTGTTTGTAGTTGTATGGCACCATTCTGTCTGGCTGACTTGACTTTAACAGCCTAAATGCTTGGGTAGAACCAGTGTGAGGATGCTGAAATCCTTTTAAAAAGAATTTATGTACAAATAGGAGGATGATGTGTAGGCTCCAAGCTCTGCTATCAGTTGTTATTGCTGAGAGGTATTCACAGCGTGTTAGTGCCAGACATAGCATTAGCGATTGTCAGCCTCAGTGCCCTTGTGGAAAGTCGGTAATAAAATAAGAGAGGGCTCCTGTTTGTGTGATTTTTAAACACCAATGAATCATTTTGCATAGTAACTTGATTGTTGTTGGGATGAGTTTGTGTAAGGGTCTTTGTGAGCCACTTTCTCTACCTAAACAAAGCTTGAGAGGGAGAAAAAGATGATGCCAAAGGACAGGGAGATTTGTTATGGCTGGCAGAAAGCTTGCGGCTCTGTTCTGCCAAGCTTCACCAGACAGCACACAGCGACGGAGGGCCGTCTCATGCCTTTGCCCTTCTACCTACCCACAGCCGGGCAACCCCGGGGACGGGTCCGGTTATGGCTTAAAGGCATAATACCCATTTCAGATGTCTGGCCCTGAATCTTTGTCGAGGCCAAAGCAGCATAAGGAAGCTTCACTTAAAGACTGTGAGGAGGTCTGGGCCCCTGATACGGACAATCTGCAGCAAAATTAGATAACTAAAATCCCTTTCAGGCATATTCTCCTTGCGTCATCCATTTCCCACGTACTGCTCAGAGGCCCATGGCAGCAAACGGGGAGAGCAGCTCCTGTTCAGAACGAAACGATATAAATGTAAGAGTTGTCCGTGTAATTTGTTAAAATACAAACACTTGATTCCCCAACCTAGAGCTGTTAAATAGTTTCATCAGTTTAAATATTGCTAACCCAAACATTTGAATATTATGAGTCAAATCTCCCTAGAAACCACACAGTGAAAAATAAACGTATTTGGAATCGCTGATGCTTTCAAGTTTCTCTGGCAGACTAGGTGTGAGAAACCTCTCCTTCTCTTCCTTCCTAGGAGAGCTGCCGCTCCCATGTAGTCAGTAAGCTCCAAGAGCTGGGTCTTTTGGAGGAAAACAGTGTGAGACTTGAAACAGCCTCCTGACAGCTGGCAATGCTGTGCCTTTACCAGTGCTCAGCCAGCAAGAAGAGAGTAAAGCTCAGTGAAAGAAACGTTCTGGCTGTGCTGTATTCCTCTGTGAGCAACCTGCCCTCAGCTTGGGGTTGCGGAACTTGAGTTGCTCACCCAAGTGCTCAGCCAGGGTGCTAAGTTTGCCTTCTCGCCCAAGGACAGCCTCAGCCACCGTCCTTGGGCCTGCTGTGTCCCAAAGGGGAGCCCACAGTCTTCCCCAATTTTGCTGATGAAGCAACAGTGTGTGTGTGGGGGGGGGGGGGGGCAGAAAGAGGTGATGGTGAGGAGGCACTGGTGCTTTCCTGTGGCCCTGCCAGCTCCCCGATCTGTTGTTGATGTCTGCATGGGTTGGCCCTGGTGCACCTTCACAGTCATTCTCCAAAGTGTCTAAATTTGTGGCAAAGGTCTGTTTAGCTGCTTTTCCTTTGTATTTCAGCCAGTGTTCCTATTAAAACAGACAATAAGGAAGTCTGCATTAATGTGCTTCCTTCCATGCCTCCCTCCTTTCCCCCCCCCTCCCGCCCCTATCCTCCTCGTCCCTAGAGGAAACGCTCATCTCTGCCAAGATCCTGGCTTGCAAAAGTAAACAATGTGAAATTACAATAAAATGTTTTGATTTGCTGGATCTGACATTCAGGAGCTGCACAACCCAGAGAATTATAAAAAGAATCTTCTACAGACTGCCAGTGTGAGGAAAAAATAATCTTTCATTTTGAGAGCGTTTCAGATCCAAGCATTAGGGCAGCGTAGATGAAGAACGAGGGATTTCTTTGCCAAACCTTAAGGTTCTTAGGAGGTTTATATTGCAGCATCTGTCAACAGCTTTCTGTCTGATATCTGTCGGTGATTGGCCATTGCATAATCAATGTCAACGTTTGGGGCTTTGCGTATGTGTGTGTATATGCGCTGTTGTTGCTTGATATTTTAACACTTGGTAGTATAGTAGTGTAGGGAAAGCCCTGGGAATGAAATATGCGAGCTGAAATTTGTTTCCTCGGGGGTTCTTCCAAATAATTCAGACTAAGGCGAGCCTCAGTGGAGGTGTAATCCCTGGGAGATGAGCTTCCTTGGATGCTTGCCAGTTTAGCAGGCTGGGTAATCTGCACTGTCATCAAGATTTGCGGATTAGCCTTAGTGAAGCTAGTTGGCTTTGACATTTCATTAGGGAAGTTTTCAGTAGTTTTTCATCCCTGGTCTTTACGCTGTAAAATATGGATGATTTTTTTTTTTTTTTTATCCTTACACCTTTTAACGTTTGTGCAAGTCAATACCAGGACTGCAAACATCCCTCTCCTCTTTTTTTTTTTTATTCATTGCTTGCTTATGAAAGTCTAACTGGGTCAAAGGCTAATTTTGTAGAGGAACTGCTTTTCCCGATGAAAAACAGTAAATTTTCATCTGGATAGTGTAAGTTACCAAGCTGTTGTCTCCCAAAGAAAGGATAAAAGCAAATACTATTTATCTTATAATCTGCAAATATTTTGAAAAGTGAACCAGAATATCAATAAAATGGCTTAACATCACAGTCTCAAAAGAGCTTTTAGGACATTTGTTTAAAAATAAAAATATTAAATTTAGAGGAAAGAACTGTGCAAATGAGAAGGGAGTATGTATGAGTGACAGCGTCATAAATTGTCTAGAGGGTTCAAGGAACTGGGGAAGGACACTGTGTCCTAAAGTCGCTTGTTCATAGAGACGTTCCTACTGATAAGAGCTGGTTGTTGTTTGTGGTGACAGTGATCGAGGAGGACAAGGTAAAGGATCACTCTGTGAGCTCCTGCAGTGCTTTTCAGAAATCCGGATGTGGCCTGGTTTATTTATCATACCTAGAGGTGCTTTAACTTTTGGCCTGCTCTACTGTATGGCTGTGTGTCCTTGGAGCTTCTTTCTCAATTTCCATAATCCTCTCTCAATCTTTTTTACATTAATGTATCCACACAATACTCCTTCTCCAGATACTGTCCTTTCCCTTCAGCTGAGAAAAGATATGTCCCAGATATGTCCCCCTAGAGACTTAGTGCTGCAGTTCCCAGGGGCACGAGTTGTGCAAGCCTACTGTCGAGGACAGGTAGACAAATGACTCATAGGCCAGCATGTCATTGACAGTACACTGTGGTCCCCTCTCCTCTTACATACTTGGCATGTTACTGATTCCAGTGCAGGGTTGCAGACTTGTAACTCAAGGCCTCTTTTGTCAACCTCCCTTCCTAGGTCCACATGCACCTGAGAGCTGGCCTGGTTAACTGCTGTCACACTGGCTGTAGCCCTAAACAGTTTTGTGCTGCTTCTTGTTAAATGGTTATGTCTGCTTTTAGTTCTCTGAGGTATTGCTGAGCAGAGAAAACAGAGACACTGGGACCCTGGCCCCATGTAATGGCCACCCTGGAGTGGGAACTCTAATGTGGGGAACAGAGAGAAAAAGAAAGAGGGCAAGATTTTTGGACAGAGCCAAGAGGGATTAGTTATGCAAGGTGAAGGTGGCAGTGGGGACATGAAGCTCCACCTTGCAGTGGTGTCCTGGGGGAGGGAGTTGCTTGTTGCTCTTTGGCCGTGTGTGCCTCCTCACTTCTCCCTCCTCTCCTTTGCTGGTACTGGCATGCCTCCTTTACTGTCCTGTCAACGTCCTCTGTCCTGGGCACTGTGGGTAACAACGTACAGAGTCCGGTTCCTGAATTCTGTGTTAGAGCACTGCTTTGTGCTTCTGGTGCAAAGCCTGCAGGACGGTGAGCGAAAAGGAAAGATTAGTTAAAAAATTATTTACAGTGTTCTACTCAGAGAGAGAGAGAGAAAAAAAAAGGAATTAACAGAAGTGTTAGACTGAATGTTTGGGGGTTTCAGTGATTTATCTGTCAATTGCGTCACTGCAAACCCATTGTGGAGTTAGACCTTCATAGATCGGGAATAACAAGCAGTGGAACTAAACCTCTACTGAGCGATTCTGCTTGAATTTATTTTTGTGAGAGAGGAGGCTACAATTAGCAGAAATAGATCTTACATAAAAGGCTAGGCATCTTGCAATTTCAGAGGTCTTGATTTGGGATGCAGCAGTGTTTTTTTAGCACATATTCCTATGACCTTAAAGATGGAAGAAGAGAATTTAAGTGGGAGTGTGGGTGGGTGTGCACACATGTGCATTAGCACACATGGATATATACAAACACGTTGTTCCTGTAGAAGGTGAATATCAGTTCTGATTATCTGAATATTGATCTGAATTTAGAAAACAGCTTTCTGAGAGCAGGTATCAGAACTGCTATATTTACCAGCACAATGAAATCAGAGAAGCTCTCAGTCCCTAAATCACAGTACAATATTTGCCATTCCAATTTTTATGGTTATACTGAGCAAGCAATAATATCCAAAGAATTTTATTGTATCAAAGTAGTAAATCTGTATTGACTCTTCTTGGGCTGTTTCAAGTTCATGTTAATTTGGGCTTGAGAATGTTTTTGTTTGTTTTTTTTAGACTTAATTTTGTTTGCTTTAGTTATTTTGTTTCTCAGACTATAGGTCTACTGTTAAATTACATCAACCCTTGTTCATAAAGCTTGGGACATTTGCTGTCTTCACATTTTCTACTCAATTTTACTATTTTGCTGATTGGAGAATTTGAAGCACAAAGTGGTTTTGAGTAGGCCACAGGAAACTGTGGCTTCAAGGCAATGATAAGAAATTTCTTAATGACTTAGTAAATGACAATATGCATCTGAACTTGATTTTCGCTCAGATCCAGACAGGTTATTGCTTACGGATGGCTTCAGTGCGATTTCTCTTCTAGAAGACAAAGTACAAGAAGATTTGTATGTAGAAGTGACGATAGATAGAAACTAGCGTATTTTTCTTCAAGAGCCTTGACTGTTGTCCTCAATATATTTGTACTCAGGGAGAACTCAGCCTCTGTAATTTTAGCTTTGTAATTTTTCAAAACTGTGGAGATACATCACTTTCTCAGTTGTGGTCAGAGATATTTTTCATCTGTATTTGACTACTCTTTTAGAAAGACCAATAGGCATCCCTTAGTTGGTCTTGCTTTTGCAGGCTAAGTACATTGCACAAATGAGTACCTTTTTATTGCTGCTCCATGTGTATCTTCCTGATGCAGCTGAATTTTCTGCCTCTCTCTATTTCAGCTATTCCTTACAGCATCCCTCACCTTACCCCTGTCTGCAGCTCTGTTTCCTCAATTCTCCCTTCCATTTCTCCTGCAGCAGTCATGCATTTTTTTCAGATTCTTTGATGCCTAGATCTGTTTATGTGTTGGACCCTGCACCATCTTCTCTTTTTCGGGCAGATGCCATGTGTGTCCCCACAACTGGGTCCCCAAATCTCTCTACCAGTGCCAGGCCTCCATGTGCTACCACTTCCTTCCATTACAGCTACTCTTAGGAATAAATCATGAAGAGCGTCAACCTAGTGACCTTTCTTGGGAGGATGTGCAAAGGATGAGATGAATGGTACTGTTCTGCTTGAAGGCGTTCAGTGACTGCTATCAAGTGGTCCTTTGATCTGGAGACAACCCAGAGGTCCTTGAAGTTCTGCAATACAGATGTCAGGGGCTTTGTATACTCTTCTCCTTCCTTCACTTTCTGCTCCTTGCTTTGTTTTTGAGAGACTTGCTTCTGATCTCAATAGGACTGGTGTCTTAGCTACTTACAAATGAATCTACGTTTCTGGAATTGATCCAGTACAGGTCTCTAAAGTTATTGCACAAAGATCCCACCAAGTTGAACGTGGGCTTTTACAACCTGCATGACCTAATATTAGTGCAGAACACATTTTTCTTTAAGGACCAGTAGCAGACTTCTGAGGTGCTTGAGGGAAAAAGTAGTCATGCTTATGTGCACAGACCCCAAACCTTTATTTAATTATTTCTTACAGCCATATTTTTAAGGAAAGGAGTTCCAGTGATTTCATATCATCTGAAGGATCACATAGCAGCCTGATCTTATAAATACATTAAGCAGTATTTGTGTTCACTTTTTTTCGCTGGTCAGCATGATGATCAGCTCTGGCTTAAAAACAGCTCTTTTTTTTCTTTATTTTACTCCCAAATTTACTCCCTGACGGAAACTATGCCTATCACATGTTTAAAGCAGATTTTCTCCTCTGTGTGTTTAGAGGAAGGTAAAGGAAGTGATAAATCTCTAAAAAAACAGTATGATAAAATAAATACTGTCTAAATAAGGGGCCAGATACAGGGTCTATTACTCATTCAGTGTCTTGATCTCTACTGCCCCATTGACTACTGCTTCAATATGACTAAATGTGCCAGAAGCTGGCTTCTTGTAATCAAATAGGAATGCCAAAAGCTAGAGCTGTAGATCACAAAATGCAGTAAATAGCTGGAGTACTGTTCATCAGCTGTAGATAGATTTGGGGAACTGAAAAAAAAAGATGCGTTTCATCAACTGAAGAACCATCTGCCATGTATGAAAAAGCTTAAGTAAAAACTTCAGGGTTTTTAGAGTTTTTGACTTCCCTTTCCTTCCCCCCGGTAATTTGAGGAAAATCTATCATCCTTCCTATTTGTTTTGACATGGGAAAGATTTTATAATTCACATTTCTTGCACTCTCTGTTAGCCTCAGATTGATAACAGGATCAAAGTACCAACTACATGCTCATCCCTTCCCACGCTGTGTTGCTGCTGTTTGGAGCTGGGGAACAATTAGCTACAGATTACAGTAATACGACTCCTGTAATCTCATGTTTTTGTGACACCAGTACCCTAGTAATTGCAGGGCAATTGTTAGCTTTCTGGAGCAGAAATTGTGGGCTAGATGAAGGCAGGTGCTGAGCATCCCACATTGCTGCCCAAGTCCCTTGCAGCAGTGGCCTCTTGGGGCCTCGTGGGCAGCTCCAAGCACCACGCAGCATCATACCTCTGGGAACTGCCGGTTAGCAATGGCAAATGACAGCTATTGCTTTGCCCGCCCTCATTCTTCGACCAGAGGAAAGGGAAAAGAGGAGGAAAGCTTTTGTTTCTGAGGGCTGAACTCCTCTGGAAGTGGCTAGCGGGTGCAGAGCGGAAGCCTTCTGCTTGCAGATTGTCCCTACTCCACAGCGGGTTGACTTCAGCTAAAATAGTAATCTGTGAATCTTTGAAGTACGTTCATCTTCTGAGTCATTTCCGTATCGCCTGAGTGGCAGTGTGATGCTAAGGGATGCGAGTCTCACGTCACAAAGACTTGTAGACTTTCATCTCACAGTGGCCTTTCGACCTCATTCATCATTTCCTGCATCAATGGCAGCTTTTCTTTGTTTTTTCCCCCCAAAACACCTTAATTTTTTTAGCATTTTCCAAACAGTATCTATGAACGATAGAAATGCACAAAGACTATGTTAGGTGCTTTTCCTGTCTTCTAAATAGCCCTCATTTCTTTTGTCTACAAATTATTTAGTTCTTAATGGAAAGTATGAAAGTATGAGAGTAGTACTAGCAGAACAGGTTGCCTTCTCCTGAGTTTCCCATAGTCAACAGTACGTGGCAAAGAAATACTGTCTCTCTGGGCAATTTGGAATATAAACAGCTGTGCTTCAGCTTGTCAAATGGACCACCATTATCAGAAATCAAATTCTTTTATGGCTTATGATTTTAATATAATCACTTTAAAAAATCATCCTGATTTTCCAGTGCTCTCACTTCTTTTCTGTAGCTGAAATTGCCAGTTACGTTAAGTAGTTTGTGACAAGCCAAAAACCCCCTACACTCCCTTCAAATGAAATCTACAGAGATATCCATTTTACTCTTGAATCAGTCTAAAGACTTAAATGTGAAAAAAAATCATATCCTCCCCCCCCCCCCAATCAGTATAATTCTCTTGGTTTCATTAAAGAAATTTTTCCTTTGCACCAGACTGATGCTAAACTGGATTCACTAAATCTTCTTACATTGTAAGTAGCAGTGACCCAGATAAACACATTTTAAAAATTCAACTACTAAAACTAGAGTGTGCTTGCCTTTGTAAGATGCAACAAGAGATCGTCTAAAAAAATTCTACAGATTTATAGGGGTAGAACTTACTATTGTATCATTAAAAGGAGATTCATAGACTAAATTAATTCTTTTAAATTGCATATACAAATCTGCCTGTAAAGAGTGTTACTTAGTTTGGAGGCAGGCATTTTAAAGTTACAAAGATACCTATGGGGGAAAAAAAAACTTTTTGCCTTTTGCAGCATAAAAAAGGCCATTTAGAAAAAGAGGAGGAATTGTATATTTAAGAATGTATCATAATACAGCCACATAAAATCAAGATCATATAGGCAACTACAGAAATTGCATTTCCTTTCTTCTCAGTGCCTGAGTTTGCAACTTTAAAGGTATTTTAACGTAGTGAGTGGGATTCAGTCCCAGTCCAATCCACTTGGTGCCCGCTATCCATCTAAATCCAATGCCTAGAGGAAACCCTGACTGTCACAGCAGTTGAGTGACACCTATCATTTTCCATCGACTGTATCAAGGACATATTGCTTTGTTTACCCAGATTAAGGTAAACACATCCTAGGGCCAAAAAACTTTTGGTTGAACGGTGCCAAACTGGATTGTACTCGTCGTTTCAGGGACTCGTTTGAGGTATCTTCTTCAAGACCAGGGCATAGAAACAAGTTCTGCCGTGTGGCAGCTGACGCTCCTCTCAGCTTCTCCCGGCGCAGCAGTAGGAGAGCTGTTATCAACAGCCCCGTAACACAGTCTGCTAGCACTTGAGCTAAAAGAGCAGCTAGCTATTTTAACTGAGAAAGCTGTTATCCCTGGTTGATGAATTACTGGAGTCAACTGCTTCACTTCATGATCCGAACCCAGTCTCGTCGGGTGTTCTTTGAGGGTTTCTCTGCCTGCAAGTGGATGCTTTTCCCCTCTTACCCAGTTTTCTGCCCTTTTTTTGTGTGTATTAGCAGCGTCTGGGATACTCAGATAACAACTTTACTCCAACTTTGGAGTGTGCGCAGTCAAACTGCTTTGACGAAAATCTCTTTGTAGTAAATATTATCCTAGTCATAACTGGCTTTTAAAAACCCTCCAGACCTTGGTATTTTGTTGGTTGGTGACTGTTAACACTTGTGTGCCTAGCTCGCTGCGGAGCTGGCACCCTGCTCCCGACGGTCCCCATGCAGGACAGAGGTCTGTGTTTGTGGAAAGGGCTGTATGGCATCTCTCACACTCTATAACTTGCTCAAACATGGACATTTCCATTCCTTTAGTTTTGTGAATTTTTAGACCAAAATGTCAGATCTGTTTACACAAAGAAGAAATATACACTACCAGGAACAATCCGATAATAAACAACCCGTAATTAGAGCGAGAGGCATAATGGGACCTAATCCCTCAGTGCCTGTTTAGACAATTAAACCAAAACAGTCAGCCGTGTGCTCCCCGCATCCCATGTCCTGAGACGTGGCGTGCGGAGCTGCCCCATCGGCTGTATGGTTGGTGCAAGGGCCATAGCTGTCGCATTGCTGCAGTCCCCGGCCCCACTTGATGCCCGAAGCCAGGGCGCAGCTTCCAACCTGCTGTTGATCTGCTGTCTCTGGGTGGTTGACCTCTAGTTTATAAGGAAAAGTTCGTGCCAGACCAAATCATTAGCTGAGGATCCTGATTCTTGGATTCAAAGAACACTTAAGGGTTTGAGTTTTCTTTCTGATTTCCCTGTAGCTAAATTCAAGCTGTTCAGAGTTGCAAAGGGAGAGGAAAAGCTATGGAAGACAAAACCTTATCATTATTTTAACCAAGTCCTGCATGGTGCAGTATACAAGTTCAACTTTAATCATTGTAAGGACGGGGAAGGGTTTATCAGGCATTTATTATGCTGGGCTACTTTGGAATCTTTAGAGTTTTTTTTTTTCTATTTGATTAATTTTTGGTAGTAGCAAGCTCTCCTGCATAGTCTGGTTAGCATTAAGCTATAAAATTGCTAATGTCAGACAAAAAGTCAATATAGTCTATTGATTTTTTGTACTTTGGCTGTGTGCTGCAGCAGCATTTACACTGAACATTGAAGCCACCTGGCGGTGGCAAGGTAAGTACCTGAGAAGTCTCCAGGCCCTGCTATCCAAGGCCACACACGTCAACTTTGTAAATGAGGGTCTGGCCGTGTGGCCTTGCCAGAGTGAAGGCAAGTTCTACATCCAACAGCCAGCTGTGTTGCTTTTAAAATTACTGTAGTTAGTATGTGCAAAGTATTTTCTGAGAAGTATACCAAATAGAGATCTCCCCATAGCTGTCAGTGTATGAGGGAGCCAAAAAAAAAATGTAGAGTAGTCATTATGGACTAGGCCCATATTCCCCACTGGAAAGATTTTGGTTATCAGTTTTGTTAACCGTGGCTCCAGCATGCTCACTGTCTCAGCAGAAAGTTCATCTCATGGTTTACAGTTGGTCATAACTGCCTTGGTACCCTGCCTTCTTAACTGTAACCATTGCAGCAGGCCAGGTCAGCAAGGGTCTACTCAATTTCTCCAACTATGGGTCATGCTGCCTTTCTTGGGAAGATTCAGATGGGGTCTCAAAGGGTTTGTGCTAGCCAGGGGACAGCTAACTATCCGACTTAGGCAGGGGACAGCTAACTATCTGACTTGGTTTGGTTTTTGCTATTCAGATGCTTATTCAGGTCAGCCAATGGTTTGGCAAATTAACGTATCCATCAACATGTAGGAGCAGCAACTTTCACTGCATTCACAGACTTCTGCTTCAGGGCTGTGTTTGTGGGAGCCCTGCAGTAAAAACAGAGGTTTTCTTGGTTGCCTCCTTAGCTCTCTCGGCTTCTTTTGCAACCCTTGTTGCAAAATAGCTTGTTCCTGCTGTGCCTTTTATATTTCAGACTTTGGATGTCTTTTAGCCATAATACCAGCCAAAGAGGCACCAGTAAGAGCCCTGCAGCTGGCATTTGCTGCCCTGCCAGAGGGAGCAGTTCACCACCACTGTGCCAGGTGAGCATCTGTAATCATGAGCTGTGAAGGACACTCATGGGAGGCCTGCACGGGAGCTGAGCCCCACTGCGGGCAGCGAGGGTGATGCTGATTGCTTCAGAGAGGCACCGCTAAAGGCAAAGCTTCACAAGGTGGCTGGAGCCTGGCTAACACGTTGCTGTCACCAAAAAGGTCTTCCCAAAACTTCCTCCACGGCTGCTGGCTTTGCCCTTCACAGCATGCTCTGGATGGGTGCTGGTGCTCAGGCTGGTAGGGAAATCACCCAGGCAAAGAAGAGCCTTGGATAGTTTGGGCTGAATGAGCTGATGTAGCTCAGTGAAAGGTCCAGTATGCGTCGGAGCAGAGGGTACGGAGGGGGGACTGCGTGGCTTGGGGCAAGGCCAAGTGGCGTCAGTCCTCCCCCTTTTGCCAACAGCAACTTCTTAAGTTAGCACGATTGTTTTCTGTAACTCGGCTCTAAAAAAATATCGAGTGTTTTGTACTTCGCTGGCACTCCTGCTGTTTTTATCTACAGGAAAGGTATGATTTTTATAGCTGAGCATGCCTTCCAACATATGGATTTGCCTGAGGCAAGACAAGCGAGTACGCTTTCTTAGGGCTTATACAGGCTGCAGACGCTTTTTATTCCCTGCAATTATTATGTAATTAAAATTACTCCCTCTTTGTTTTGTTAATCTCTCTCGCTCTGCTGTGTTTCTTTCAGGTTATAGGCAGCTAGTCGCTGCCGTAAGAATTGCAGTAGTTTGTGCCCTGGTAGGAACGGGCTGTGCTTTTGCTACCCTAGCTTCGGATGTCCGGGAACGAGGGAAGAAGTCAGTGTCGCTGTTTCTCTTCCAGTCAACTCGGGGTAGGAGGCAGCCGGTAATGGCCAGCATTTTCTAAGGGAAGAGAAGGTTTGAAATGGTTAAACCGGGGCACCAAAATGCAGTTAAAACTCCCCACGCCCAGTACTGTACGCGGAAATGCTTAGCTCCAGATACAAGAATGGCATGTCAGGAAAATACATTGCTGCCTGAAACGGAGTGTACACAAAGTGCGAGAGACAAAAGTGCCCTCATACCCACTCGCTCACAAGTGCCTCACAAAAGGGCTTCTCTGGGACTGACCTTCCGTTCAGCCTTTTCTTACACAGCTCCTGTATTTGTATTAATGTGTGAGACAAGAGAATACAGCCTCCGGTCTTATCCTGTTGTTATTAGGAGGATAAGCTAGGCCATGGTACAGCCAAGGAGATTTTTATTTGTGGGTTGTTTGTTTGGCTTTGCTGAAGGAAGAGTCTGTGAGAAGGATGCTCTTTTGCAGTAGAGCATCACCTTACATTTGCATATCAGACAGTCTGCTGCTTGTGCGGAGTGGCCTGAAGAATAAGAAAGAGCAGAGTTAATTTTTTTTTCTGTCAGAACTGCACCAGTCCGCCTATAGGTATTTTTTATCTGTTAGTTTTGTTCTTGCTTTATTTTTTTTTTCTTTTTTCTTTCTTAAATGAATGGAGCTGTTTAATCAGCTTTCTTGCTTTATGGTCTACAGTCTGTGTACCAAAATTCATGTATTTAGTGGTCTGTCCTTGAAAAACTGAAAATGTATGGAATTAACATAAGGCTTAAATTCTTTGTGCTCTTCAACCTTTTCATGCAGATCTGAGCCCCGAATTTCATGGATGTATAACAACTGGGAGAGCTGAGCCATAATCACACCGCAGAACATGTTTCTAAACTCCTTCCTAAGGCTGAACTGAATAGCCAAATACAAAATCCAGCAGTCAGATTTATTGGAGTGGCCTGGTGACATTTCCCAGAGGACTTGCAATCTATGATGATGGATTACGCTGATCCATTAATGTAGTAGTCTCATCTGGGAAAGATGTAATTGTCGTTCTATATCCTGCAGTTTCCATAAGTTTTTCAGAACACGTAATAGCACACATCACAATGGAAATTGCTTGTGAAGAATGTTGCAGTAAATATGTCAGGGACTCTATATCGTTCAGCAGGGTACTTCTGTGCTGGTACCATGCAGCCATCATTAAGATAGGGGAAGTGATAATAACAAAATTTGGTGTACTGCATTCATAATGCAGTGGTCTCCAAAGGTTTAGATGAAACACTGTGGGTAGTCGTGGTTTTTGTTTCCTCTCTCAGTACATATCTGCCAAATGTTTTCATGTTGACTGGTTCATAGCATCAGGAAAATGGTATTTGCTTTTACCTGCAATAACAGTGCTATTTCCACAGCGCTAGTTGCTCTACCTACATTTCCTGAAATAACCTTTTTTATGAATTGTTGGAGTCTGTATCTCTGGTAACAAAGAGCATTACTGCTTGATTGTATATTCTGAGCACAGTGCAGAATAAGTTCACTTCTGTGCAGTGTGAACTGCATATCAGTCTAAGCCAGGATATCCGGCTGGAGAAAATTCCTTTGAGCTGGCTGGAAGGTTTCTATTAATATAGCATCAATTTATTAAATTTTGGACAATAATGTTCACACTTAGGAAACCTGTAAATGCTTTGACAGCAAAGAAACATCGTAGAGTTTGTACCCTGAAAAAGGTAGATTGTACCCCCCCCCCCATAAAAAAAAGTAGGAGCAGGCATACTGAAGGAACAAAACTGCAATTAGTAGCAAGCAGCTAGAATGAAAAGGAGAACAGCTACGTACCTCCTCTGCAGGTGTGTGTGTGTGTGCATGTGTGTGTGCCTGTATACCCATACTCACAACTGATAGCTAATTTGTATTACAGCAGTAACTGGAGTCCTGGCTGGAGTCTCGGCTTTGTGCTAATCACATGCCAAAACAATCTCTGCCCAGAAGAGCTCACAGTCAGATGCAGAAGGGGAAAAGTATTGGAGAGGAAGTACTCGCGGGCTGTGGTGCATCTGCACGTGGTGTAGGCTTTATAGGTAGCCTGGACCGATTAACTGAATGGGGATAGAAACTCAAGGGCAGTTAGGTCCAGCGAGACAGATATTCACATTTCCTGTTACTTATGTATTATTTGTGGTTGAGGACATCTACATTTCACAGTTAAGCATATGGACTTCTAGGAGGGCAAAATTGGTTTCTGTGGGTGAAAACATGTTGAAAACTTGTGAGGTCTTCTCATAACATCCATCAGCACTGTAATGCTGCATCTCACCGTGACGTTATCTTGAATTCAATCAAAAGGCTGACATCTCGTGCATCACAGCACCACAGAGGGAATAGGTCGTTTGTCTGCCTCTCAAAATGAGACCAAGAAATGCTCGGTACAGTAGACGAGGATGAAAGTGAGTTTGTGAAAGGATATGAAATTAAAAGAAAAAATGCTGTATTTTTCCTCACGTTATAGGAACCCTACATTTTTCCTGCTCCGTTAGACAAAATCCCAGCAGCCACTTATGAATTTTGCAAGGATGAAAATGTAGGGGTATTTATACGGGGAAGGTTTGAAATTTGACGTGGATGTACTGTCTGCTGAGGATTAGTGCCGTCATGTAGCTGATGAAACGTTGAGCTTGGTTTACCAAAGTGATGGGATGGGGGCGAGATAGTCAGTCTAATAAATCTGAGGCTGTGAATATAAAACGTCATCTTCATTTGGCAAGTTGAAAGGAAATTTGGTTACTAATGTCCGTGGAGAAGGATGCAAGTATTAAGTAACCCCATTTTGCACCGAGGAGGGAAGAATCTACCCTTTGGCTCTCCAGATCACACCCTGATACTCCTGTGTCTTATTGTCTGCCTGCACTTCCAAACAAGAAGCCCGTGTCCCACGTGAGAAGAGAAGCGGCAAGTCTGTTTAGTCCTCAGTTCCTACATCTTGTCATTTGGAACTGGATTCAGTTAATTTTTTGGTGCTCTGTTTTCTGATGTGGAAGGAGCTGGAGTCCGGCGCACCAGAAGTGTGCGTATCCTTTCCTGGAGAGCGTAGCACTGTCAGTGCCGCTGCTTGCCTGATGCCTCAAAGCTGCGGGCAGGAGAGGGGCTTGGCCGTTGCGGCTTACCACGGCAAGCTGGATGGCCCACGTATGTATAGGTAATCACGTGCATGGTCTTGTCTGTGGTCTTAGATATTAATGTTTGTAGGTGCAAGCTGGAAGGTGCAATCTCTTGCTTAATTTTGCTTTTCTTCTGGTTATTTACCTATTTAACCTGGAAGATAGGTATAGTAGGACGATGAGAGGTTATGTGAAAGTTTAGCTTCTGACTGATTTAAGATCAGTTACAGAGGTGTCAGGATTTGCTATTCTAGCCTCCGTGACTTTGAAATACAGTCAAACTGGGTCTTGCTTTTTCTTCCTTTGTGTCTAAAGAAGGTCTACAAAGTAAGGCAAGCTTAAAGGCAGTCCGATCAGCGGTACTGAGGTTATCTTTATTCTGGTGTTGTTTTCATCAAGAAAAAGTGTTTTTTAGCTGGAGCTGGCATGTCGTGAGGAGGAGGTATGAAAAGGTTTCCAGTGTTTACCCTGGCTCTTGGTCCGCAGCAACGGCTGGGATCAGGTGCTGGGTCTGTCGATTTTTGCATGGTGCCAGCGGCATCTCAGCAATGTGCATGGGTTTTGGACTGGGGGAGGTATTTTACCCTTCCAGGAGCACCCAGGAGTGCTCTGTTCATGTGGGTAGGTAGAAGACAGATGAGGTCGTTCAAACTGTATTGGTCTAATTGGGCATGGTGAGCTATTTTGCCTGCCAAAGTGCTGTAGCAGTTTAAAAAAATATATAAAATAAAATAAAGTGGTTTTAACTTCACCTCACTAACCTGTCAGCTGAGACTTGGTAACTGGTCTGGGAGGGATTCTTGTCCCTTAGAGCAAGGGGTAAAACAGATTCGCAGGAGCCAGAGGTGAGAGGGAATGAGCAGTGGACAAAGTGCCTTTGTAGCATTGATACAAATTCTCATCTGGATATCGGAAAAGATCAAATGAATTTTAGTAAAAATATCTTGGAGTCTGGGATCAGTGAAATGGGTCAGGAGAAATGAGTGAGCCGAATGTTTCTGTGCTGAGAATAAACCTCTGTCGTGGAACTAATGAGGCTTTGAAGTCATTTAACTGACACGAAACTTTGAAATCCTTTGTAAGAACTGAAATGCTTTAAGGACTGTTTAATAAAGCTCTTGACTGGAAAAGAAGCAAATATTTTATCAGGCTGACATTGAGTGCTTTTTGTTTCAGGTTTTGGGGGAAGTGGGACTGGCAATTACATTTAATTGGTATCCTTTTCCTCATGTTATCATTGGTGTATCTATTGCTGGGAAAACAAAATACATGTTTTTTAAAATTTACTGTAAAGCAATGGCTCTCTTGTTTGTTTTGCTTAGCTCTGTGTTCTCAAAACAGCTCATTTTTCTTTTCTTTGCTGGCGAATCCAGTGTTTTGATTGAAAACGATACTAAATAATCAGTTAAATGGGATATTTAATGGCAGGAAAAACGGTTTAAAATATTTTTTCCCATAGGAAAATCACGCAGTTTTCTTTTCAAGTTTAAGCAGTCTTTCAATGCTAGCATGAGCCTACATTCTTCCTGCGAGCTCAGTGGAAAACTAAACGTGTGAGCACATCACGGAGGTCAAGGTGTAGTCGGTCTCGGGGACGCCGCTGCCGGAGGTGTCCCTACAGCAGGCCCGGCTTTTCCCCGCTGTTGTTTTAACACGGCCTTTCTCAGACCTGCTCCGGGCAGCTGGCGGGGTCGCGGGGCCGGCAGGCGAGTGGCGGGCGTCCCCGGGAGTGCCCCCGGCACGGCCGTCGCCTCCCAGCCGTGACCGCCCGGGGGGCCCTGGCACGCGCCCCGCGCGCGGCCGCCCGCTCTCCCAGCCCCAGGACACTTCAGCACCCTGCCCGAAGCACGAAGCGGTTTAGAAAGGTACTTTGGCAATGGCCTGGGAGTATTTTCCAAAGCAGTAACTGGTTGTCGCTATTGGAGCAGGAACTGTGAAGCGGAAAGCTGCCACGGGCCAGCGCAGCCTGCGAGGAGACTGCAGGAGCCTCGCAAAACGCACTGATGACGGCCGGCAAACCTGTACTCACCCTTCGTACGTCGGGGCTTAGCGCGTCATGTTTCTGTACCCTACCTCAGCCTCAGCGCGGACGTGCGGCTTGCTGCAGGCTGAGCAATCTGCTGCTCCTCCGACGGGTTTGTACTAAATCGTGGTAGAAAACCCGCCGTGATTGGAAAGGTGTTGCTCTGGGAAACTCGCTGCAAGGCTTGTCCTAGCATGCCGGCAGCGCTCGGGAATAGCCAGATTAATCTCAAATAATTTCAAAGTAATCGTGTTTTTTATAGTGCACACTTATATGTAATATCACGTACTATGTGAGCAGCACTTGCTTTCAGAACAGGAGATAACCGTGGCGAGTGGAGCGGCGGAAGGGCAAGTGCGTCGGGCAGTACGATGAGCGGCACGTGCTCCCTCCGTTGCAGCGTGGGGTACGTCACAGTTCCCACTGTAAATGTAGTTTGTGTAAGGTTTTCACATTGGGTATAAAAATTCACTGCAGGTTGCAATCTATCAGGCAAATGCTCTGTTTCTTCCCCAGCATTTATTGTCTGTCTTGTATATATTGCCCTTGGGAGTAAAGACACTGGTTTCGGCTCTGTGACAGGATTTTTTTTAAATTGGCCTGATTTGTTTTTAAATGAGAAGAAAGTGAGTTCTCTCCTCCCCAGCATGGATTGCAAACTATGGACTGTTGACAACAGCAATATAGTTAGCAAATATATTACTCTAAGCCAGCTCTTTGCAGGCGATTAGCCTGTGCAGTAGGCAGCCCTCCTCTTTATTTCTCAGCTGAACTATTTAAAAGACTGAAGCATGATCAGCCAGTCAGACTAGCGCATTTGAGAACGATCATCCTTTGTGCCTAAGCAGTGTATACATGTTGTCAATGTACCATCTATAACGTGCCATTTTGTGCTGCTGTAATGATTTCCTTTCCTAGTGGTTCCCCCCAGGGATTAACAGCCTGGATGGGAGACTTGACACAAATAGGTTTGCCTCTGGAAGGATCCATAATGCAGCAGTAGGCCTGGGAAAATAAGAGCGTACCTGTTGCGTTAAGGTCGTCATTATTCCTGTGGCATCTTCTGAGGTTGTCCAGGGAGATGCTTGTATTTTAGCTGCCCTTCAACAGCATCCGTCTCATCTTCCGTAATGAAAAGTAATGCAGGGGCCGGTGTGTAGGTTGCCTGGTGAATGTGGGCATCGTGCAGTGCTACGAGGGGCAAAGATGTGGGGTGTAGCCCTCCCTCCTTGCCTTGGGTGGCACTAGAGTAAGTAAGTGCTGCCTGCCTCCCTGATGCCTGTTGCGCCTTCCTTTTGAGTGGTGCCACCGAAATCTTAACCCTTAGTTGCTGGATATTTGACCCAAGGGAATGATGGAGAGCAAGGGGTGGGCAGGGAGGGCAAGAGCCTGGGGTGTTTCAGTGGTGCGCCCTGAGGGACTGAGAAGTGCAACTCTTGGCATGCTGCCCTTCAAACACGGCTGTGGTGGCATCCAGTCCCATGTTCAGAGGCGGTGTCCACCTGTCAGCCCACCACAAGGGGGAAGGCAGCTTGCTTTGGTAAGTGTCCTTTGGGTCTCTCAGCTCCATCGGCTTGTATTTTGGAGGGGTCACCGTCCTGCACTGGTTGTTGGGAGGGTCCCGCTGACCCCTTGGCACTGCTGTGCGCAGGCTACCGGAGCGGCTGTGCCACCCCTGGGGGAGAGCACAGGCCTCGGGGGACCGCCTGGCACCGAGGCTTGCAAGGCAGTATCAAACACAGCATTGCAAATGGTGCAAGAAAGGGGAAAAGGTTATTTGAGTGTTATTAGTGAGTTGGCTGCTCTTCTTCCCTTTGGTATCTGAGGAGGGTGCTACTTAAAAGGAGCCAGAATGGTCAGTCATCTCAGATATTTTAAATGTGTGAGTTGACTGGAAATTCGAGAAGCGAATTGTTGATCTGGGTCAGCACGCATCCTCATAGTTGCCTGCTTGTTTTATTTATTAACCGTGCAGAAAGGTGAGACTGGCTTTGGCAGGTAAGACCGCGCTGAGCGGGGAGGCCTGACTCCAAGGCCTTCAGAGGAACTCAGGTCTCAGCAGGAGCGTTCAGAGCAGGTTGGATGCGTCTCGGTGGGGTTTCCAGCGCGACGTTGCGGCGGCCAGCTTGGCCCGTGGGTCGCACAGGACCCCGTGCATGCAGTGTAGTTTGAAGTCTTTGTAAGTAATGCCATACAAGCCGTGGTACGCACAAGCAAGCAAGGTGTGAAGGTTGTTGCCTACTTTGTACCGTCAGAGACAGTGGAGATACACAACTCCACGGTAAGGCACATTTGACAAAGGCTCATTGCAGAGCCATCAGCAGGACATTAAAAAAAATGCTAAAATTATCACCTCCCTTTTAGAGGCACTCCTATATAACTAACATACCGTTTCCTGTATAGTTACACACGTCATTGCATAGTACCATGTTAACTCTTACCACCACCCCAGTGGGAAAGCCAGCGTTACTCACAACAGGTGGCTTTTCAGTGTTGTACACTTACCTTCAATTAAAACAAATAACAGATTAAATATTAAATAGGTAAGTGGGGCCCCGGTGCTATTTCCCGCTAGCGAGACGGAAAGGATGGAGGAAACCAAAACAAAAAGCCACCGACCCTTCATGGCTTCCAGCCGGCGGCGGGGCGCAGCCGCCTTCCCGCGGCGCTGCGGGACCTCCAGCCAAGTGGCCCGGAAATGCGTGGCGGTCAGCGGGCAAAGCAGCACTTGGCTATGCCTTAAAAAAAGAAACCCACGGGGCATCTCTTCAAGGTGTCTGCCCACGAGAGAGGAGCTCGCCTTTCCCTCGTGGAGGTATTTCCTCTGCCTCCAGCCCAGTAGCTTTTTAAAGCACCAGTGGGGGATTTTGTTATGTTTTATACTCCCATCTTCTGTGGCTGTCTGTCTGTCTGTCCGTGGGTCGATACAGCACGCTAATCCCTCAAGTCTCTTACACAGCGTAATTTTCATCTTCATTTTTCTATTTCTCAGCGTTAAACGAGTTTATCGTGGGAATAGAAGGTCATTTCCTGTCCCTACTAGATCATTAATTTTGTAGGAAAACACGGAGGTCTCACGCTTTCCAAACAAACAAACAAAAACAGTCAAAACCGGCCAATCTAATTTGCAAAATATTTTCCTGTGCTACGAGAGCTAGCAGAGGGAAGCTACTAGGGTAAGCTGCGGAGACGGAAAAATTTTAAAATGGGTGTCTTTTTTTAAAAGAGAGGGAGGTTTGGGTATATAAGTGTAAAATGGCTTTTTAGTTCATTAACAGAAATAACAGTGCTTATTTTTTTCAACTCAAGTCTGCTGAGGGGTCTCTTCATTGTCTTTATTTTTAGAAACATTTATTCTTTATTCTCTTTATTCCTCAAAAAATTTTTTTTGTTTCAATTACTTGTCACCTTTTGAGTAAGTGATTTTATTTCTTCCTGTTTTCGGTGCTGGGGGGGGGTCTCTGCCTCCCTGTACTCTCTTTTGGCCAAAGCTGAAAAAGGAGCGACCGCAACCCCTCAAGCCCCCACTGGAGCATATTTCCTTCAGATCATTTCATGAGATGAGAAGAGTCAAGAATTATTCTCCTTAGGCCAGCAGCAGGAGTGGGAAATAAATGACTAATCTGTTTACTTTTAAAAATCCTTTTTTCCCCCCCAAAAAATTAAATGGCGCTGATAAATTATTCGAATTGTACCGAACCAGCCCCAGCTATTAACTCTCGACATTTCTGTAGTCTCGCGCTTGCCGTGGCATCTTGCTGCCAAATCCAAGGATTTACAGGTCTCGGGAGAGACTCTGAGCTTTCCCGCTTCCCTGCCTTGGCCTTTTTTTTTTTTTTTTAGCCTTTGTTCCTTTATTTCTTTTTTTTTTTTTTTCCTGCCCATGCCCCCCTTGGGTCGCAGGTTGCCGTGCCGGCCCTGCGGCCGCGTGCGCACGCGAGGCAGGGCGCGCGAGCAAGCGCCGCGACGGCAGCGGCCTCGGCCTCGGCGCCGCGCTCCCGGCCCCGGCGCGGTTATTTCGGCGACCGGCCTGAGCGAGGGGCGCGTTTCCGCCGGCCGCCGGCGCATTCGGCCGCGCGCAGGTGAAAAATGTAAATTTGGGGTGCTTTCCCATGGTAACAGAGTTAAAAATGGACAAGTTTCCATGGCGATCGTTATCGCAGGATGTGCCGCTCACCTCGGGAGCGGCACGTTTTGTGCGACGCGGCGAGGCGCTCCTCCTGACAAATTCTGCGTACGGCAGCTCTCGGGGAGGAAATTATTTATCCTGCTAAATAAATGAATGCACGTCACCATTAATTTGCTGCCTTTGGCGGGGTTGGGGGGGGAATATTGTAGGAAGTACGCTGAGCATTTCACGGAGCTGCTGAATGGAAAAGATCTCTGCCCTTTTTCTTTCTTTTTTTAAACCAACATTTGCTTAGTTAAGATAAAGGATTAGGCTGTCAAAGTAAATTTAAAGTTGCTTTGATTTTTCGTCGTTGTATCTTTCATTAATCAGGTGGCTGGCTCATATTCCCGTCTTTATCCAGCTCTGGAGCAGGGTGAGCGTCAGGGGGGCTGGGTGGGGGGGGGCGGTGGTTTTTTGTTCCGTTTTGCTGTTTTTCTCGCGGCGAGCGGAGCAGCGGCGGTGCCGAAGGTGCCGCCGGCGCCGGCGGGCTCCTTTGTTACCCTGCGAACGGCGGTTCCTGAGGCGCTGGGGAGGGCGCGCGGGGACGGGCTGCTCGGCTTTAGCGCAGCCTGCAAGGACAAAAAAGGGCCGGTGATTATTTTCGGGGACCGGAGAACCCTTTGCCTGCAGTGGAACGTATTTCTTAGCGGTTTATTTTTAGGAATGTTTGTTTTTGTGCTTTTGTTGAGTTAAAGCAGCGCACCGTCTCTCGGCTCTGCCATACACTGTCATTGCGTGAAGCTTTGTTTAAAAACGTAAAATGGACTGCCCGAGCCCGTGTTTTATGCTACATGCTGGAGAGGGTTTTTTTTTCCCCCCTTTGCCTGCAGTCAGCTCTCGAGTCCTTTTAAATTATATCTGTGTTTACGGCTAAATATAAGTTCCTCAGAACTCTTCGTACAACACTCACGGCTGTATGTATATACAGCATATATGTATATACACTGTATAGTATTATAGAGCCGTTACCCTGAAGTGTGGAAACATTTAACAGGTTTTTTTTGGTGATAGGGTCTTTAAAGGCAATTGCAAATATTATTTTAAGGAGGAGATTTATGCAGTGCCTCAAATGTGTTTCTGTTTTGCAGGCCAAATTATGTCTGTGCAGATGCTTCTGGCAGCACGGAGCCACTGCGGGTCCTGGTGACAGCAATGTAAACTTGGAGCCTGCGGAGCCTCACGAGCCCTGCAAAATGGAGGAGCTGTACAAGGATGCCCAAAACCTGCCCATGGATGTTACCAGCTCACCTTCCACGCTCGCCAACAACAAACTCGAAAACGGGGTCGCGCAGCTGATAACGGCAGAGGCCTGGAACATCAACTCGACGGACCTGATGAAGAAGGCGCTTTCCCCGCTGGTGACGGTGCCGGCTCCGTCCATCCTCACGCCGCCGGCCGAGTCGCAGAGCGGGGTGGCGCTCAAGGTGGCTGCCACCGTGCTGCAGCCCATCTGCCTGGGGGACAGCCCCGTGGTGCTGCCCATTCACCTGCAGGTCGCCGGCAGTGCCACGCCGCAGCTGGCGCCCAACGGCAGCACGCCCTACGTCATGACCACCCAAGGCCCCGTCCCGCTGCCCGTCCTCCTGGAGCAGCACGTCTTTCAGCATTTGAATTCGCCCCTGGTGCTGCCGCCGGGCGCTCCCTGCGCCGCCAACCCTCTCCATGGCAATCTCTTCCAGGGCTCCTCCACCCCCGTCGGGCAGCCCCAGCTCCTGGATCCGAAGCCTTCCAGCCAAGCCCCGGAGCCCGTCCTGCCACCTGTGTTTCAGACGCCTGGCTTCGCCGCCGTCCTGCAGGATCTATTTCCTTCGCAGGGCACCCTGGGCTCTGCCCCCTGCCAGCCGCCCCCCGACTACGCATCCCTCCCGCCCCAGGCCTTCAGCTCGCCACTGTCGCCGCTGGTCCCGCCGGCCACTCTGCTGGTGCCGTACCCCGTGATCGTGCCCCTGCCCGTCCCGGTGCCCATCCCCATCCCCATCCCCATCCCAGTGCCTCACAGTGCCGAAGCCAAGGTGGCCCCGGACTACCCCAAACCGCCGCTCTTCACCCCACATTCCTGCAAAGGCACCCAGACCCCCCTGGAGAAAGAGGAATCGAAGCCCTTCGACTTCATCCACCAGCGTGAGTTTTCCCAGCTCAATCGCCACACGGTCATCAAGATGAGCAACGAGAACGAGGCCCTGGACCTCTCCATGAAGACGGCGCCCCTGCTCAAGGCCAGCGAGGCCAGCCTGCCGGTGCCGCCGGAAGACGGGGCGTTGGACCTGTCGTTGGCGTCGTGCCGCAAGATGGGCAGTAGCGGGGGCCACGCTGAAGCAGCCGGTGCCATCTGCTCTGGCTCCATGCTGGACAGTGCCGTGCTGGACAAGCTCTCCAGTGTGACAACCCCCTTCACCTCTTCCAAACCACATGAAACCTCAGCCAAGGTCGACGGCAGGATCATGGGTAACAGCTCAGCCGAGCTCCTGCGACAGCAGCAGAAGTGGCTGGTGGACCAGGCGGGCCGAACAGCCTGCGAGCCAAAGGCCGGCAATAATATTGAGATAGTAAGCACGTCACAGACAGCCAAAGTGATAGTGTCCGTCAAAGATGCTGTGCCCACTATTTTCTGTGGCAAGATCAAAGGCCTCTCGGGAGTCTCCACTAAAAACTTTTCCTTCAAAAGGGACATGCCCCAGGACTCTGTGCTGCAGTGTTATGACGTGAAGAACCAGCCGGAGCCTAGGGATAATGCAGAAGCTCTTAGGAAACCCGTAAAAAACAGGAGTGTAAAGTTAAAGAAAATGAACTCGCCAGAAATACATATTCTTCCAATCAAAAAGCAACGGCTTGCTGCCTTTTTTCCAAGAAAGTAAATTATGGGTTTTTAGAATTTTAAGATTATTATGAAAAAAAATAATAAAAAGATGCACTTGGTTTTAAACTCATTTAAAACTTTAAACTATCTTTGTAAGTTATTTTTGGGGGAAGGGGGAGAGGATCAGATGTAGATTCCTTATAAGCTGGGCTTTTTTTCTTTTTTTTTGTTATCGAATTTTGACTTTTCATGAAAAACTGAATAAAAAGCAACCTATTTTTCAAGCAGATTGCACATTTTGCAGCTTTAATGGAATAATGGATGCGTCCGAAGGGTAAGAGCTATTTTCACTGCCATAAAGTGCTTTGATGATGTAATTCTTCATAATGGTTAGAATGGAAATTTCGAAATAAATGTTTGTATGTGCTCATTGGTTGCGGCATTTTTGTCATTTCTGAATTGTTTTCATTATATGGAAAAGGTTTGGCAAAAGTCTGTAAACTGTAAAGCACTACAACTGATTTGTGATGATCCTAAAATGTTAAGATCACCAGGCTAAGAAAAATTATATTGTCCAATAGCACTATCAGAGAGCGCTGCTGAACCGCCAGTAACGATGTGCCTAAGCCAGCATCTGTAAAAGTTGAGAGTCAGCAAGCAGTACAGCCCAGGGCACAGCTAATGCCAGTTGCGTTACTAGAGACACATATGAAACAGTTTTAAAATATTAAGTAATATTAGCAATTATTTCCAAAAGAAAAACCCTAAAAGTCAGGGGAATTCGGTGGCCCCGGGGGAGGAGGGGGGAGGGAGGAAAAAAAATCGCATAATTTTTCCCAGCCTGACTATAGATAAATGGAGAAGTTGTTCATTGTTAGTTTTATAATTTTCTTTGATGGCTGAAAACAGTGCACATAAAAGAGTAGAACTATGTAACTATTACTTGACAGTGTACAAGCCACCCACATAAATGGAGAAATGTGAATGTATACTTAAAATAAAAGTTCTGGTAGGTACAGTTTTGCACTTGTGTATGAAAACAAGCTGGAGATGCATTATTGTATGTCTGCTTTTAAATTCACATGGCTTTCTTGTAAAAACACATCCCTCAAAGAACAAACATGAGAGCAAGGGAGTGGTTTTTGATGGATGCTCCCTTTTTGTGGCCAGATCTATGAACTTGGGAAAGCTTTCTTTTATTATTTCATCGGATATGTTACCAGAACAGCACCAGTATTGTCTTAAAACAAACAAACAAACGAAAATAAACATTTTTCCTTTACCTATGTGCAGCCAAACTACTTCCACGATGCCTCTTGGACAGTTTTGGGAAGAATTTTGCAGTAGTTCTTGCAATGAGAAGTTGTCCAAACAAGCAGCTTCCAGTTAGAAATCTAACTTCAGCTTCAGGCATAGGTCTAATTCTGAAACTTGCTGAAACTTCTGATGCAAACATAGATATAAATTCACTATTCAGAAAATGCATCCTCATCAAGAGGTTAGGAAAGGCATTCTGCTTTTTCTGGGCTGAAGTATTGTTGCCATCTTGCTTAATACAAAAAGCGGGAACTTTCACATAACTGTAGTATCATATTCTGTGAAACCCCCATTTTTAACAAGCGTTTTTTTAAAGCCCGTTATTTTTCACAAAACTTGTGAAACTGAGAGTGTTCAGAGCAAGTTAAAGCACTGTTAGATTAATTAATATTTAGTTGTCTGACTGTATTCTTTAAAAAAATATTAATTAATTGAAAACACTCTGCTCTTTTGTTTCTTCCTAGAAGCAGTGCTGATGAAATGCATCATCTTGTGGTTAGTGCAGTGCAGAGGCTGAGGCTTTCAAAACTGCTTGGGATGGCCATCCCGGTTGTCACGACGCCTCTCTTTTTAAGCCAGGCCACTGTCAAGATCTTCTGAAAAGGTAGTTTTCCCAGGGCTACCAGATTATTTTAAAAGACGGAAATCACAGAATTAGCTGCTGCCATTTTTTTTTTTTTTTTTTTTTTTTTTTGTTTCTCAGGTAACACAAGTAAGTTTGAGGGAAGTTATTGAGTTCTGGGAGGGTTTTGGAGTTTGTTTTTTTTTTTTTTTTTCTTTCTTTTTTTTTTTTTTTTTTAAGTACAAGCTGCTCTCCCTGGTCCCCCATCCTCGCTACATGGCACCACCTGCAAGGTGAGGGGCCTCGGGCCGCCCCACACACCTCCCACCATGCATGGGTACTTGCATCAGTGCCAGACTGGCAGCAGCTGATGAGGTTTTCCGTTATATCCATTTATCCATCAGCCTCCCTCCTTTCCGTTGCAGGCTTCACTGGGAGCTGTTAATGCTCCTGGGTTAGCTGTAATTCCCAAACTGCCTCCTGGCCTGGTCTCTGCACACAGTGGTCTGGTTTAACTGAATTTAAGACCGCAAACCCCAGCAACCCTGAAAACAAATTAGGCTAAATCAGCGTTACACCATTATAAACCCGTATAAGCACTGTCTAAACACACTGTGCCTATGTGTAACTAATTCAGTTTAAAACCAAGCGGTGCCAGTTGTAAAGGCAGCCGACCTGAGCAACCACGTCAGCTGCACAGGTCCTAGTGTCCCCCTCTCCCCACCCAAGGAACAGTCCACCTAAATGCACGTGGTGGTTTTCATGAAGGCCGAGCTCTCCAGCACTGCTGGTCACCGCGGGCTTTCCTGCTGTTACAAGGCCAGCGCTCTGGCTGCGGCCACCTCACTATAAATATATCAACCGAACGGACTTCCTTCACTCGTCCGCCCTACTACCTGTTTTTTTGGATTGCTTAAATTGCAATAGTAGGAGGGATATTTTGAACAGCTTCTTTCCTGCCAGGAAGACGTAGGACAGCTCATGCGGCCGTGCTACCATCTCACGGAAGTCCGGTTGTAAAGGCCGTGCTGCGCCGGCAGAAGCAGCCACGCAGCAGCACCTTGCGGTACGCTCACGCTGTTGGGTAAACTCTGCTAACTAGGTACCATTTGCCTCCCACCACCACTCACACGTTTAAAGCACGAGTCCTACGTATTGTCAGCATGGGGGAGAAGTAGCCACAGAACAAGGTACTTAATTACGCCAAGACCGAGCGCTTCCACCTCCTCCTCCTCCTCATCACTAGCGGCAATTACAGATTTTGTATATTGGGCCATTAATTTTCTACAGGGCTACCTTTTAACTGCTTCTGAAACTTCTGTAGAGGGAAAAGGATGCAGAGCTGCACCAGTGATATATGGAGCTTCCATTTCTGGTGGCTGTTAATGGAGACATTAGTACCTCTTGCGAAGTTGAGGGGAAAGTCGTTAAGCCGTAATGGTAGGAGGAGGGTGTTTAACAGTGATGGGTATATGCACAGGAGAGAAAGAGAAGAGCCCTGAAGGGCAACCCTAGCTCCAGGCTTCCTTTGACTTGGAATTTGGGTGTGGGTTTTTATTAGGGGCAAGTGGGGGGAAAGAGGGTTGCGTGTGTGTGGCAAGGGGGTGAGGGGTTACCTTCCCATCTGTGCACTCTTTTTCCATCATCAGGTAGAGGGCTTTGCAAGAAGCCATAGACACTTGATTCAAGGAGAGCAGCAAGGCTGTGAATCTCAAGGGAAGGCCAATGTAAGTAGTAGCCTCAGGGAGAGGAGAGCTCAGACACACCTGCTAGGGGCTTTGCTCAGCTGCCATGCTCAGCACCCATGTGTAGCATGTTCCCTTCTCCAACACGTTGCACAAGGCACAACCTGTGTTAGAGTGCACACCTAACAGCTAATTCTGTGTGTAGAAATCTTAACAGCAGAAATGAGTCCAAAAGAAGAAGGAACAGTTTCTCAGTCAGAAAACTCATTTGGACCATGTGATTTGTAAGCTGAGAGAACAGGCAGGCTATCAGGTAAGAAGATGGCAATTACAAGTGCAAGAACAGGGTGGAGAAAGGGGAGATGAAAGCAGACAGTGAAAGCCAAGATAAGAGCTACCTCCAGGTCTGTTAACATCACACCTTTATTAGAAGTTAGCAAGAATCCAGTCAGAGAATGAAGGGCAGAAACAAAGCTGCAGCCCTTGGCCACGAGAAGATGACAGACAGAGAAAAGGAAGTTGGTAACTTCAAAGAGTTTGCTCCAGGGAAATCTGGCTTAGCAAGAGCAGGAAGAAAGATGAACGCAGAGGGACAGGAGTGTAAGGCTTCCTTGGGCTGAAGAGAACTGAGCAGGGAGAGACTGTGTATCAAATCTTACACACACACACAATATAACGTGAGAGAATACGTCCTTCCTACCCCTTCCACATTGTAGTAAACTTGCCCTGGATATGGCAGGTCATGAGGAAGAGCAGAAGTCAGCAGCAAACTGAGCAAGAGTAGAGAGGAAGGAGAGCAGCAAAGGCTTCAGTTTTTGCATATCATAGATATTTTGACCCACAGGGGTTCATGAAACCGCTTTCCAAAATGTCTCTTGCATGTTAAAGGCTTAAATGGGAAACTGGCACAGACATGGCTGTTGAGCACACAAGGAAACATTTCAGAGAAGTCTGGGCTCCTTCGCTTGCATGGAGGCACCTCAGGACAGTGATCCCACAACAATAAGCAACTCATTAACAGTCCTCATGAAGAATCTTAGTCAATGAAAATAGCATAGAACAACATTACATAATATCCTGGTGCCATATGTTTTAGTTTCTTTTTGTGCTCAAGTTTATAAAAACATGCTGAAATGCTCAAAGACTTTGTTTTCATCTGGCTGGGATCAGTTCCTGCCTTCCTGAACGCAGCCAGCCTGACACTGCTACATTAATAACGTGAATTTGTGCAATTTGGTATTTATAGTCACCTTTCACTTTTTCAGTGCTTCCTGCCTCCCTTATTTAGTGTTTCATTTCTCTCAGAATATACCCAGTTGTTACAGCTGAAGTTTGCAATTCAGAATAGTCTGGGACTGTCCTAGACGCACAGGCAAATCTCCTTATTTTAGTACGGATAACATATTTTCCACAGTTGTTAAAATCCTTATAGCACACTCCTGCTAGGAAAATCCATTCTGTTGTGGAGCCATCTGAAAAATTTCTGCATTTGGATAGAAAAATTACTTATCTCTAAAATATTTAGCATTGCTTTGTGCCTATATACCGCAAGCTCTCCTATAATAATATCATAATATCCTGGTATTGAAATTACCAGGATATTTTCAAACTAAGTGGAGAGAACTGAAGGAGCAAATGGCAGGATACAGTCTAATAAAGTATCTGAAGTGAGCATTATTTCCCATGCAAAAGGGAAATTATTTACACCCAAGCCACATTAGTTTTACTCATAAGAAATGCAGCATCTTTCACATCCAAGCCTCCAGCAAAGTGCGAGTAATTGATAAATTGTGCCACTTTGTCAGCCTTGTGCCCGGCTGCCCCTTTGCTCCTGGGATTATTACATTCCTTAACTCACAGCTGTCTCAAAACTGTTACATTTCCTGCATTGTTTTAATAGCATCCTTCCCACCACATCCTCATTGATGGAATTCCATTTTTATTTGCTTTACAACTGAAGATAGGCAACATTTTGTTGCAGTCTGGCATCTCACAGACAAAGCTAAAAAAAAAGAAAAAAAAAGAAAAGACACAAAATAAATACTACCTTGTTTCTGTCTCTCATATACTGCAAGAAAACCCCTTAAATCTCATCAGAAGGCATGAGAAAACTATTAAGCTATTTTTGAGGTCAGCATCCAAGTTCCTGTGAGACTACATAAAAGGAAAAAGAAGACAAAAAAAATCATCCGCATTCACATCTAAAGCTACCAGATTCTTTTTATTTTAAACAATCATTTCAAAATAAATACCTTGAAAACTTGATCCGTAGAGAATGGGAGCTCTGGGGACCGTACCGCGTAAGAGATTGCATGTCTGCCCTTTGGAGACCCTGTATCGCTCAACCATGATGGCACAAAGCTCATCGTGAAGCCAGATGATCCCTAAACCACACTGATTCAGTATCTTCCAAGTACTTATTTAAAGGGGAGATCAGAGTTGGATTAAAAAAACCCTATAGTCTATTTAAATGCAGTAAACATTAGTGTCCACCTTTTGCCACTTTAAACAAGAGGCGTGCTAGAGCGCTCTAAGAGAACAACAGAGAAGATCTAAAAACAGACTGAGCCTCGCGGGAATATTCTCAGAGGACAGACTTTTAGGATTAAAAATCCTGGACAACTGGGCTTTTGAGCAAGACACCCTGTATGGTGCACCATGGGATTTTGCGAGTATTTCTTGTAATAAAGTAAATTCGCATTGACAAAATATGCACCTGAGCATTTCCTTCTGAATGCTAGTGAGGCCTTTCATGCAGGATTCAAAATGGACTGTTCTATCTTACCTGCAATAAAAAGCACTTTGGGAAAGAGAATAAGCTAAAGTTAAGCAAGATGGATACAGATAATGAGGATCTGTTGTTAAAATCAACAGAGTCAGGACAGCTGTATCTCTCTTCGTAAAGTAGATGCTTCTATCTGGTCAGATCACTCATACCCTGAACTCCGACAGAGAGACCTCCAGGGACTACAGTGAGAGCCTAGACAACTCTGATTTAAAAAACTGACATTATTTGACATTAAATCTAATTCCTTTTCCTACGTTTTGGCTCCTAGTCTGGTCTGACTTTGAAAGAAATCACATCAATAAGGAGCTGGTAGCAGTTCTTCTTTCATTAAATAGGAGCAAATAAAGGACAGAGAGAGGATACCCCA
This sequence comes from Rhea pennata, assembly GCF_028389875.1. Taxonomy (NCBI): domain Eukaryota; kingdom Metazoa; phylum Chordata; class Aves; order Rheiformes; family Rheidae; genus Rhea; species Rhea pennata. The sequence goes on along the minus strand of NC_084663.1, from coordinate 134,184,793 downwards.
AGAATCAGGCAGGGAATGGTAAGGACTCAGCCTATGTTTTCAGATAAAATCATGTCAAGAGGCCTTTAGCATTAAAAATTACTGACCTCAGAGGGACAGGCCCAGGAGTCTTGCTTTAATCAAAAACAGTGGTGCCCATGCTAAAAGGATAGATTATGAATTTTAGCAACCTATGGACAGCAAAACAGACAAAAAATGTCCATTTTGATACAAGACAAAAACATTTCACACTCCTGATGTGCTTAAAATGTTAATCTCCAATTTTATTCTTCAAATCCCAGTTCAACACAAATGGCCGAAGACATTGGTTACGGCTCAGCAGTTGATGCATCCAAATCTGAAACAGTTTAAGTTAGTATCTCCACCTGGTTTCTGATTTTCCATTACTTCATATATTTTCTTTCCCTTGTTTATTGTGTGCAAACCATATCACTCATCGCATTCTGTTTTCTTTGAAAATATTTAAACTTTCCCCAACCTGTTCATTTCCTGTAGCCAAACACTACCCAGGCAAAGGCGGTTTGTAATTAATACAGTACGATGAGCACAAAGATGTGTGAAAGCAGTATGCTCCCTTCAGCTGAGCCAAGAACACGTTGTGTTGGTCCATTGAAAGCAAATAAACAGCAGGCAACATGCTTTCAGATAGGAGGGGGGAAAAGAAAAAACAACACACATTACCGACAGAGGCTGATAAGCATTAAAAAAGAACAGGTCATCTCAGGCACAGTACCAGGAATACCTTGGTGCGTTGCTTAATTGGGCCAAACGCATGTCTGGGCGTGCAGTGGTAAAATGCAGAAGGAAAAGATTCTATACACAGAAGATGAAAGAGCTGTGCGTAGGGCAAGCCAGGAGTGCAGGAACGAAGTGCCCGCTTCCTGTGAGTAACAGCCTGTGAAAGGCACAAAGCTGGCAGCAAGCAAGACTGACGCTCTTTGCTAACCTGCTGCGTGAAAGCTGGAACAAGAGTTGACCAACTCTCCCCACTCAGCGAATGGTTGCAGCACGATGAATCCCTGGGCCTTTTGCTTGAGAGATGATTTAGCTCTAAAGCTCCCCTTTCAGATTCACCCAAATCACCTTCTAAGCAAGCTTCCACGTTCTTTCTAGGCCTTGGAGAGCTTCCTGGTAGGTCAGATCCTTTCTGTGCTTTGTTGGTGGTACTTCCCCAAGTATATTGTGATGATGCATGTAGTTCCTCACCTCTAAAACCACAAGCGTAAACCACAGCTAGACTAAAACTCCACGCAGTTATTTATTTATTCTTCCTTCTGCCATTGTTTGCTCATCCAACCACAGGGACAAAAATCAAACAAACAAAAAAATGTACAAACACTTTGCAGACCACACTTTGAGTAACACTGCCCAAGGTGAGAGGCATCTGTTAATAAGGGAGTACCACAAGCATTCCCAGGCAAGAAGAAATCAGTAGCAACAACCAGTATTTGTATCAGAGGTCAAGCAAGCAAGCTGCATAGTCCTTTTCTTAGTATTTTTCATCACACATAGGAATAAAGAGCACATGCAAGGATCCTGCCATCAGCAGAGAGGGTCTCAAGAGAAAGTCCTGCCTGGCAGCACTGATTTGGAGAGCTGGAAGTTGAGGGAAGGAGAGTTCAGTTACTTCCTAGACCTGTCTGAAAACTCCACTCTTAAGACTTATCTCAACAGCATTAGCACAATTATTTGAGGGAACCAGGGACCTCCAGAACTACTGAGAAAAAGAGAAATCTAGGGAAAATCTGGTCTTTTATGTTTGTACATCTGGCCACCATTCAGTAAGACTTTCCCAGTGCCTTGCCAATCTGCCTCAGCTTCCACCTGAGAGGGTAGATGAGCCTGTCTTTCTAGCTCCTGACCTCATGCTGCTGAGACTGCCAGCACAGGGTAATGGCAATTATCATGGTGGTTTTGTGGTGTATTCACTTCCTTCCAGCTGTCATAACTAGAAAGGAACCATTGGCAAGGGGTGCGCTTCTGCCAGCTTCAGGCTATACATCTGTTCGCATTTGTCTGTTCACACAACATGGGATGTGATCTCTCTTTCCTCTTGTGCTGGCATCTGCTTGCTCATACTATTTGTCCTGGAAGGGCTTTAATTTGGGAGACTGAGAAATGAACCTTGATATCAGAAAATGTCTTCGTGTGTTTTAAAATGAAGTAGGTGTGAGCAGCCTTCACCGTCAGTGCTGAACAGCTCCACTGCAGATAATGAAAGCTGAAAGAAAGCTTTCAGTGAATGTCCATGAAGTTACAAGCAGAAGTGGCTCATACAGGACTCCCAGCCTTGCACAGCAGGACTGGGCGATTCTGGAGCTAGTGGAAATTCTGATTCAAGTGGGACAAATTACAGCTCATCAAAATGATCTGCTAGGACAGGGATGGATGACGGTGGTAAGCGAGGGATTTAAAGGCCTACTGGACCAGCATAATGGCATATCTGAAGTGTATGTAGAGCATCATTTATACTGCCACAGTAGTAAGAATTTGTTTAAGATAAGCCCTCAGAGGAGATAGTTTAGAAATGTATCTATTTTGCAATAATTAAAACAAGAATTTCAGAGTTTCCCAGTGTTAAAAAAAGAATAAAAATAAAATGTCTCATAGCTGCTGACCTGAAATACAGAAAAACAGTTTACAATGAGTTTACAACAGTCTACTCAGGATTTTAAGAAGATGGTCTCAAAATGGCTCTGCATTTCCAGTATTACTTTCAGTTGCTACTTTAAATCTATGAGAGAAAAGGCTTTTAAAAAATCACCTAGCTTAAGAGTAATTGGTACAGAAAACCATGCGTAAGTTTTTCAAAAGTGTTGTAGATAGAAACACTGAACAGATCTTAAGGTGATACCACGGTAACGCAGAATGCAACATGCACACACGTGGTCATTTCAAACTGGAAACAGAGAAATAGTATAATACACATTATCTTAACACAGTGACTCCCAGTCTTACTTCAAGCTGGCTGGACACGTGCCACACTCATTCCTTGCTTCTGGATGCCAGATCATTTAAAGTAAACATTTTTTATATTATAGACTCATATATACACATATTAAAAAAAAATTCCTCATATTAAAAAAAAAAAAAAAAAAAAAGAAAAAAAGAAAAACCATGATCCCAAGTTGGCACATGGAATATTACATGAACAGGAAAACGTGACTGAGTCCTCAGAGTTAGACAAGAAGGTAAACTGTTAATTCAACAGCAGACCCATGTTTCAAACCTCCTAATTTCACCTCCAATGAAAGCAAAGACAGAGACAAATACGTATGTTATTTCATCTGACCAAACTCAAACATGGGGATTTTGGCCACCTTTGCTTCAGGCTTTTTTCCACTTTATTCCACAGGGAAAATTTGAGATATCCAAATGGAGCGGTTTTGTACCACATTCGGGACACACAATCCTATCTGCAGAGTCCCATACAACTGCTCTCAGAATTACAGAGAAACTTAATGTGGCTTCTGAGCAGATTTTATCTCTAAGTGGTTGAAAAGTGGTTGGAAACTCACAAATACCATGAGTACTTGAGGAACATTCATCTACCATCTGAAGTTAAAAATGGAAACGGTGTGCCTTTATTAAAAGCGACAAAGAAAGGGAAGACTTTCCTATCCTTTGAGCAAATATTTAAAATGTGATGTTGCTGTCTTTCACAGTCCTTCCTGAAAAAGTACTGCAACATGTCTGCTGCCGCAACGAACTTGTTAGAACTGCAGGCCTGTGAGCTGTAATGCTGCAACAGCCATGCTCGTCAATTCTGACACCACACAGGGGTTTTGCTACAAGAACTGTATAAGAGCTGCTAGCCCTCACAAGCAGTACTGTTTTAATTTTAAATAGAAGCAATCTTACGAAGCATTGCGGAGTTATAGTACTGTCCTGTAAGAGACTAAAAGAACCACGTAAGCAGATGAAGCCCCGCAGACAGAAAAGCAACTCAGAAACAAAGAATATACAATGCTTTTCTTGATACTTAACAAATTCCAAAATAAAAGGACACTCGGTATCTTCTGAGAGAAATCAGATGCAAAATGTCTCTAGACTATTGTTACTTCTAATTCCATAATTTGCCTATAGAGGACTTGAGACTACCGTTAACCTAATTTAAGCTTTCAAATGCAAGTTGGTCGCTAGGAACAGGCATCAGAACAACAGATTTTAAAATCTGAAGTATATGAAGTTCAAATCTACAGGCATTAACAGCCTTCATTTAAAATACTTCAGGTCTTCATCTGAACACAGGACAAACATTTGGGTAAGGCACACTGTAAGAACAGTGGACCAGACCTGGAGACGCTGAAAGCACTTGGCAATCATGAACTCATGAAAGGACCACAGGAGGTTCCCACTCAAATTCACTCCCAGCAGAGTACGAACCCTGTACAAGCCTTTGAAACTCAGAGTTATGTGTAAGCTGTACAAGCAGCCAGATCCCCCTCCACATACAAAATGGAGAATCAATTAAAAAAAAAGAACTCCATAATGATACGAAAATGCTTTAAATTCTACTTTCAAGTACAGCCTATATGTTGCTATACAATGAGACACTGATTGAAATCAAAGTATAAATCTGAAACTATATTCTGCTAAGATATAGCTGACATTCCAGTTCTGAATCCTATTTAAATCAAGTCAAATATCAAATCATCAGAAAAAAGCTACTCTAATGAATTCTCATTTTTTGCACACAAAATACAAGTAATGTCAAAAATCTTTAGTGGTCTCTTCCCCTTAGTGGTTATAAGGGAATGCTGTAAACTATAAGGGGCAAAATGCTATATGTAAAGCTACATAGTTGAATACACTTCTAAATTGTTATTTTAAAAGCACAGACCAGCCCAAGTTCAAATACTAATTGCTGTAGATAAACATTGTTGGAATTATTTTATCCTTTTGATTAAAACTTCCTTACATCAGATGTTTACATGAACTGTCAGGAGCTGCCAAATGCCAGATAAGATAGCAACCCTTGCCTACGCAAATGGTGCTTACATATATACACAATGTCAAACAAAATGGACAGTTACAACAATGAACAAACTATTTTATTTTTGTTGATAGATAAGAACATCCCATTGAAACTAAAGAATTAAAAATATATTCTGCTAGAACAGTTCGCAGGCTTGAATCTCATACTATAGTACAAGATGAAATTCTGGTACTGCAACATCACAGTAAACCCAACGCACACCAGTGCACACAAAGCCTTGAACAAGTATTTCTACCCTTAACAGTGCCATGTATAAAAAGCTCATTCTATAAATGCCAAACAGAAAATTTAAACATCTTTGTTTTTCTTATTCCAATTATATGACAATGTAAAAAACAAAAACTATTTTCAGTCAATTACTTTCATGTAAATTGTACAAGTGGTCTTTATTTTTACACTAAAATATCCTGAAATTCAGCCTAAGAAAGCATAGAAGTATAAATAATATACTGAACACCCAAGGAATGATGTTTTCCTCATTACATAAGTTGTAACTTTCATATTGTTAGACCAATACTCAACACAAAGAAAAAACACACTGTTTCTCCAGTTACTGCTCTGACCTTTTCTTACTAAAGATCATGTTTGTATTATTCATCTAAGCATACAGGTACCACAAAAGATATGCAAAACAAATCAATACAGATAACCTTTAGCGTCAAATGTCTAACGATGGAGTAATAAAAACAATCTTAAAAGCCTAAATGACCTGCTAAATTAAAATTGCGTTGCAGTCACTCAAACTAACAAAATACTTGAACACTTGTGATTCACAAAATGTATCATTTGGCAGCAGCATCTCTGCTGAAACCTGAGGAACATCAGACTGCTGGTAAAGCAAGCCATTTTTGAACAAGAAATTTGTAAAAAAAAATACATTTTTACTATATGCTTTCATATAAAAAGGCAATAAGAAATATAATAAAACCTACCATTTTAGGACTACACTTTCTCTAACAAACAGTTTTTATTACTTGCACTATTACATACAGTACATTCAGTTTCCTACACAGAAAGTACACTTTCTTGTCCCTGATGTATTTTACAATTGGCAGTGACAATAAACCAGTTTATCATCACCACTCATTCTTGTAGCTTATATAAACAGCACCAAATTTACCCAAAATATACTTATCAGTTATATAGTAACACTTCCTCATAGGAAGTCTAAGCCAAAAACATCAGAACCAAATATATATCTCCAAAAATACACTAGAATACATGGCTCAGAGTAAAGTATATAACCAAGAGTATTGCATAGTACAGAGTCCTCGCCTGTATGAATCCATCCACCTATTGATTGTTTTTCATCTTCTGGCCCCAGGAATGGACAACAAGTTAAACAGGTGCTAATGAATATGAAAGAAGTACACAACTAAATTTACTGGTTTAAAAAAAAAAATGTAACAAGAAATTGTACAGTTCTCTCTGGTACCATGCAAAGTACCTTAAAAAACATTTAAAAATGAATACATATGTACAGTATGTATTGTCCTTTAATATATATGTATATATATATAAAATATGCATTTTCCCAACGCATACATGTGTATATATAACGAGCATGAACACACACATCCATGCCAAATTTAGCAAAAGATGGAATGTTTAAAATGTGGATGTACTGTTCCAGACAAATATGTTTGTCCCAGAACTGGCTCTTTAAACAGCCAAAATGCCCTTCTCCATGGAACAGGAATATTGCCTGCATAAACTGACAATATACTGTGCATTCATCCTCATAACCTACAAAAGGACTGATAATCACACTTTATAAAAGCTTGTACTTGTATTAAGCACTTTCCTACATAGCCCTTCTTTCCCCATACCTCCCTCACCAAAAAACAATTCATAGCACTATTCCCCTTACGGAAATCTATGAAGAATAATCTAGCTGAGTATTACTCTCCTGGAGGACCAGATACAGTGTTTTTTTTTTTTTTTTTTTTTTTTTTTTTTTTTTTTTTTTGCAATGTTATAGATTACAGCCATCCCTGTAAAAATTACTAACACCTAATGCTGGCTTTTCCTTTGGGATTCAGCTGTTTTGGTTCTGAAAATGAATATGTTGCCTGAAGTCTGTAGTAGAGAACGCACTTTTCAGAATTTGGTGTCAAGAGCAGCACTAACAGCACTACTTTCAGCCAAAGACTCCCCTCCCTCCATAATATAACCAACCAACCATCTCTCCTTGCAAAAGGAATGAAGCAGTTATCTAAATATTAGAATATAATACAGATTTTTCCTTTTTTCAGCTTTTTACGCTAAATGTTTTATTGCATTTTGAGATAACTTCCAAAAACTAAAGATCATTTATGGCAGCAAAATATTTTCAAATAAAGACAATGGCTGTGAACCTGAGAGATTAGTGTGGTACAAACACACATGTTATGCTATCCCCATTGGCTAGTACTTTCCTTGTTTAAGTCTTTCAATGTGGTAACACAATTTTAGCGCAGGTCCCAGCTTCAGTCCCATATATTTCATCATCATATCACTCCTCAGTAACAGTAGTGCCTTCCCATCAATTTCCTGCAGATGGAAGAGAATAAACAAAATAACACACTGCTTTAACAAGTTGCATGATAAAACTGAAGAGTACACTACTTTTGTTTATACTGTAGTATGTATTTACCTAGCATATATAAAGCATAACTTAGTAACATTTAATATTTACTGATGGCTACTGAAATTAAATTTGTTTATTTTAGTATTTTTAAGGTATGACTTAGATATTTGAGATACTAAACAAAATTACAGTAAGTAAAAGAAACCCATCAAATGGCCCTCAGAATTAGTTACCAAGTGAAACAGAAAGTGAATGGATCAAGGAAAAAAAGCTGAAAAAAGAAGGCCTGTGCAGTTAGAGATTAAATGATGCAAGCACTCAGGCCTTGCACTGAACCTTGAACACAGCTGTGGGAGGATTCTGGCATGCTCATGCAAACAGTCACAAGGAGGAAGGGGCTACAGACCATCTAAATCTGTGAAATAAGACACATCTATGCCCAGGTTAAACCAGACATTGTTAGGATCAAGACCAAGGACAGCTTAGTCAAATTTCAACTGCCTTGTTGAGAAGTTGTTGAAATGTGACAGTCCTAAGCTCTTAGCTCCCAAGCTCGTGGCAGCATTATATTGTAGACAAGCAGTTAGTTCCATAAAACAGCATAAAGAAAACCACTTAAAAAATAAATAAATCTGACAAAACAAGTGACATTTAGTCTTGTTATACAACTAAGAATAAAACATCAGAAAGGAAGTCCCATTAAAAGTTGAATTTTCCTTCAAATCCAGCTTACTCTGAAATTTAACTGTTAGTAACAGCTGGTGCAGAACAAGGACGAAATGCCTTTGACCTCATGCAAAAAACATACACAAGACACAAATCAATAGAGAGTCTGGTGACAGGGTCTACTATAGGGAAGCCAACACTTCTTGGAGGGTTAATTTCATCATACATGATGAATCAACAAAAGCTAAGCAATCTGCTACAGAAAAGCAGAGTGAAAAGGAAGAGGAAAAAAAAAAAACCAAAACTGACACAATTTATCTCTCTAAATACAACATCTAGTTAGATCCTATGAAATGCTGCACATTGTTAAAACAGATTAATTAAATTTTTAATTAATCCTCCTTATTTTACTATTAATAATCAAGTGCAAAGCCTAAAAGGCACAATAGCTTGCTTACTCTAGGATAATCAGTCTACAAACAGACCATCATAAAGAGGAGATATCTAAATGGACTAAGTACCCTGTACTGTACATACTGTACTGTACCTTCTCCAGAGGTACTAGCGATGATAATTTACATTGTCCATCAGAATAAGAAATTCCAGTATCATGTTACTCTATATAAACTGTAAAGCAACAGCGATTTAATTTAGTCTAAGAAGGCTGGAACACATACAAAACATACCACAGTAGGAGTTCCAGGTGAAAAAAATAATTTTCATCCTCCCTCTAACACAAGCGGTAGAGTCTGCTCTACCTTTAATAGCAAATACAGTGATAGACACAAAAGCTGTATTCTAACAATGAATGTGATTTGCAAAATCTACAAGAACAGAATGGATATGCATCATACATGTCTCCTAAAGAGTTCCGCATGTGGAGCTAGTGCCTGTGGATCAGCTTCTTTCACAAAACGCATTACTTCCTCTATTGACCAGGTGGAAGGATCCTTATTCAACATTCTTGCAGGTTCCCTTTTTAGTGCTTTCAGATCTGGTCCAGTTGTGGAATTTGCAGCTTATAGTACAAAAACATTGTGAAAGGAAGAAGTATCACTAATCTATAATTAATACATTTCATTTTACAAGAGACAGTCTCAATATTAACATTAGACTTATTTTGTTCACTCTTTTGCAATATATTAAAAGATTTTTTTTTATATTTTTTGTCCAAATAACATCAAACTGCTTCATTTCTCTTTAAATGATTTATATAACTGCAGCTATTTATAGCAGCATAAGCATTAGCACTATGTCATACCTAGAGGGATTAGTTCAGTATTTGGTTCCAGGATACCAGTAACTGGCAATGTGGTGAAGGCAAGTTAAGCTGTGCAGACAGAGGAAGGAACAGAAAGAACCCCTATTTCAGTAACACAGTAATAGTTGATAAGATGCTCAAGAAGTGAGCTGCATATAACTAGCACTTCCCATAGTCTATAATAGCAACGAGAAGAAAGTGCAGTAGGCAAAATCCCTCTGGCTTCCACAACAGTATTAGTTTTGATAAGCTTAAATTCGGTATTTGAAGCTATGTTAGTGGGCTTGATGTGTTTGGCAACAGCACATTTCACTCCGTATGCAAGCTTTTTTATGGCAAAGTACTTCTTTATGCATAACTCATGGATCTTGTGTGTTAATAAACACAGTTATATCCTTTGGAAAGTTTAGGTATATAGCATACCTTCAATCCTCCTCTGTATTCGATTCCTACTAACTTCATAGTAATTGCTGTTCCCAGTAGAGCTCAATGACAGCCTGCGAAGGATTGGGGCTGAGTTTGAGGTAGCAGTCACTGGCTGAAGAGAATTTCTGTAATACATTGCACTTCCTGAAGTACGGTATTCAGTGGAATTTCGACGGGTTGGGCTTGAAGGATTTACTGAATTAAGTGCAGAATCCATAGAGTCCTCAGAAAATCGGTGTTCTTTGGAAGTGCTGTTTTCTTCTATAGGCAATGTTTCTGCTGCATAAAAACAAGTATCGATCTGTTGGAAGTGCCAGACTCAGTAACCTTGTTATTTAATTCCAGCTATGTTCTCTTCAAGAAAACAGTAGACACTAAGCCAGTCAACAAATCTGTGAAGCAAGTACAGCTACACAGTTTTTGCCCTCTTCCTCAAGTAATCATTGCATTCTTACTCTATTTTTAAAAAAATATCTTTAATAAAAGATTGAACAGGTCAAACTTGAGACAGACTTTCATAAATCATTTTAGTCACATTTATAAGTAGTATGAATAGGGAAGGAACATAGGAAAATTCTGTTCTGTAAAACTAATGTTGACAGACGTGCAAACTTGGTCAGCATTTCCATCATCTTTTTTAAAACGCATTCTTCAAAGCCTAATCATTATGACTGTGTTTATGCTTACCTTGCAAGAGATTTTTAATAAAAGTTCTTGTGTTAGCGAACAGTTCTTTAATGTGTTCCAAACAGTAGAGAGAATCATTAATTTCCAAAGCAAAACAAGTGGTCAAGTGTCCTTTATAGATGACAAATACATTCAGAAACAGTGGCCATCATTTAAAAAAATTACATACAAAATTACAGATTATATAGAAAGCACAGAAAGCCGTGAATCTCAGATACAGGTAAACTTAACATTATCACATCCTGACCACAATGCTGTATCTACATGCAGTTAGTTCTTCGCTGAGTGCACACAGACTTGTGGGAAGCTAAACTAAAGATAAACATAAAAATGTGAGCCCACTGTGCAAGTTAAAAAAAATAAATTAAAAAAAAAACAGGCCTAAGGAAAGGAGTGTAAACACACTCCCCTTTTTAATTTTTATCAGTTATCTGCTAATTTCTTTTCTTGAAATACAAATAACCTCTTCTTAGAAGTTATATGAATTTTTAGGGTCTGTCAATACTGTTCTTAAACCAGATGAAGAGAACTCAGTTTGTTCCTTTCTCTCTGCCCCAAGACAGGAATTCAGTTTGTTTGATTACTAAAAGAATTCCAGTCTTAACCTACCACAATTCAAGCATGATCAGGAGCAACAGCATATATGAGGGGGGAATCAATGAGAATACCCCTCTATTCTCTAGCAATTATACCTACTCTTCTCCATCTGCACTTGAGCAGTATCTAGCCTGAGAAAGAAGCTGGAAGCACTATGTACAGATCTAAAAGAAACAAATGTTACTTTGGCACCAGAACCAAGAGCTGAAAAATGTAGCTAACAGGTTCACAGATGTGTAAACCCCACACAGCGATCTTGAAAATTACTCTGGGAAAGTTATAAAACATACACAAATGAAGTAACCTGCTCTTCTGGATCACAGAATCACCATAGAATCAGGAAGGTTGGAAGGGACCTCTGGAGGTTATCTAGTCCAAAAAGAACTGCTACGCTTTGTGAAACAAGTTCCCGAAAAAAGCTTTCTACCTTCTTGTATCAAAGCTTTCAATTATTTCTTGAGCAAATACCACAATTAGAGTATTTTCCTAATTAAGCTTGGGAGCTTCTCAAGCACATGTTTAACTTGCTTCATGAGCTTAGTGAGGAATTGTTAAGTGTATTTTGCAGTAATGGTCTTCAGACAACATAATCCTGAAGGGAAAAAAAAGACATTCAAAGAACCATCGCCTTCGTGAATTGAGTAAGGCAAGATCTGCAAGAAGATGCAATATCCTTCATTAGACTAGATAGCTGTGCAATAAAGCAGCTTTCAAGTACACAAGCCCTTCTTTGATTCAATAGTCTCCCTAATACCCTAAAAGCTAAATGTAGTGACAAAGAATGTAAGAACTAAAACAATATTTGGCTATTTCTCTTCTCAGGAGAACTGGTTTTTGCCCCCAAAATATTCAAACACTTTGATTTATAATAAGAGCCAAAACAACCACTACAAACTTTATAGTTTGTCAGATCTGAATCAAAAAAAAAGCAAAGAAGTGGCTACTGAGGTTTTCAAAGAAAACATTAAACCTCTTTATGCTTGTCAGCTTGAAGTAGTTGCAGCAACTTGCCGAAATGAAAACAAAGCAATCATTCTATAAAATTTCAGAAGACCAAAAGGCAGAGGTAATATTTTAAATAGTTACACAAAACTGCACAAAGCTCAGAAGTCTTGGAATGCAGAATGAATTAATGGAGAGAATATTGCCCAACAGGAAGTTTCAACTAGAATATTTAAGCGTGTATCAGCCAACACCATCCAATGTCTCAAGAATGAACCTTTTTTAAGCAATCAAGCAGAGGGCCCTCACAGGAAATAACAGATTTTTAAATAGTTGTTTTACTTGATCCTGTTCACAATTTTAAATTTTTTCTATATTACATAAGAATCTAATTGTGTTTATTCCAATTCTAACCTAGATTTCTCTCTGATGTTATATATATATCTTAAATTTAATAATATTGAAAAGGGCTGGGATCAGATCAACTCTGTTTTTGCTTCTAAGATACATTAAGATTAATTCAAAATCTAGTAAGTCCTCAGTTCACACATACAATGTGGGAAAGATGGTTTATTTCACTAGGCCATCACAGCTTATAGAGGCGTTTCTGTTCAACAGCTATTCCGTTCCATCTACTCCATTTCCATCCATCTAGATTCTCTACCAAAAAAGAAAAAAAAAAACCCACATACAGAACCAGCACTTTTCTCATTGAAAAAAGTGACTGCTGATTCAATAATGCTGTCTAGCAGAGCTTTGCAGTCAGCAGGGAAATGAATGACAAAGTTTATCTACTTCAGCACTTTGAGCAGTTGTGAATAACAACTGCATGGGAAGAGAACAGGTTTTCTCATGTTTCACTGGAGATTCCATTAGAGAATACCTGATCTCTGGCTATATTAATAAAAGACCTATAAAAGACCTTATACTTCAAACATAAAGATGGCAACAGATTGTTTAACACAAAAAGTCTAATTCCTGCAAAAGCTTTCAATTTTCTAGAAGCTCCTCTGGGACTTAGAAGTCCTAAGTTCTGCTTTGTATGTAACTGGAGTGATGTAACTGGCTGCAGTAGTACGAACACTTTTTTCCAGGAGGAGATTGTTATTTCCCTGCCCCTCCTTTATCTTTCATAACTTAAGAGTAAACTGTTAGACAGCAGAAAAGATGGCAAGAAACCTGCAAAACTTATTCCTGAGCAGATCAGAAGGAAAACGAGCTGTTTGAAAGACCCTTGCCCACAATTATTCCATTTTGTCTTCAAATGATATTTCAAAACAACTATTTCTAGACAACTATGTCTCAATGGAGCCAGAAATTTTTTAGGACAGATCTTTCTTGCTAACCAACCCATGACCAACCGCTATGAAATTACCTCCAGATTTTCAGCAGAGGACATTGCCCTAATGGAAAACACACAACACTGGAGAGTATTTTGCCTCTTGAAATGCACTGAGTACAAACTCAAACCTCTGAAATCATGACAAAACATTTATTTTCTTTAAGTTTTTTTTTGTTTTTTTTTTTTTGTTTGTTTTTTTTTTGGTTAGGTCAGGTAACTGCACCTTACAATGAACTACTGATTTAGAATATATTTTAAAGAACACATTGATTTAATCTGAAAAAGGAATCCAGTATCAACCTACTCAATGAGCATTAAGAAGCAGTATATGCCTGCATGTTTGCTTTGAGGGAGATTTCTTGCAAGATAATGGAAGTCTAACTCAAACACTTGCTTTGCTCCAGTTTAAGCAACTCCATCTCCGTATTTTTCGTCAAGCTACCCAGCAGAAATATCTAATTTAATTCCACAGACATATTGCACACCTAAACAATACCTCTTCAGGAAACAGTTGTGTACTTATCATTAATTTCTGTTACCTCCTCCTATGTATTATCTCTTATTATCTCTATCTATTATATACATAGAAACAAATAAGCTACTTATGCACAAAAAAGAGTAAGTTGTACCATTTTAAATAAAACTATCATTTTGAACATTTTAACTAGATATCCTCTTTAACTTTAGTCCTATGACCTAATCTGCTCAGAAAAAAAGAGAACAATCTGCCCCCAAAGATGGCAATAGATATAAAATGATCCGAAGCTCTCCAAAAAGAAAGAAATAGTAACATGGAACAAATAAATAATCACTGTTACACATCAAAAAAGCCTTTGGAAATTCTGTGTAACTATACTGCAGCAAGAGATAGTATATATCAGATGGGATGAGTTGAAACAGAAAAGCTGCTATGGCTTAATGAATTACGTCGTGAATGCAGAGTACACTTGTGCAAGACTTTTCCACTAAGGTTTAAAGCAACATGCTTCACATCTGAGGCAGATTAAAAGTAGATGCATGCCCAGTTACTGTAGCTTAGCTGTGGTGCAGGAAAAGCTGCCATTCATCAGTAAGCTAAAGCAATCTAACAGCTAGCTGCCACAAAGAGATTAGTTTGCTGCCCTTTGCATGGCTGCATTTTACTCATCTGACACCATAGTGAGTCAGTCCAGAGAACTAAATTGCAAAAGCCTGTTTGCTTCACCAAATTCTTCTCTGTGCTTCAGCTCACTGGTCCAGCTTGACAACCAGTTGGGGAGGTGTGGGGTGTGGGACATCAAGCCTTCCTTTCAAGCACAAGGAGGCAAGGAAAGCAGGAGCACCTCAACTTTCAGTCACAGCTAGCCATAAACTCAGCTTAATTGTACCATCAAGTTACACCCTTACTCACTTGTTGGCCCCTGTCCAGAGTTATTAGAGCTGCTTCCAATTTATTTTCTAATCCATTTTAAGGCAACTGGCTTTTTACTAAATTACCATATATGAAGCAGGAGGCTTCATCCATCACCTATCTGCCTGAGTCCCTTCATGAAAAGGGCCAGCATGTTTAGGTGAAGGACTTCTAGAACCTGCGGTAGATCTTCCATAAGTGCAATATTCGTGCCACTCATCAATAATTAACATACTTTTTCATCCTGACCTGTCAAAGGCTGGAGACAAACTAGACATGAGTTGTACTTGGTCTTTTTTGACTGGAAATACTGAAATCATAAATAATCCTCATATATAGTGCAAACACAATGTAATTACCTTCAGATGGATGAGCATCATTTCTGGGAAGCTTAGGGGAAAGAGGGGCAGTATATGGTGGAGAGTCCTGAGAGTATCGTTTAGCACTTCTGTTTTCAGATATTTCTTCTTTTGCTGTGAAGAGGAAAGTCACCATCTATTATTCTAACATTAAAAAAATTATGAGGGAAGTTCTAGGGACAAAAGCAATGTCATACACCACAGGAAATCACTAGGTTACATTCAGTTTCTTGGGTCATACAGACTCAGTCATTTTGATAGAAACTTTCAGTGCTGAAGAACAGCTTAGCTTATACTATCATCATCCCAATTACCCTGACCCTAATCACTTTTATGAAAAGAGTTAAAATTACAGGCTTCCATATGGCAGACAAGATAAAACAAAATTTCTCCATAAGAAAGGGAAAAATAAGTATTTTCTAAAGCAGCACCTGGAAGACAAAATCAGTTCCAAGAGGCTATTAGAAGTTTCATGCTCAGTTTAAATCTTCTGAAATTGCACTGACATCAAGCATTTCTCAGTTATGGCTCCTGGTAACCCATGGGCTGAGATGTGAAATACCAAGCTTTGCAAATGACCTGGTGGGAGGTTTTAGGCAAGCTGCTTTCTCTCTCACTCCTCTTTGTGTATCAGACAAAGATACTGGCCTCATACAAAATACCACAAGCAGCCAGCTGCAAAATACACCTTTTCTATTAGAAGACTAAATGGCAAATAGTAGAATGTGTAAAACTTTCCGAGCCATCATCAAGCAAGGTAAATACAGAGGGAAGAAAATACCTCTAACTGATGTGGGATGCATGGAACTGAATTACCTTTCAGGACAAGATCCTTCTTATAAGGCAATAAGTATCATTTTGTAAGTTTATTTTACAATCTGAACGTAAATGGAAAAGATGAAATGTGATGTTTTGAGCTTGTTCTTTTAGTAGTATCCCAGTGGTACAATATGTATGTTTCCTGATTTGAGTGCAAGAAAGTTTGCTGAACAAAATGATTTCTGCACATGTGGTATGAGCTATCCCATCCTATCAAAGCACTACTGTACTGGAACTAATTCACTAAGAACTGGAGCATATTCCTTTCAACCAATTCAAGTTAAAGAAAGATTAAAAAGTTAAATTTCATAAAGTCACCACACTTCTCAAATGTGTTGATACTTGAAAATAACAGTTGTTTATTAGTACCTGTTTTGTTCCTATCATATTCTGTAGGACTATGTGCACATCCCACGTAAGGACTGAAAGGCTGGCTACTAAAAAGATTATCACACTGCAAGCTGTGGCAAAGTTTCTCCAAGAAGCGAAGGACAAATGATGCACTGTTTACAGAAGGAAGATTGATGGCGTGTTTCTCTCCATCAAAGGAAGCTGTGAACAAGAAGATGATGTTAAACACCCCCAAGCATCACAAAGTATAGTAAAACACCATCATTAACTAAAGGAGAAAACATCCATCTTTGATTTAAACTGTGCAAGACATAAGAGGAGTAAACACTCATTCTGGTATTTAGCAAACTTGCATCCACAGGACTGATTCTAACATGACACATCCCTGCCAGTTTACATTTGTTCTGTGGGAACTTACTTGAATAAAATAATTTTGGACTTACACCAACATAGCAAAACTTGTAACTACTACTACATCATCAAAACCTTATGTGTAATTTGTTATTAGCTTATAAAACAGCAAAAAAAAAAAAAAAAAAAAAAAAAACCCACTCAAATATGTGCAGGAAGTAACATAAAAAGGACTCTTCAAAGTACTTGTTTTAAGATTTTTTTTTCCAGTTTCTAATTGAACTGAGCATACTTGTGGTGGTGAGCTGGCACCTACTGCCATTGAAATTCTGACTACAAAAACTGTTTTGCCATTTGCTGTTTTACCATTAGAGAAATCTACCCTGCTGTCAATGCTTCGCTGCTCAATTTCCCATTTATTTCAACGGGAGCTAGGTGACACATCACAACACCAGACACAAATGAATCTACTTCCTATTAAACTGATTGATTCCAAAGAAATGGGACACAGGCCTGTACTTTCTACTGCTGATCACTTTCTTTGACCCCTTCAAAAGTTAGACTGATATAGTCAAGGATATTTTCCTTTTTGTGACAATTAAGATTTTGAAAAGATTTAATACTGCCAATACCAGTACACAGATAAATAATTACTTTAGTAATTAGAAATTTAGTAATAATCACTTTAGATAAGAACATTAGTTATTTCTGATTAGAAAGACATTCCAACAAAGCAGTTAACAATTTTTTAATTAAAGTTTAGGATTAGAAAGAAGCAGCATAAACATCTCATTATATATCACTTTGTCTTCCTGATTTTTCAGTCTATCATGCAGCTTTCTGCTGCAAACACAGGTATCCCAACAGTAAGTAGAACTTTAAAGGATCACATTTTTTTAATGGCATGTGCATTTTCAAAAATCAGAAACGATAAGAAAGCCTTTATTCACAGAATCTGAATTAAGGAACTTTCTATGTTGTGTTACGAAAGAGGCAGATAATATATTTTAGGCCTGCTTAAGAAATCGGCAGCATGAGTTGCTTGCATTGTTAACATAAACAAGTTTAGGATTAGAGCTAATTCAAGTACATGGTTTAGCATAAACAGCAATGCGTTTGCTCTCTTATTTGCTTTACTGATGGAATGGCCCTGTGCAAATGCTTAAAACTACAAATCAGTACCACAGGGGCAAATCCTGGAACCACATTTTTCCATAGCCGGTTTGTTTTATCCAGACTCCTGTGTTCAAATGAAATCCTTATGATTCACAGTCCCGCATGTGGCTCAGACACAGAGTCCCCTACTTCCTGTTTGGGCAAGGGGGATTGGGAAGGGATTTTGGAAGGCAAATTTCTCCTTGGAAGTCAACCAGCTACAGAGAGCAAACAGGCTACGAGGCCTAACACAGCCTGATCTCCTGACAAATTTACTGCAAGGCAGTACTGTCAGCTACAGCAAAAATTTAAAATGCTTTATAATAGCCTTATAGGTCTTTGCATATGACCTTGGGGAATTTACTTATTCTCTGTGCCTTACTTTCTCATTTTGAAAAGAAGCACTGAAAAGAACAATATTATCTTAGAGTTGTCAAGAGGGTAGAGCAAGAAACATCTGGGGCGATTTAATTGTTCCAGCAATACATATCACAGGAAAAATACACACACAAATATTCAGTGCAAACACAGCTCCCTTGCACACTAAACACTCAAGGGCAACCCTTGCAACTCCAACCTAGGATGCAGGATCCAGATCCATAGGCACTACTGGCTCCTTTGCTTGGGGAGAACATAAGCCTCTTACTTTCCAGATAAATGCTAAGAGGAAAAAATAGAAAGGAGCATTTCTGATGTGCAGTCACCCTAGCCTTCAATGACAAATAAACAGGTACTAGATCTTGTGTGCGCAGTCCTAGCCCCCAGGATGAAGAGTCAATCTCATTTCTTTACCTTTCATTGTGTAAGCATGTTTTTTGAAGAGCAGGTTTGAGGCAGAAGAAAGGCTGAGGAGACCTAAACTAAAAGTTTGTTTTGTCTGATAGTGAAGAAACTCACTCAAGAGTCTGATTTAAATCTTCTCAAGTACTGAATTAATCTGAACCACAGTCTGTTTCATCCCACCAAATGCCAGTCTATGAGCTGTGAGCTAAACGGAGAAAAGGGTCTGACACTTCCACCATTACTAGGCTTGTTAATCGAGTCTTTAATTTCCTTTCAATTACATTTGCTTGATTTGAAACCTTATGCATCAAGCAAAACTAAAAGCTTGTACTTTTACTTGAGTAAGGAAAGATGAAAAAATCCTAAATTCAATTCCATTCAAAACAATTATTTTCTTTGGCAACTGAACCAAAAGAACCCTCCAACTATTCACACATATTCAACCAAGATTATTTTATCCATGTCCTCATCAGTATACAGTTTCTTCCTATGGCAGATATAATACTTGTCATTAAAGTTCACCAGTCCACAAAAGTTGCTTATTTTCTGCTGCAACATAAATTGATTTTTTTTTAATTTAGCTTTATTTTTATTTAATCAAAAAAGCACCAAAACCACTTTCAAACAAAAAGCACTACTTTACTATGAAATATTCCTTTTATTATACTGTATATTTCCCCTTCTTCTTTACTGCTCATATATACAGCTGGTTGTAGTGTGTAACATTAACCTAAGTCACATTTGTGCTTCTCAAAATATTTCACAAAAAGATTTTGATAAAATGACAGTTTTGCTCACTCTGCTTTTCATCTGCCTGTCTGGCAAGCTGATGAGAAGACAGGAACTCAAGAACACCAGAACCCCAATGGCCTTGGTTTTGCAGCTCTCTACAACCTGACTGAGCTCCAAGACTCAGTTTCGAGAGCAGTCTATATGTCCAAATTCCTCAAATTTAGAGCTATGGAGCAGGCTTCTCTGAATTCAGGCTGTACAGTGAGGTCAGGTGCACAATTGCCATTCATGCTCTTACAGAATTTTTAAACCTAGACAAATCAAAATTAAATAGAAATTATCTATCTCCTCTTTGAAATGATTGTTTTCATCTGTTCAGTAGCAGTCCAGATACGCCACCAGCCTAGGATTTAGTCTCTCATGGTAAACAATCACAAACAATCACTGGTAATCCATATCTCAGAATGGATACCATTCAAGCAAAAGTTATCTGTCTAAGTTAAATACAGCAGGATATTAATAATAATAATCGCTCACTTAAATGCTCATTATTCAAATATTCATGTTATTCAAAAATAAAGTAATAGCGATTTCAAAACCACATTTACATAGTACAGTTAAACCTTTACTACACAGTAGAGAAGAAACAAGAAACTTCCACTTGTGAACAAACTCATGGAGAAGCATAAGCAAGGATTACTGAAGATCTAGTATATGCAGGTAAGAATGCTATGCTTTAAATATTGTTAGAGAAAAACATCTTCTATGAAGATTTAATTAAATCTGTATTCCACTAATCATCTTTCACATCTGGTGTTAATGTAAGAAGATTAAAGTAACACAAAGTCTTTTTACTGCCACTGATGCAATAATGAATTGATGTGCTAACTGCTATACAGAATATTTTCTAGCCTAGAAGGAAAAAAATGTCAAGTAACAGCTATTCAGCTTGAGATACAGGGATAATTTATCTGTAGACCTGCCATTAATACATAGCAGAAATAAACCTATTCCATAATAGAGGACATAGGTGGATGAACACTGACCTAAGATACTCCTAGATTTCTGGTGAAGGAGGAAGGCAAGAAGTAACAATTTTTAACATATGGAATCATTTACCTGGAAACTACACAGAGTAGTTTGAAACTCTTCACCCACTTTGTTAAGGCATTAAGAACACAAACACTATGCATGGATAAGACTATGCGAATGACTTGAATTAATAAAGCTGATATTTGACTTGCACTGAACTTACTTGACAAATGTTTGGTTACAGCTGTTAAAGGATATGCACAAGTTCTGCTTACTAATAAGAATCCAAAAGTACTGTGTATATGTAATTTTAAATTGCTAGTGCTGAATTCTAATATAAAAAATTACTCAATTTGCTCACTGAAATAAATCAAGCATCATCGATACTCACGGTATCGATTGTAGTATCGATACTTAGTGAAGGAGGTCATATGTATGCATTCTTGACTGTGCTTGAAGAGTTACAAAAGCAATATAAAATCTTTGCAGCTATTTCAATTCTCCAGCCCTACTGCAATTCCACAACCAAGAGAAAAAAAGGAAAAAGAGCAACATAACTTTGCCTACCAGTTATCATTTCTCCTCCATGATGGCCAGATTTCAGAAATCCAAAGACTGTTTTAGATTGATAGGCACAATCCACACAAGCCTGTACAGACTGCTGAAGTACCACATTGACAGGACCTGGTCCAAAGTGATCTGGAAGCTGTTGAACTTTCTTCTTATCCAGATGAGGCCCAGAATTTCCATGCTTGTTGACATACACACACACTGAAAAAGTCATATTTACTGTTGAGTTTTTCTACTTAAATCACAGTTGCTATACACGAAGGAACTGAAACTTGTTTCACAAGTCAGAATTGTAAACCATTTTTTTAAGTTAGACTCTTGATGAAGAGATGTACTGTTCAAGTCAAGAAGTTGAATATACATACAAGCAGGCATACACACTTTTTGAGCATACAAAAAGTTCTCTGTATTACATTCAAGATTCTCCTACCTAGTCCCAAGCCCACATCTTTCTGTTTTCTAAAGTCCTCCTGTATCCAGCCAACATAATAAAATTGCCATATCTTTTCTTTTGACAAGGTTTTACTCACAGAGTAGTCCCAGTAAAATAAGAATTATTGTCAGGTGCTCTGAACTACAAAGGCTTGATGCTAAAAAGCAGGCCTTTCCAACTTACTGCCTTTATTTTTCTCATATTTGAGAACAAAGACAACTCTATGGCATGAACTTGCCATGGATGCTCCTTCTGAAACATCTATGTAGCATTAATGTGTGCATATATAAAGGTCAGTATCCATATCTTCAGCAGCTCAAACCACTTGAGACATATGAGACTTCTACTTTACATTCTGCTAAATAAAATAAACATAACTCTCTAGAAACAGTGTAAGCCAAATTAAGGCTCATCAAAAAAGCAATCAAATAGGACTTTTGAAAATACCCTCTATATAGACTCTATCAGCTAAATAAAACTGTCTTTCAAAAGGAACAGCAGTGCAAAATAAATAGATAAATAAATAAATAAATGAAAAAGTCCTAATGCAAGATTTTTTTTCTTGCTTCCTTTTGGCTTTGACTGTCGTAAGACCAGGCACATACTCAAGACACTTACGGCTTAATGAAAAAATACACATCAGTGGTGATTAAGCACACATTTTAAGCATTCAGTACACAAAAGACTCATATTTTCTAAACTCTAGTATTACCTGCGTTTAATTAAAACTTGGATTTTAAAGAATGAAATATTTCTAAAAGATGTTTTAATCTTGTATCTTCATACATATATGCTAACTCTCTGATGTCTGCAAATTAGAGGAAACATATTTGTAGGAATAATCCAAGTTACAAATCAGCAAAAGGATTTTTCATGGTATCTTCTGGCTGGCTGGATAACAACTGCATCCTGATAGATTTATTTTCCTAGGAAATAATACATATTTTTCCTCGTACATTACTGAAGTTGGGACTAAAAAGATGTAACAGACACTAAAAAGATGGACAGGTATTTAAACACCAAAAAAAAGTACCAGAAACAAAATGATCACGATTTCTGGACTTTCTAAAAAGTCTGGAGATCTGAGTTGAAATACATAAATTGTTTCATCATAGGGTTAAAAGTTCCTCAGTGAGTTAGTTCATTAACTAGCTTATTTTGTTTTGCTCACATTTTTTCAAATATGTTTCATTACATTTCAAAAACAAACATAGAACGAAGCGGGGATATATTTCTCCTCGTTGCCTTTACTTGGTTTAAATAATCTGAGTTCTTTCTTTTAATGTAAGGCTATAGAGAGATATTGGTATTATTATATTATAGCATGGTCTGCATGATACCAAAATATTCTGTGGGTTTTTAACTACATCTATTGCCATCTCACATATTAAAGAGTGGAACAGACATGAAAGAAGTGTTCAGAATCCTCCTTTAGATAGGAGCAAAGTGCCAGGTCTAGCAGAACTGCCAAAAGCCCTACTGTTCCAGCACTTCTTGCTATAACATAGGCATCAAAATGCCAGTTCTACAAAGTAACACTGGCACCCACAAATGTCTTTAAAAAAATAAGGTAGTGGAATAATGATTTATAGTAATATGTAATATGTTAGCAGCACATTTTCCTTTTATTTTATTTTATTTTATTTTTACCTGTGGATATAACTGCTGCAGTTGCCCCAGACAAACTAATTCCATCTTTAAGTATCTGCTTTGTGCCACTGTCCCCATCAGGAGAAGAAAGAGGAGGTGGTGATGCAGGAGTCGGTGGTTCTGGCAAAATTTTTTTCTGTTTAAACAAAAAGCTCAAAGTCAAGATATTGTTTTTTTTTTTTTTTTTTTTTTTAAGAGCTTGCAAAAACATTGCACTATCAGTTATACTACTACTGAAGATGTGTGGTTACTTACTACAAAAGCAATACACACTGCAAAGGATAAAGACTAGGAAAGGAATATCAGAAACTGTTAGTGCCCATTTACAGCTACGTAAGTAGCTGTACTACTTGGGCGATAACTGACTTAAATGGAACCCACCTCTATTTGAAAAGGAGCAGGGACAGGGTGGGGAGGGGAAAGAAGAAGGAGAAAAGCTTTATATTGTCAATTAATGACCCTTCTAAGCCCTGGAATCACAGAAGTAGTTTTTGATTACTTTCCTACCCATGCTCTTCCAATCATCTAGGCTTACCACAACTCCAATAAATTAGTTGGGCAGAGTAGCTGTTCTCATAGAAAGCCTGATTCAAATTTAGGTGTCAACTTAATAGCACTTCCAGATTTTCCCTCAGCTTGTTTAAAGTGGACTGAAATTCACAAATAATCATTTATTTTCTGTAATTGGTACTTTAAGCAAGACATCATAAATCAGTAGAGTTATAATCTTGTCACAAAGGCTGTCAAAACTTTTTCTTTCTCGTACCAAACTCATTTGCAGCCTCTCATATGACAGGCTATCAGAATTTGTAGCATAAAGAATTGTAAATTGGTCAGTGTGCTCTACCTTCCACCTGAGGTAATGAAAATTCTTTGTTGCAATTTGTTTTAGACTGAGGTTTAGAAAAGAGTCATGTACAAGTAAGGCATTTCTAACATGCTTAGGAATGATATAAAAATACACAGAAATAAAAGAAATTTACCTACCCAAAAAGTTACAGATATCAGATTACCCAAGGTCTTTACATTGCTAAAGTCGGAGAGGCCTATCTGCTCATGTGGTAAGGATTTATTTCTAACATTGACCTATAGTCAAGAGAAAATTCAGTCAAGCTGGAGTTTCAAGGAAGACAATGGTATTTGAGAAACCAATTCCTTTAATGTTTCTTGAAAACTGTACTATGAGTACATGAGTACAGCTCCCAATATCGCTTTGCTCTATAAACAACAGCTGCTGTTGCCAGACAGAGGCTGTGGAGACTTTATCCTTGGAGATACTCAAAAACTGTCTGGACACAGTCCTGGGCAACCTGCCCTAGGCAACCCTGCTTGAGCAGGGGGTTTGGACTAGATGATTTCTAAAGGCCTCTTCCAACCTCAACTGCTCTTTAGATGATAATACAGTAACAGGGAATGGGTCCACATAATTGTGAGAAGGAAAAGATCTCTTAACATGTGAAATAATACAGATCAATTTTGGGGGAAAAAAATTAAAAAGTTTCTTTGTTAAGAAAGACAACTTTTACATCAGATAAAACTACTTTTATGCCAGCTTCCATTCAATTTCAAGGAAAGAGATAAAACTGTTGGTAGCATGAGTAGCAGAGAGCGTGACTGTAGAAATGCTGGATGGTATTGTTTTTCTATTTCAACTTAGCTATGTAGAACTAAGTAGTCATTTATCTTTACAGAGAGGGGTTGAAACTTCTATTTACATCACAAATGAAGAGAATGCAAGTGTCTTCATTCACTATGGGCTCCTCTTCCATTCAGCAGTATTAATCCTTTAAAGTTTTATAAATAGTATATTTACTACCTAATATATTAAAAAAATCAGTCAGTTAGCAATCAAAGTACAGTTAGTGCTTAACCTCTACACAATGCCTATGAAGGACAAACTAACTCTTACTGAAATCCAAGATGCGTCTAGAACATTTCTGTGCCCATGGATCGAAAAGGAGCAGTTTGGCTGGAGAAACTTTCTGACAGTATGGCACTAACCAGAATCACCATAAACTAAGAGACGCACTGGCACGGTCTGGCACTGCATGGTGAATGAGCAGAGGTGGCTTTGGTCAGATACTGAACCAAGAAGCGATGTATTACTTGTCAGAAATTGCCCATGCATCTTAACTTTGGGTAACAGAAAGGTCTCTTGTCATCCTTAATGCAGAGAATAAAAATACAGTTAAGAAGCTTGAGCTTTTGATCTTAAGTCTGATATTCCAGAAGACCTCTCTGTAGAGGGGACTTACTCTTCTGGGGACCATTTGTCTTTCACTATGCTGCAAAACATGGGTGGTCAAATGGCTGGGAGAGGGGAGGGACTGAGAGGCATGGAATGGAGGCATGAAAATGAAATACAAATACTAAACTATACGACAGAGGAACTATCTATCTTCCACAACAAACACACAAATGTGATCAGACTAGCCAGTCATTTCCTACCCGCTTCTTCAGAATGAGAATAAAGCATGTGTTTTGAAAATATAGCACATTATGCTTGCTCAACTGAGATTCTCATTTTGCACCCAAAACTGCAGAGCAGCAAACTGTGATCCAAAAGCCGTGTAGTTTCATGAGACAGCCCATGTTCCCAGCGGGGAAATGCAGCACATTTGCCTGGGCACAGAGTTTTGCTAGCTGGCACTCTGCCAGCTTGGAGAGCATGTAAGCACAGTTTGCCTGCAGAAGTCCCTGCACAGAGTCTGGCATTATATGACTAGCTTCAACACAAGCCTTACATAGATACAAAATTTTGAAGTATTTGTAGGGTCAAATTTAGGGATATGACCCATACTTAAACTAAGGTTCTTATTCAAGAAAACCTGTGTTACCAGTTGGCCTGGAAGGAATTCTTTGTACATATAAAAGTGCACTTTTAAAAGTAATGAAAGAGATGTAAAGATTTCTTTTTCATTATGACAGAGTAATACCATATAGTCCAAACTGGGAAAGAATAATGGAAAATAAAACCTGACATGAATGTCACTCTTATGGAGAAGCTTAGAAAAAATGTAGATAAAGGAGAAAAATGACACAAAAGCTTAACATTCCTAACTGTATAATAAAAATTAATACCTGCATAGTGATAAACATCGTAGAGCAACTAACTTAAAAAGGCAAAGAGTTCCAGACTGCTTCTTCATGTAAAATTTAAAAAGTCAAACAAATCTACAGTGTATCAGGCATAGACCAATCTCCCTAAATACAGGGAGACCAGCACACAGTTAGATGACACTTGGAGCACAATTGCTTAGTCTGAAAAAAAAAATCTTTTTGACCTGGCTTAAAAAGAAGAAAAATCACATTCCAACCTCTACGCACGCATCATTTGAGTATACAGGCTGTATGGTACTCCATGCCAAATATACTGTGTATGTGCAAAACTCCCATAAAACAATTTCCTCCTCGCTCTTACATGCACATATGCATTATCTTTTAAATGCATCTTGTTGATAAAGATTGTAGTAAAGTAAGACATTAACAGAAATCATCATCTTATACAAACATAAACTTTGCTCAAACAATACATCAAGATGCAGTAACAAACTCACGCTGGTGAGTAAATTTATAAAGTAAACACAGGTTGTACTTGACAGTTATCATGACTATTAAATCACATGTATAGCATGTTGCCAATCTTATCAGAGCAGTAGTTAAAAACCTTCCATGGATTCTTTAAAGGAACTCATTTATAGCAATATTCGAAGTTAGATAGGCACCTCAAACTTAGGTACTACAAAACCTAACTCCTAGTTGCCTGGATCCAGAGGAGAAATCAGAAGCGTGCTTCATTGTACCAGATTCACTGCTTCAGCCTGGGCAGTGTCAGCAGTAATCCCCATTCCCAGGGATTAGCAGGACAGACTATTTTGCAGAGTATGATCAGGTGCCAAATTCAGTGCTGCAAGCACACATTTGCAGTCACAGGAGTTTAAAGCCCCAAAAAATCTCTCCCACTGTTCTTTCAAAGGACACATGTAGTTTCTCAATTTCTTTTTCACAAAAGATAGAACACAGAACTCTTAAACAAAACATATCCTGCCCTTCCTGACTACTTCCTCAAGATAAGAAAGTCCTGTGTTCAATGACCTCCTTCAAATCCTCTCACACAAACAGAGAACATCTATCTGTCAGCTGTGTCTTTGTGGGAGCACTTTCCACTTCTTGAATCTGTGTCCCTGTGCAGTTTCAAATACCAAACAAGAGAAAAAGCCAATGAGTAAGGCTAGTGAGCTACTAGCAAAAGCTAGTAGCAAGTCTACCTGCATTCAGTAGCCTACTAACTTGGGAGCCCAAGTGGAAGCAGCAGACAGCAGTAGATGAGGCATTTGGGATTCTATTTCCAGCCCCCAGAACCATTTCTTATCCTGTGGCCACCACTTCAAAGAAATGACTGCCTCCACTTTTGTGCTAGAGCCCTTTAGGCATGCTCTGTTAATGTTACTTCATTAGCATTTTAAATTGATCATCACTACCACTGAAGGGAGAAGTCCCACTCATGTTATTAGTCCATCCTCTCCGATGCATCACTACAAATATTCCCATAGCCACACAGTGAACCAAACTGGGGGGAAAGGGACCAGCAAGCAATCCCTCTCCCCCATATATGTGTTAGCACAGAGGAGGGAGCAGCACAAGGCCATGGTATAAGCTGTCTGAGGAAAACATACTGCATATTGTTATTTTAGGTGGCCTGCCCTCTTGAAGCACCGCTGGAGTTGCCATGACTGAACATGCCTTAGAAAAGTTTGTACTTCCATAGCCATTTAAAATTTGCCTAAATCTGCCCTGCTGGGATCCTACCCCACTTTGTAGTAGCACTTGTGCCTCTTAAATTTTTCTTTTTTTTTTTTTTCTTTTTTTTTTCTTTTTGGCAGGGGGGGAGGAAGGGGCAGGCAAAAAGAGGGAAGGAGTGGACCAAGAGGGGAGTAAGGGGGAGGGATGCTGGGTCTGTTTTCTACCAGTTCAGCTCTCTGCACCAGCTCACCGTGGTATTGTTTCCCTGACAGCACTGGTGACGAGGGGATCAGGGAAGAGCATGTTCAGCTGGTATCCACTGGAATTGAGGGTTAGGTTTAGCTTGGTTGGTTACAGCATGGTGTTATTAATGCCAAGGTCACGGGTTCGATCCCCATATGGGCCACTCGTTTGAGAGTTAGACTGGATGATCTCCAGAGGTCCCTTCCAATCATACTAATTCTATGATTCTATGAAATAGCAGAGGATCTGCAGCCTGAGAGAAGCATCTTGTTCTCAGGCTGTGCTTTGAAGGGAGAAAGGAACCAACTCTTTCAGATTAGAGTGCACAGGGCAGCGCTCTGGGCACCCAGGGACATTACTTCCTTCTGGAGAAGCTTCCTGTTGCACACCAGTATCTCCAGGATTAGGGAGTATCAAAGAGATTGATTTTGCAAATCTAGCTGTATGCTTAAGATGTCTAAGTTTTGCCCCAAGACCCTCACTGCTTCTAAGTAAGGAACAGAACAACATTAAGAGAACTACATATTTGGTTCAGTAACAAAATAATCCAGACTAAATAGACCTAAGGTTTCCTTATTCTTCAAATTTTACTGGAAATGGCTATTCCAAAATAGTCTTTTTTTCATCCCAACAACTTGCTTGTACATTAATCTATATTTGTAATCTTGTTCTGGAATAAGTTATCCACAGAAGTTTATACTGAAATACACATTCCAGAACAGCTAATCCAGAGCTTTTCTTGTAATAAATTTCCAAGTACAAAAAAGCCCTTAAGACTGAAGAAAAGATAGAAATAATAATAATAAAAAAAACTCTACAAAATTTTGCAATATAAAGTAAAGTAGTAGATAAAGACTAACCTTTTTTCCAGATTTTAAACTTTTTTTCCTTGTTTTAAGATTTTCAGTATGAGAGGTGCACTTTGTCTGGGGAATGTTTTTAGGAGACCTGCCCTTCTTGGGAACTGCAGACTGTCCAGGGGGTTTGCCCCGACCTGGTTTCCTGCCCCGTTGCGCCGGTACTGGAGCAGATTTCTGTGGAGACTGCATTGAACGTCGGGTCACTTTGGAAGGGGAGGATTGGATTTTTGTACTGCACTTTGTAATGGAAACTGAGGAAAAAAAAAACAAAAGGGAAGGGGGAAAAACCTCAAAATGAATGATGGAATGTAACTTTTCTAACAAAGGCTTAAAAAAGGTGTAGCACATAATTTACATTCTAAAATAAATATATTTGGATATTTTGAATTTAAGTGTCTGGCATCCAAGAAGTGAACTCTTTACATTTATTATTTTAGAGGGACTTCCTTAAGAGAAAAATATTAAAATAAAAATTAAAAAGAATTAATCTACTCACCTTATAAAAGCTTCCCATAATTTTCATTGTTACTACTACTACTAAGATATTTATAAGCTGTCATTCATCTAGGCAGCCTTCAAAATACTTTACAAATTATATAGCCCACAATAGCCATCCTACTATAAGAGTAGTTTCTACAAATACAAGATAGGTCAACTATTTTTAGGGAGGTACACAAAAATTGGGGCAATGAAGAAAATCATCCAGTAGAAGGGGAGAAACTGATGACAGGTAAGGCATACTTAAATAGTATCTGAGATGCCAGATTGAAAACTGAAGTTCACATGACTATTCCCTGATACTTTCTACCTGGAGCCATTCAGACTTAAAATTTTATTTGCAGGAAGGACTTCCAGAAATAAAATGCAAAATATCCTTTTTATTCATTCTTACACTGAAGTGGTTCCCTATTGAATCTCGCATCCCAATACAAAATTGATCCAACATGTATAGGATGTGACTACATTATAATCTGATGTGAACCTGCAAGCTGTAATCAGATTTCACTGAATAAAATTTCCTAGTTAACATTTTCACCTATCTCATTCTTCTCCAAAGTAACCATTTTATTTTAACAACTCCCTTAGTAACAGACTAATTAAAACAACAGGAGTATGTCAGACAGAAGCTACGTGTATGTTCTCCACAAAAAGATGCTCTGCACCATATTGGACTAGTTCCTGTGCCCAACAAAAAGCAATGACTAAGATCCAGAGACAAGTATATTTCTATTTCTTTGGCCTGATGTCTGACAGACAGACAGATATAGAATCTACTAAGGAAAAAGTAAGCAAAGGGTCAAAATGGAAATTTTTGTGAAAACAATCTTATTGTTGGGAGGTGTGAGAGAAAGGAGGGAGAACCTGTAACATATTGGAAATCTTTACATTAAAACTAGATGCCTAAAATGATACTGTCTGGACAACGACCTTTTGCAGTTCATTGATGCAGAGAAAAACTCAGTGACTCATCCTGAACTTAAATACTATGAACTTAACAAGACATAACTTAAAAATATTGCAAATTAAGACTCAAGTAGGCTTTGACTGTCAGTCACCAGAGCCTGATCCAAAGCACTTCTGCAGACTATAACTGGAGCATAAGGAGCTTCTAAACAGTTAATTTATTAGATTTTTTTGTGAATTTGGAATATGTCTTCTTCTAAAAGACACATTTATTTGCTGGTAAGCAAATAAAACATGAAATAAAACCCAAAGATATATTTGAAAGGAAATCTAGAGAAAAGAATGTACTTTAAAGATTGAATAACAGCTTTAATGCCTGGCTATATGCATGATATTCACCTTAACACCCCACCAGTTAGCTTTAAAATTGTTACTTCATAACTCTTAGGGAAAAAATCAGAATAAAAGTACTTGCAATATAAAATGTCCTGGTAAGATGAACTACACATTGTAAACAAGCTTCTTATAAAACACAAAATACAAGTCCTACTGACAAACATTTTTAAAGCTCTAAGACCATTTATATATATTGTAATTTGTCTGATTCAGTTACATATCTAATATCCCTAAACAGTCTTTAGAAGAAATCCCTTCATTATGGCTGGCTGCAAGCCTAATACATCAAATACAAACATTATATCCCTAAGTATCTGAGAAAGACCACCTTCTGGATGACGAAAGTGACCACTTTTATCCATGTATACCAAAACCTATTTTCACCTATGACAGCTTAAAATAAGCTGAACATAATTTTAACCAAATGCTGGCACAGCATTACTCTTCTGTCTCTGAATCTTTGAATGACAACTCAGTTAAGATGTATGTCTGGAAAGCAGAACAACATCAAATGTCTACTGTACTACAATACTAGCATTATGTCTTATATTATCCCTATACCAATGTAAAATACCGTACTTTTTATTTATTTGCACCACCCAACTACATATTTTATAAAATAATCATGAACTTGTACAGTAACATTGAGTTACAAATTCTTTGTGCCTTGGTCTATGCTGAAATCCAGCAAATACATTCTGATTCTTGCATAGTAAATACATTACTAATGTTAAATACACAGCTAATTGCAAGGTCAACAGCAAACAAGTTTTAATGGCAACAGGTTCTTGGAACATAGGTATGAGTTTCTATATACTGGGCATCCCTACTCCTTTCCAGATGGATATTTGCCAGACAAAGACTAACAATGCAAACAGTTCCTACCACTTCACGTCGCCACCTTGAAATACGAATACAAGTATTTTTATCACAGTATCTTCCTACCTGTATGCGCCAGAGGACCAAATATTAGCAGCATTAACCATTAAGGGGGAGGGGGACAGACATATCCCATTTGATATTTTTTCATCTGAGTAGGGCTGGAACTGCTTTTTTGAGTAAGCAGGACTACAACAAAGCCCATGCTGCCTGGGCAGCCTCCCCAAGACAGGAGCAAATGAGGAGCCGGCTATTTGCATTTGTTGATTTAAGAGAGGAGCAGGGGGAAGCAGGAGGGAGCGGGAGACTGCTAAAGTAATTCCCATATTGTCTGCAGGCTGTATTGACAGTGATCATCAGTCACCTGCTCATACTTCCTTCACCCCGGCCTTCAGAGGGAGACCAAAGGTTATGCTGGGTCACAGAATCTGGAGGGAAATGAAAAGACATGCAAAAGCTAGCTGCCAACCCACTGCATCTGTAGACAAAGTTATCCCCACTAGACCACATGTTCCAAAAACTAAGACATTTTAATAGTCTCATGAGAACTTGTTAAAATATATCGATGAAAAGAATAGAGAGAAAATATGCCAAGCTCTGCTTGCAATTACTGCAGTATTTAGTTGGGATATTTACAACAGAAAAAGCACATTTGCCTTTTCAGGATACTGCTTTGCATCACAATGGTCTTCTCATTTGCACAAACGAAATAAAGCATTTGTTTCATGCTGCTCTTCTAAAAAATATATATACCACTCAAGTTTCAGGAGACTGATGCATTGCACAGCATTCCTACCCATGTCTTTTATTCATATCCAAAAAACGTAAAAGCCTCCACAATAACTGAAGACCAGAGATCATGCTACATAAACACACTTTACCATATAAAAGTTAGCAAATGAACAGTTTTCAAAGCTTACAGAGTTCTAGTTACACTGTCACGTTAGTGAAAGGTATAGGAGACTAACTTCATGAAATACACAGGTATCTTTCAGAATTCTAGCTACTGCTCACCCAAAACATTCTCATTTTTTTCCAAAATCTCTCCTGTGAGAATCCAGCACTTGCAATCTTTGTATTCAACGTACATAGCAGAAAACAAAAATCCAAATATCTTGGGACCCATAGCCCAAAAATGCATTACCATAATTCAGCCCTTATTTGCACAAGTGGGCCCACTTGTCAACTGAGCTTATTTGCAAGCAAAGGATATGAAATATTAGACTTTAGATGAGAACCAAATTCTGCTTGCAGAAACAGAAAACTGACCAGATACATTCACAACTACAAAATTTGACCCCATAATGTTATCCTCAAGATTTCTTGGTAGACTAGGTCAGATATCTAAGACAAGTATGAAATCTGAAGCCACTGAAAATCTCCAGCACTTAGGAAGGGGATGGAACAAATGACAGCTCGGAAGCCTGAACTCTCATGCAATTGTAATTATTAAAATTCTCTTAAACAATCCATAGCAATGCTTTCACTTTACCTTTTTATCCAGAATGAGGAACAAAAGCTTCAGACTTGTAATACTTACATTTTAGAAACCTATCATTTGGTAAAAGTCAGAATGGCAACTGCAAGAAAAGACTTCAAAAAAGCCAAACTGAAATGATATGAAGCAAAGGGGCCCACATCTCTACACATTCTGTGAACACAACATTGCTACCTGAGGTTAAGGTTACAGTTAGGACAATAAAAACAATAATTCAGTGTTTAAACCAGTACTGCTTTCAAAACAGAAATGATTCTGTTGGCACTGCAGTATTGTTCCTATGCCCCCACTGAGAGTGAAGTCACATGCTCTTCTTGACCCAGCCCTTCTCTCATCTACAGATTAAAAAAAAAGTGGAGGCAAAGAGATTTAACAGCTTACCCTAAATCCAGAATTCCACAGCAGAACTAATGGCAACATACTTCCTGAATTCTAGCCTTGGATTTTAGCTATAAAGTTAACCTTCTTGAATATAGTAAGTTACTATCATGATAGTTTTGACAAGCTGGGAGAGGAGGTTGAAAAGATTAGCAATTTTTCAAAAAAAAGCTTACTGCCAAGGATTATTAAAGAAAGTATGTCTTTGGGTCTCAATCAAACAAGGAATTTAGGAATAGAGCCATACAAAAGCACAAGAAGCATCTGTAATACATTCTAGGTCTTTCAATCTATGTTTGGATTACTTCTGGTTAAAAGATCTGTGAGGTATTAGGACGACACTATAATATAAAAATCAATTATAATTCATCCTTTTGCTATCTAAAAAGCAACACTGCACTTGAAAACTTCGACATTTACCTTAGCAAGGTATGGACGGCATGGCTTACAATTTCCTTCTGTCTAGATTTCAGTCCCTGCTCGCAGCATAAAATAGTCTCTTGGTATCTTTTGCAAAAAATTCTAGCTTTCATTTTAAAGTCCCGAAGGCGAAAAGGAGGGCTAAGTAAACAAAACAAGGAACTGGAGGAAAGCATTTCTTTCCCAGAGACGTGCCCAAACTCCATCATAGCACTTGCTACCTTACAGCATGCTCAATCATAGCATTGATCTCCCGTATTTTCAAGAAACGGTCAAACTAGCACCTACAGAAAAGAGCTATGATCTTTTTGAGTGCCTGTGCTAGTTAAGCTCCATCAAAACCCACTATTAATTAAACTAACATACAACACTTCCAAAAACAAGCAAACAAGCAAACAAAAAAAAAAAAAATACAAACAGGCCAGCTAGGTGAAGGGATTCAAACAAAACAAAATTCCTAGCAAAGTTCCTACAGTTCATCTCCAGAAAAAAAGCTGTGAAAGTCATCTTCCAGGTCTCACTCTTCAACAAAGCATCATCGTTGTAACCATGCTAGCAAGAAACTGAACTATATTTTGTTGATAGTCTCTAAGCTCAGAAGGAGGAAGAGGAAAAAAGCACCCAATGAACTTTCCTCAGTAGCACAAATCTGAGTTACCTAAAGACTGTTTGGGTGTGCTGGTGATGAATCTGTCCTTAAGCATGGCAAAGCTTAACTCTACAGCCTTGGGTAAGGATTTTAGAATCCTGTTTTTTCCCTGCCAGATTATTCATCTAATTCTTGCTCCCTCAGATTCATCATGTAATACGCCTATTTTTTCACATTATATGAATGTTCAAAGTGTGCCTAGAAGTCCCTCCTTTTGAAAGCTATTCAAAACAGCGCACATGTAACAATCTAATCTACCACAATGGAAAATGTACTAAGTGAATCTCTCATCACAAACAAATCTGGTAGTTCTCTCTCAGCAGCCTTTGTACGTCGTGTCATTTCCTTCACTGAGCATCACAACAGAAACTGTCCAGAAGATTGCACTGAATAGAGAACACTGATTTTTTTTTCCAAGTGAAACCTGAAATGATTATCCAGAACAAAAACAAGGCCTGCAGAAAACTCTGGGAACAGATGCCACACTCATTTCCCCCAACAGCATCACCAAGATGAAGAGTAGGTCCAAAATGAGTCAGTAAAATGCAACAAGCTTCAGGAAAAAAAAATGCTCACAGTTAGTACAAAGCCACAGTTTGTTTTGTCGCAGGATTTCAATGGCAGCATTGGTATTCCTGACATTGCTTATATGTACTAACACCCACTTGCACACAATCCATTCAGTCCCCTCCACTAGCTGGAACTAGTGTTGACAGAACAGAACCAGTGATGACACCAGCATCCATAGGACCTGAAGAGCAGCAAATGAAAAAGTTTTCTATGTAACAGCCAAAAACACACGCACTTGGAACACTTGCATTTTAAAAGAAAATCACAACGACTTTGTAATAAATATAGTAAGGTGGTCAGGAGACCAGACACTGAGGTTGCTGCTTTGGGAAAAGGCAAAATCATACCTTTTCCTAAGTGATTATTGCCCTGTGGCAGCACTATCCGGACCTTGCTGCAAGATGCCAAGAAACATTAAGAGCAAATAAAAAAAGCTTAACATGTGAGAGAATGTGGCAAATCAGATTTTAGCCTGAAGCACTGAAGAGTTTTTCATGTACAATTCTGAAGACAGCATAAATCTGCTTACTGTATGTGCCTGATTTAACTACTGTGACCTATTCATGAAAGGAAGTTGGATGTGCTGAGAGGAAAATGAAACTTCCAACAGTAGGAAATTGTATCATTTCAACATTTGTTTCTTTCTTTAATGAAATTTAAGTATTACTGTGTTTATCTGACTCATTTTTGTTATTTTAAAAGTAAACAATGCAGACGATTTTCACAGATCTGTAGTAGCTCTTTCTCAAGTGGTTTCAACACTCCTTTGTTTTATCTGCAAACACTGTAGAGTAGTATTGAAGTTTATAATGATGTTGCAAATTTGGATAGTACTCAGCTGAAAATATAGCACAGTTATTTTGACATCATTCCATTATCACTTACAGAAGTATGCTTCTGGTAGCTAGCTTGGAAAAATCTGCACAAATTATTGAGATCACAGCAGAAAATGAAATAAAACTAAAAAACGGACAAACAAGACACTTCTTAATCTCTGCTTGTGCCCGTACTATTCTCATTGCTGCAGATAGCTTTTGAAGGAGACCTTTCACATCACAGGCTGATTAGCGCAATGAAAGAAGATTGCTCTCACTGACAATAAATGCACTGAATTGGGAGAAAAGCAGTGAGGTGACACACGGTATGGTGAGGTAAAAGGCAGAAAGGAAGAGGGAGGGGGCAGAAGATAAAAGCTACAATGTTTCACTGTTTTTATTTAGGTTAATTCATCATCTTCCTTTGGTCATCAAAATTCTCTTCTGGGCAACTCGGAGAGCAATTCCTTCTGCACGACCTCCTGTGCCCATGATCACACCTTGACCTATCCAAGATCCAATTTTAGAAGGACACAGGGATCAGGGATATATAGAAACTGATCCCTCTCCAGCCCCTGTTCACATCTAAATGATAAACACTACTTTATAATTAAAGTAATCTTTGCAGTTGAACCTGCTTATCATTTCCCAGGTTGTTCCCAACTGTTCTTTTCTTCACTCCTTTACGAACAGGTTTGGCTTATATTATAAAAATAAAGAGGTGAACTGCCTAAATAACTGCCATTTACATGTAATGACTAAATATTAAAATGAGTTTATACAGAAATAGTCAACAGAAACTGTTCAGACAATCTCCAGTTAACTGCTTTCTAGTTCAGTCATAACCTTCAGATACAGTTAGTTACAGAGCAATATAAGAATGTTCTTAGTCATAGGTAACAGATTTCTACTATCCAAGTGAGTAAAATAAAAATCATCAACTACAGCAGTTAAGCAGAAAAGCACAATATGTTTGATCCAGCAAAAAGAGTTAATAGAAAAATGTCCAAGAGATAGGAAAACTAATAAAGTCTTTTTAAAGCATACCGAAAGCAGAAATTATACAGAGCCAACAGACGATCAGATTTCAGAATGAGCACACATAGAAGATGATGCTAAAGCAACAAAATTACATGCTTTTTGCATTCATATTCACTCCAAAGGAGCTTGCCTAAGTTCCCATACCAGAACCTCTCTTCACAGTGATCTGAGACAAGTTCTCTGACATGAAGTGCCAGTAGAAGAGGTTAGGGAAGGGAGACAAAACAAATAGTAAAGAGCTGGCAGGACAGACAATACTTAAGAATTTTAAGGAAACCCAAGGATAAAATGACCAACCTACTGACTGTGCTGTGCAAATTCTTCCTTAAAATTGCCTCAGATCCAAAGACTAGAAGGCGGTTAATGTGATGCCAGCATTTGCAAAAGGCTCCAGAAAGTTATGGACAGAATACCTGATGTCTGTACTGGCTAAATTGCTGGAAGCTACTGTACATAACAGAAGTAATGAAAGATAAATACAATATATTAGGGAAGAACCAAACATGCTTTCTGTAAAGAAATGACAAAACCTCACAAATCTATTGCAATTTTTTTAAGGAGTTGGTGGAAAGTCAATTGATGTAGTCTGTGGACTAACATTTGCATTTTTTAATTTTCTTAAAAACTCTTAAAGAAAGGAACTCAAAACCAAACAAACAAACAAAAAAAAACAAAAAAACAAAAAAAACCCTCCCCTCCAAACCCCAAGCTGACAATGCGTGTGAGGGAAGAGTCTCATGATCCTTCTAAAGAATTTCTTGGAAAATATCAAAATATCAAACAATAGTCAGGAATAAATGAGCATGTTTCCACAGCCAAGAGAGGACTCTAGAGAACTCTTGGTAAGATCTCTGCTTGAGCTTGTGTCACTCAAGGCATATAGGATCTAGAAAATGGAGCAAAGCATGATGGCAACAACTGCTAAATAATTACTTGAATCAGCAAAGACGTAGAGAAAGATCTTGCAAAACTGAGCAGCTACTCAGCAGTTGAGGGTGCAACAGATGAAATTCAATGTCAAGTAATTCAAAATAATCCAGCTTCTGTCATCAGTGATGGGCTATTAGATGATCTATACAAAAAATAACATTCTGGAATTAAACTAAATAGTTCTTTTACAATATTAGTTCATTGCTCCACTGCAAAACAAAAATCCCAAACTGAAAGTTAGGAGATTATTATATAATTATTATTGCAAAAATAAGTATTATACAAATTAATTATTATTCTAAAAGGAGCAACAAACAAAGAAAATACCACAGTGCTGTTGAGCTTGATATACTGTGTGTATTTCTGGTTCCAGCAGTTCAAAAATGACAGAGCTGAAATGGAAACAGTACACAGAACACAGAAGAACAAAAGAATTACACTGATCACATACAAGGAAAACCAAAACACAACAGGACTTCACAAGTCTGGAATACAGACCACTGAGGTAAGACAGAATACAGGTCTGTAAATTCATGACTGAAATGAAGGCCATGAGGGAATAACTATTCACTGTTTCTTACAGTACAAGAACTGGAAGTACAAAAATCTGCTTCTGTACAAGAACTAGAATACTAGAAACTACCATAAAGTAACCATAAAGGAAAAGAATATCTCCTTTTCCACAGAACATATCCCTCCCTGCTACAGGATGTTGTAGGTGCTACAAGTTTAGATGGCGACAAAATGTAATTGAACAGAATAGATCAAAATCCCCCAGGAGGTATTCAGCATAAAGGCATTATTCCTGGCCTTCGGATGCGCTGGGTCACAAACTGCCAGATATTAGTAACACTTCTGCAAACCTCTCTCCTATATGTTTATGCTTTTCTTCAGACATCTGCTTCCCGCCACTGCCAGAGAAAGTCTGCTAGAGCAGATGGTCCTTCAGATTGATCCAGCATAGACACTATCATACCAACTTCAATCATCAGCTGTAGTTCACGCTGATATTCCTGAGCGACAAGCCATCTCTAACAGCTCTGAAGTGATACAGAGAGACAGAGAAACAAGCTACTGCAGCCTTTTGAATACTAACCTTGGACCAGCTGGTCAAGCTGACACCAAGCACTGCTGCCAAACTATGTATTACATAGATCACTGTTATCAGAGATATTTCTAGAGAAGCCAGCTACAACAATAGCCATGCAGAGCTACTGCTAGTATAAACATTAAATAGTATGGCTACATTTCATACCACTGTGCAAATACCCTAACACCCAGGTCCACCTAAGCTACATTTGCTGAAAATGATCAAAGAGAAAACACCAGCAAGAGGACTAATGACAGCATGTTAAAAAAAAAAAAAATGTCCAGAAAAGCCTTTTACCTCCCTCCCCTTTTTTATCTTCTATCAGCTGTGTGTCGGTTCTTGAGCTTATCTCAAGACAAGCTCTCGCTGTTTTCTAAAAGCAACGTGAGTCACACAAGACAGAGCTGAAAAGACTAAATATATCTCTTAACTATTTCTGAAGTAAATTCAACCATATCTAAAAAGTCTGATTTTAATTTGTTCTTAAAAACCTTCCACAACAGAAGTCCTACACTCTCTCCAGGCAAACTACAATGGCTAAACTGCTGAGTCTTCCTCAATTTTTAGATTAAGCCTCCCTTACTCCAATTCTTCACCTATCTTGCAAAGTATTAAATTAGGCCCTAAAACATAAGCCTCTTGGCAGGAGACTGTCATCTTAGGAATGAATGAAACTTACAGAATCATACTTAGATACAGAGATACTGTTTTTGTTTGGTCACTAGAATCTGGGGGATGGGGTGGTCCTTAACTATGATTTATTACATTTATATGCCTTCAGAAAAAAAGTAGTTAGAAAGATTAATACTTCCCATTTTATTCACCCTAAATTCTAAGTCATACTCAGTCAAGTATTTTTACTTTCTACTGTGGCAAATCTAAGACAAAGATACTAAACCAAACTGCAGGAAAAAAGTCTGGGCCAGAATGACATAATAATATTTCAAGTGAACTCCTACAACACAGTATCTCTCATACTTTCTTCCTTTACAGAGGAAGAAGTAACTAATGTTAACACTACCTAAATGAAGAATTCTGACAACGTTATCATATTTCTGGATTAAAATGACTTGATTACACTCTCCTTGAAGTTGTTATTTACATCTTAATAAAGGGCTATCATTACAGTTCTTTAATGGAGCAAAAGTGATAAAACTACAGTGAAAAACCTAACCTGAGAGCAATAAATATTTCATCAGCTATATAAACTAGACAAATGCATATAGTATGCATGTTTAACAAATGAGGACGTGAAGCAAAATTTAGAACCCAACAAATTTTTTCTGTTCAAATTTTAATAAAACTGCAGTTAACTTAGGGCTCACTTTTAGAATTACAAATAACAAAATCCCCACTAGTCTGTACCTCCCTGCCCCAATTTCTACCACATAACCAAAATTCTCATTTTTGACTAAAAGTATGTAAGAATTTTGCCTCAGGTCTTAGTAAAGATGATTGTATATTCCAGTTGTTCAGGTAATAAAACGAACATACTCTAGAATTTTGTTTGTTCAAGGTTGCTGAAGGCTTAGAATACCTGAACTGGATAATTTCTTATGAAGTCTAATGCTTTGTTATTAAAAACAATAGTTCTTTAAATGTTACTAACTACTTGCTATACAACTCTTATGTCTGATTTCTGTCAAACACTGAACAGGCGAGAAAACTTCGCTACGTATTATCCCAAACGGTTACTGCTTCTCCAGCACTCAAACTGGAGTATTTTAAGCAATTTAATAAAGCTTTTTTTCCAGAAGGTGCAACTGGATGCTACAAAAGCACCATCTAAAAAATTTTACCTGTCACTTATTTACACAGCCCCCTTTTGTATAAAGCCATTTTATTTCATCACAATTAATATCATTAACTTACTATGATAACACATTATTATAATTTGTCAAGATAAGGGCAGCCTTCTGAAGAAGCTGAGAAACACACTTCAAAGACTGAGAACTGAAGCACACGAACATTAAGGCTGTAGTCAGCTTTGTACCTATTACATTACTTCTGATTTAATGTAGTTGCCCTCACCTCATTTTCAACTGCCTTCTCATGGCAAGTTTTTACCTGCTCACCTTAGATCTACCAGTTTAGCTACACACACAGTCGCTCCCCAGCTGAAATACGCCAAAGCAGACTAAACTAAATTACAGTTACTTTGTCCCATTTACAGTAACTGAAGGCAATAATTATGAACAGGAAAATGAGTGCAGGGACGCAGAGAAGACAGCCAGCAATTGAGAAAGGTACTCTTGACTAATCTCACTTAGATTTTCCATACAGTTCTTGATCTGCTGGCATAAGATCAAGAAAAATAATAGGGAGAAGAGAAGGCAGACCAAGTCAATTGATTTCTTGCCTTCTTGCTTCTATTTTTTTGGTACTTGCAGTGAAGAGCTCTGTGACACTTGTCTATTTGTTCCTTACTGACTTAACACCAACTGCGAGAAAGCTCACCATTAGAATGAATCATTCCAGTCATTTATAGTAAAGTAATTCATTAAAATATGGTTCCTGCTTTAAAACTCTCCTTATCTCAAATCTGAAGGGAGTAGGGTAAAATGGCCCAAGCAGTTTGACAGCAAAACTTTAGATTACAGAAACATGCAAAAGGTCCCCAGAGTAGCAAAGGGATTAAATTCAGTGATATTCCCCTGTATTTCATTTCTATTCTTCATAGGGAAGATAGCTACAGCTTATAAAGCACAGTGGTTATTAGTTAAAGGGACTCAATAGCCATATGTTCAAACATCCACACAGGCATGAGGATATTAAAGCATTCAGAATACATAGCTTCAAAACAGAATTTTGGGTGTGTGAACCAAAAAACACTAAACACAAGTTTAAATCTTTATATATTATAGAAGCAAAGTTACTATACTTCCCTTATTAGAAGACTGTTTACTTCTGTATCAGCTAGCTTAATATAAGGTGCTGCTAAAGAAACTATATTAGTGTCATTAAACAGTAATATTTAGCCATCTGTAATATAAACAGCAAACCTAATTTAAATCCGAGATTCTTCGCAAGCATACAAAAAATTAAAGATTATCAAAAGCACTTGTAACAGTAGATTATTAAATAAAATGTTTCCAGAATTAATACGAACTGACAAAAACTATTTCTCTAAAACTAAACTATTGTCTTTAAATTACATAAAGAAAAATGTAACAATATTTCAGTCTCATCAACTACTTGCAAACAAAACCTTCAGTCTTATCTGCACACAACCAGCTGATTTTTAAAATTCTGCTAAAACCGAGGGGAAGAATAATCAAGCAATATTTTCAGTCATCTTACCATTGTTCCCTGGTGGTTGTAATGCATCTCCTGTCAAGCTACACCATCTGACTGGGAAAATATCTCGAGAATCACATCTGCACCAATAGTCAAATGCTCCTCTCCAGCCATCAAATGTAACAAAAACTTCATCTCCTTTAACATCTCCAATGGTTGCTGGACAAATTAAGTATGGGTTCTTTCTATCTATAGCTTCAAGCTTCATTCCAACTTTAAAACCATTTGTCGCAGGCTTTGGTGGTTCCTATGAAAGCAAGGGTGGTAGAACATTTGTGTTTGTGTAATCTCTTAAAAACAAACAAACAACTATTTTTCTCCAGAATTCTTTCTTCTTACACTCATTGCTCTCAAAAAGTTGTTATATACATTAAAAAGAAAACCTTATTCATGTATCCAATTTGTTTTGGCTCTTCTGTACTATAAAGGCTAGATTCTGCTTCTATAAATATAGTTGGAATCATTAGCAAAATTCTTCCTTACAGAAAGGCTACACCAGAAGTACTTACATAAGCAATAGGTTGCACCCAACATACAATGTCTAGGCAAAAAGACAAGAGAGAAACTAAAATGAAATTATTACACGTTAATAAGGAAGAGGAGGGTTGCAAAAAAAAGTATACTTCTGGGGACTGATACTGATAGCTGTCTGCTATAAACTTCACCTCTCAATCCATGGAAAAATTCATTAACATTGGATATCATTTACAGGCTGCTATAAACCAAACTGGCTTTCGATCAGTTCCAAGCGGACAAAAGAGAAACAAAAAATCAAGTCAACGTGGCCAGCCAAAGCGTACCCTCGCAGCACAAGCTGTGACTGGATGGAACCTGAATTACCATCTTGCCTTAGGAAACTCATCATCCAATAAAGATCTCAGCTATGCTGATAGGCTAGTACAGTGAAGTAGGATTTATCACAGCTCAAAAAACTTTAAAGGTAGCACATAAGCAATGCTGCTACAGTTCTGAACCCAACCGCTTTGTTTGTTGACATACTTATAGTAAATTCAATTCTCAGTATCAGAAATGAAGTCATTCAATCTGACAGCAGGATTTTAGCATCCTGACAGGAATAGTAAGATAAAAAAATTGAACCAACAAGACATTTTGATAGGACTATTATTTTTACATAATTTTTCATGTTTTCACAGTAATTTACTCGAAGTTACTTTCAAAAAGTGGTAGAATATCTTTTTCTACTACTTTCAACTACACTTCCATTACATTTTAAACAATCAGTACACTTCCAATGAAAATATTTAACAAAACCTTTCCAAGCACTACTGTATTCCAGTGGCTCTTATTTACCACTAAACACTTCTACACACAATCACAATTTGAACAATGCACTGTTAAGTGAGAGGCACATCACATCTTAAATCCATGAGACATGAAAAAATGAATTAATATTTTTTTTCTTAATAAAACAGCACACTTTAAAGGTTCAAACATGGGAAAAAGCAATGACCATTCAATGGACTAGATGACCACTTCCTGTATAGCTTTGTAACTTGCCAATCCAATTCAAAATAATTTTAAATATTCTTGTCTTCCCATGCTGGAGAGAACAGCATAGTATCTTGGCTTCCTCAGTTAAAAAAAAATGTAATCATCAACCATCTGACAAAAGCTTCTTTACTAGGAGCCCCTTTCTTACCTTCTTAAAAAATGCTGCAGGTGCCATTTCAGCTCCATTCAGAGTTCTTAAGAGAAACATTGGCCAAGAAGATGCATTCATCTGAAATCCTAAGTAACAAATACATTACTTGTATACAAAATTCCTATCTTCTCTTCATAAAAAATAAAATAGGAGAGGGATATAAAGTCTGCATTACTAATGCCTAGTATCCTTTATTTTGGACTTGGCTTGAAATAAATGTAGCCAATAACAACGGACAGTTAAGGCAGCTGTTGGTGCAGAAAACTGCACACATTTCCATTTTTAGTGTTTTGTCGGCAGATCACTCATCATAATCTAACTTTGTGGTACAGGAGATAATCAAGTTACTGGACATTTTCCCTGATTCAGTGGAACTTCCCCAACATAAGCATCTAGTTTACTTTTCTGAGCCACTTTCCACTCTCCTTCAAAAAAATATCCTCAGTTCCAGCTCCTCTCATTTATTAAAGAGATTCCTTTTCATTTTCAAGGCTACTGTAATTCTTTCATTGGGACACAGACCAGAAAAAAGAATTAGTTTCTTATCCTTCCTCCATAAATAAATAAACAAAAAACCCACAAACATACACACATATACAAACACTATCTTAAAAAAGGAATATGCAATGAATTTAACCATTGTATAGCAAAACATAAAATTTTAAGTTGTTTCTAGTTTAATATTCTTCATTAAAGAGGAGAATAAAAAGCACAAACAATAATCAGATCTGTTTAGATTAACTATCTGATTCAGGCAGAAAAAAGGTCTGGCTGAAACCACTTTCATTCCAGTTAATCATCCCTGAGAACCAACTGTCTTCCAGTTAAAAATACCCCCTCTGCTTTTTGAGCTTTCCGAATGGATGCTTCAAGGTAATGAATAAAGTGAAAGCCATACCGGGCATTTGGTTCTACATCTTTAGCAAGTAAAGATCTGGCATAGTTCTATAGAAGAACAGGCATAAAATAAATAGGAAATTTCTCCACAAGGCACATAGTTCTAGAATC
Organism: Rhea pennata; assembly: GCF_028389875.1. NCBI lineage: Eukaryota > Metazoa > Chordata > Aves > Rheiformes > Rheidae > Rhea > Rhea pennata. Next base: position 134,139,795 of record NC_084663.1, on the reverse strand, counting down.
TGCCAGAAACTGAGGAGTTTCCTCATAACCAGGCCTCCATGAACCATTTAAGAAGTGTAGCTAGAAAGGTGGAACATACTTGCAACTATTTATTTGTTAAATAATTAAATCACTTAAAATTGGATTATGTGGCATAATGGCCCTTTAATTTGCTGCTCTAAGTTACCTTCTGTTGAATAAAGAGTTTTCAGGTTGGAACTCCCCGTGCAACACCTAAATGAACACAAAATTCATGCCTGGCAAATGATGCCAAAACTTGAGGCCTACTGAGCTGATTATCAGTCCTAGTTTTGACACCAGAGTCTTTGTATGATCTAAATACATTTAATTATTAAAATACCATAACCCTAACCAACTAGCACAGAAATGACTTACACATGAGACAGCAGGAGAACAGCTTAAATTAACTTAATTTTATCTTTGAATTGTCCTAGTGAAAAAAAATTATAAAATATAAAATGTTATCCTCAAGGGATTTTTTTGAAAACATTAAGTTGCTGAAAATAGCAAGAACAAAAAAAAAAAAAAAAAAAAAAAAAAAAAAAAAAAAACCACCTCTGACAAATGGAAGCTGGAAGACGAAACCTTTGCTACATTAATCACTTTCAGAAACCTGGTGTAACGTGTATAATTAAACCCACGTAAAAATCAGGTAGGAGGGACTATTTTAACTTGTTATTACAAAAGAAATAAAACATTAGTACCCAGAACGCTCACTACTACTCAGAAGGGGGAAAAAAAAAAAATCAGTTGTTTAAATGTCTAACAGGAGGTAATTATACACCCAATTAGCTCCCAGCTTTGCCCAGGAACAGGATGCTGTAAACTGGCCAAAAAGGCTTTTTTCAAAAATTTATCTAGGTATACCAGAATGCTTGCTACTTGGAACACTGCCTATCTCCAGGAAGATCTAGGACTGGAGGGACAAAGTAATGGCACTTGCATTCTTTTCTGAATAACTAGCAATTGTTCTGAGGGTAGATACACTTACATTCCTGGTGGTATGGAAACATCTTGTTAGGTACAGCACTACAAATAGCCTGACTGAATACAAGTACAAGGCAGTATCCAAAGGGTATCCATCAACCCTTTCACTGATGAAGATGAAAAGTTTCTCTTCTTAATGGATAAGCAGACACCATTATACATAACCCAGAGTTGTTTTATATATCACGCTGGTTTAGAAAAAGGTTTATAAAAGTACTAGGCTCCTGAATTATGTAACATCTGTGTAGCTGAAGGAACAGGTATATTTGTCCCTATTATAATCCTCTTTCATACTGGTACCACAGCATTCATTCTAAAAGAGTGTAGCAGGAACATCTAAGAGATTAAACTGAACAACTGAAAAAAGAAAGTTTTAGATTCTTGAAAAAAAAACTTTCAATGTTTTTATTTAAAGCCTGCATACATTCAAAAGAAAGAAGGAAAACCCCATTCTGGGCTTAACAACTTCTCTCTTAAATAGTATTTTTCCAGACAGATATCCTGCTTGCATTGTTTTCCTTGTGTTTCTAAAGCAGCACAACAGCTCAAAAATCTGTCCTTATAACCTAGTTTAAGTGTCTTAAAGGTTATACATAATGCTGTCGTATCTGCTTGCCTCACTACAAGCAAAGCAAGTTTCATACCGTAGTGAAATGGCAATTTTCACTTCACCTTTCTACCAGATGATCTGAAAGTCATTACTAAGTTTACAAGTTTAAGAGGTTAGTAAGAGAAAGTATACTTATTTTCACTGAACCTCTGTTTTCTCATGTGTAAGAATTACTGATGACAGGAAAACCACAAGGAGGTTTATAACCGTAAGAAGGGAAACCTATAGTAATATTTCTTTCATTAAGAACATTTTTCATGTATTTTCTGAATGTTACAGATTTGGGTGAGGGGGCTGTTGTTGTGAAATTTTGTTTTTAAGAGAAACGTCTGTCATTTCTTTTTTTTTTTAAATATAAGTATTTTCAAAATAATGTGAAAAATGTTACTTCAAAAGTGTTCACACCTAGAAGTTTATGTTATAACAAATATAGCACAAGAATGCAGATCTAAATATACAGATTAATCATTAATCATACAATGAAAATCTGCATTACAGTTGTATTACCAGCAGTAGTTAGAGTTAACTTTGACTGTTCATCATATAACAAAGAATTCATTTATGTAGTTTCCCCTTCAATAAACTTCCTCAATCTTTTTCGACAAAGCCTAAGTACTGTTTCTCAGTTTGGGGAGACACAATGTTGTAGCTTACATTACCCACAGAAGGCAAAATATATTCTGCAGATTATTATGGTTTTTTACGATTCCTAAACACATGAAAGCTATATGTTGTTCATGAGGTGTTCACAGTGCTCATAACTCAGTCATAAAAAACTGACCAGGTATCTTCCAAGATGGCTGATTAGAAGAGATTAGAATTGTATGCAATATAAGTTTCTAGTTTACGAAAACCCTGGAGTGTTTTTCTCCTACCTCGGAGTGGAACATTACAATACTGTAGAACCCTTCCTATGCCACCTTTCCCAGATCACAACGAATTTTCCCCAAGAGCTTGGGAAAACATTCATTCACATTGTCCTGAACTGATGCACCTTCTGCAGCCTAGCTGAGCATTTTACACTTAGGTTAACACTGAGCGCCTTCTAGCGGGCCACTTTGTTCAGCTGAAGAAGAAAAAGATCACTCTGCTTTCACCAGCACTACTTAGTTCTTATCAAAGGCCTGCTAAGAGGAATATGGACAATATAAAGCAAGAAAATACTGCATCCATGAACATACACAGGATAGAGTGTGTGTCAGGGAATATTTTTAGACTGGTGTGCAAGACAATATATTTAGTCATTAGAAAAACTATAGGTCTGATAAACCCATTTAATAATAAAAGATGCTTTAAAAAGAAAAAGAAAACAGAACTCAAAATCTAATTATTCTGCTCATTCTTACATCAAAAAAAAAATCAAGAGAAGAAAATGTGACAATTGACTTGTTCTGAATTGGCTTGCTTACTTCTCCTTTTTATATAAATAATGGTGTTAGTACCATTGAATTTACCAACACAAGAAGACAAAAATGATTGTATGAAAGCAAAATGCCATACGTGACAGTTCAGAAAATTTGCTTCTTACCAAGAGGAGGCTGGAGCATGCCCCCTTTCTTTTCACAGGTCCCGATTGGCTGTATGTCTGAGGAATCCACAAGCCTCCAAAAATCATTTTTGTTGTCACTTCCATCAAGTCGCAACCTTAATCTGGCACCAGTGATTCCAATTACCGTAGCTATACAAACCGAGGTAACATTGCGAGGATCATGGGCTTCCAGTTTCATACCAACTTTGAAATCATTCGTAGGTGGAATTCTAGACTACAATAAGAGGTAAGTATTTTCCTTATTTGTGTCACTATTGCTAAATTTACCAGCTAATTCATTGCACAGCCTTCATTCATTCAAACCTATCATATAACTGTTAAATATAAACAAACCTTTGAACATCAAGTCAGAAAAGGACGTTAGATAACCAACACCTACCATTTCAGTTTCTACTGCACAAACATTTTTTTTTCAATAAGCATTACTATGAGGAGAAACAAAGGAATCTTAATGAAAATACGAACATAAAAATAGGAGTGATTAATTCTTGACGTGAACAGAAAACAAGGACGTGAGCAAACATGACATTCAGCTCTTTTTAAAGACATGGTTTATTAATTTTCAATTCACAAGAGACAGTAAATCACAATACAGTAATGTCTTGGAAAATGAAACAGAACTTGGACCCTACACTACCAGGTTTAGAAAAACTCAAGGCAAGAGAGAGTTTCTGGATAAAAAAAGCTTACAATGTGAAAAAGAAGAAAGAGAAAGGAATTAATGTTAACTTAATTTTACAGAAAGAAAATACAGTCCCAAAGTCACATGAAACTTCTGAGCTAAGACCGGAATTGTAGCTTATGCTTATTAATAGAAAACTAAATGCATACATATACACACACAGAAATGCCACACAGGGTCACAGACAGAAATGCCATTTCACACAGTGAAATGCCAGTTTAATTAGCAGGCATCAGATTTTTGGAAAAAAGACATTGCCGCAGGGAAAAGAAACATGACAATGCAATTTGGTCTTTGATCCAAGCTTTTTGTGAAAAACTAGAGATTAAAAAGAGGGAAGGGAATATTTTTACAGGACAGTTGCTAAAAAAATGGAAAAGCTCACAAAACAATACAGTACTGGCAGAAATCCGCTAGATCACTGAGTCAGATCACTCGCTTACAGTAGTACTGCAGGCAATAAGACCATTTAATACTGTTCAGAAATCTGTATTAAAAATAACTGGGACTGGTTCCCTGTGCCACTTGTGTTGACAGTTTAGTCCAGAATCTCAGCATTCTCTTAAGAGAACTCTTTTCAAGTCTAAATGTATTCATGGAAATTTTTGCCAACATTATCTTTTACTTTAAATCTTTCAAAAAAAGTAATATTATTGATATTGACAGAGGGCAATCTAATCCTTTCTCAGCATTCTTTCATCAAATCAAATAAGCAAACACTGACACTTCATGTAAGAGAGGATGACTATTCCCCTATTATCCTGGAAGTCCTTTTCTGCATCTTTTCCAGTATAAAACTGGTTTTGAACACGGGTGATGAAAACTGTTGGCAGTGTTCCTCATGACATTTTAACCCCCTAGCTCTCCTATGTAGATTAAGGCAATCTGAAACCTAATATGGGAGGCAGGTAGAAAAATAAGAAACATGAGCATTCATACTCACAAGATACAAATGCCCTATCCCTGTCCGCTTGATTAGCTCAGATAAGGATTCCGTAGTAAGTGGACTGGGCACATTTATACATATAAGCACACACAAAAGGCTGAAGTAATTTGTGCTACTATAGCAAGCATTGTTAATATTTTGCCTCCACTAATTTTAATTTTTAAAAATATATCTTGCTGTACTTGGGCTACTGCATGCAGGTGAAGTATTTGAAGCAGATTCTGGATAAACAGCAGGAGTGCTGAAGGAGCCAGAGTCCAAAACCCCAAAAGACAAGTAATATTCAGTGAATGCTGAGTGTAGCATCTGCCAATACAGCATTTAGACAGCAGGCTGGCTGAGGGAGGGGGCTGAGCATATTAAATTTAAAGGGCAATTCAATTTCAGGATATTGCTTGTCAAGCTGTTATTTTCTACAACCATGAAAAGCAATTGAAATTGAAAAGTTACAAGTTTTGTTTGTTTCTGAAAAAGGTGAGCTTGTTTAAACTGTAACAACTCAGGACACTGTACTAAAACAGTATCACTTCTGTATTGGTTCTTATTTACATCAGGGTAACAAAACCAGCTGAAAACAGCTTTGTTCTAAGCCCTCTTCAAACCAGAAGGGACCAACCTTTTTTAATTAAAATTTTCAACTGTTTGAAAAAAAAAAATACAGTGAGAGAAAGGAATGTGAATTATTTCAAAAATTTTAATGGTAATTAAAAACAATGGACAGCAACAGCTAAATATGCTCTAAATTAGATAAATATTTTAATCAGTTTCCATTAGCTGTCTACATCTATATATTAAATTAATAGTAAACACTTAGCTATTGCTCCCTCAGTCTTTTTTAATTTTTAATTTAAAATTTATTTTAAATTTTAATACAAAATTTAAGTTTTTTAAAACACCCACAAGTTACAAATTCTGGATTTAACTGTAAAGTTAAGCATCTCTCTGCTTTGTTCTGTTTGGCTTGTCCCTGCAGTGTACTTCTTCACATTAAACAGAGTGATAATGACATGTACAAGACATGTATAACCCAATAAAGTCAAATTAGTCCTACACAAAGCTTGAGCAGGTTAGCTTCTAAAATCTGCAACTATTAATTAGTGAGAGGAGCTAGCTCTGCAATAATTAACAATGCATATCACTTTCTACTTAAAGGTCAACACTTAGAAGAAACTGTGAATCTCCATACGTAAATTGTTTTGAAATTTGCTAAGTACAGAAATTAAAGTTCCTCTTTCCAACTCCTCCACACATTTCAAGCAATCCAGTATGGAGAGCATGGTATCAACCTCAGAATGACCAACGGATATGTTACTGATCTCTGCCTCTAACCAAGCAGTTCAGCGTCTCTGCCTTGAGCTAGCATTCACTATGAAAATGGAACACTGTAGAATTGTTTACTGAAGATAATGAACTATAGGTGCTCCATCCAAATGGAGCTATGGATATTGTTACTCTTAGCCTAATCTTCCTTGCTTAGTGTTTGAAACCAATACATAAGGGCCTTTTTGTCCTTTATCTTCAACTCCCCAAGAGCAAGCTGAGACCCAAGACCTAGCATGGGAAGTGTTACCACCCGGTCTCCTCTCTGCTCAGTCTCCATCTCTACAAGTTACTTCAAATTCATTGTGTTACAGTTCCTCTCCTCCTCAGAGTATTCCTTTCATGTCCCTTTATGTTTAGTTCCCACTGGTGGCTTACTGCTGCAAGCAGTACAGCACCATTACACTAATAAAAAACCCTAGAGGATACCTCTCTGCACATTCCCAGATTTACTAAACAACACGCTTGTGACTTGTCACACCTACCTGAAACTATGTAATTCCTTCAGCACCTATCTTTCTAACACAACGAAGGCAGGCAAACTGAAACTCATTCTGTGTATCTTTAGGCAGCTAACTAAGCTAGTCCTCAAGTCAGGAACATACTGGCCCCAGTCCCCCTCTATAGAAAGATGCCTGCAGATGTTGACTCAGTCTCCAGAGGACCGAACCATTGGAGATCATTAGCTCACACAGGATGATAGATTTAAACTTCATCTTGGAATGGATACAAAAACATCAGGCAGAGGGGAAATAAATCTGCAGGGCATAGCATACAATATCACAATAAAAACGTTACTTATATGACCATTATACATTCCTTACATTCAAACTTAGCCACTATCCACATTCTGTACAGCAGAACCAACACTTCAACAACCAGAGCTCTGCACCATTGAAGATTAGGGGTAATAACATTCTTTACCGTGAAAATAGTACTTCTTCAGTATTCCTGAGTATTTCCCTTGTTTCTTTTATCTTCAGTATCTACAATTCCTTGGCAATAATCACTCTGCTCAGAAAAATCCAAAATTCAACACATTTGGGAGATCCACTAAAGAGGTAATGAATAAATTCTACTACTATGTATACACATACACACAAATATATATATATATATATGTACACACACATCTTGTTTACATATATATATGCATCTAATCTTCCTTAAAAAGAGAGTCCAAAGCTATCATGTTAATGAAACCCTCGAAGTCTGGCTTGAGACAGATATCAAGAATAGAACATATCAGTAGCTAGCTTCTACTAGAGAAATTGTAGCTAGAAATCAAGAGAAATCAAATAGGAAGTTTACAAATAGTATACAGGCAGCTCATCTCATCAACATACATACATTCACACAGGCTTGCAGAACAGTATTTGGCATACCTGTCTGAAACAATGTAGAGGAGCAGCTACTGATTCATTCTCTTTCAGATAATCATCCCAATTAAATTGTTCTGGAAGACATAAAACAAATGAAAAAAAAAAAACATTTTTAAAGGAAATTTAAATAAAAAGGAGATTTGGGGGAAGAGAGGGAAAAAACCCCAACTACGTTGCAGATAATTTTTTTTTCAAGAACAGAGTTACTTTAAAATGGGAACTCCACTTTTAAAAAATATACAATCCTTGAAATAGTTTTAGGAGTTCTATTAATCCATAGCATGGATCACACAACAGGCAAAATGAATATAAATCTCCCCCAAATTCTTTTTCTGTGGTCCACATAAGAAGATACAAGCCAAGGATATATAGATTCAGTTACCCGCTCAAAAACCTCCCAAGAATCCTTGTACAAATCACATTAATCTTTCTGTGTCTTGATCTCCCTAACTGTAACATGGGAACAGCAGCATTTCCTACCCCATAGGGCTACTGAGATGATGTATATGTGGCATAACCACTTAGATTCTGTCCTTATAAGATGAAGTATTTGAAACGTATATTAATCCAAACCACATACTAACCCAAATCTACCAGAAATCAAAGGTATTAGCTCAGTCTGTGAGTGTGATCTTACATAAAAACACAAAAAAAACACAAAAAAACAAAAAATAAAACCAAAACAAAATTAAAAAAGAAGAAAATCAATACGCCCCACCCTTCTAACTTCACCTTTGTGACTTTCTACCCAAAGTCTACTAATGGTTAATGCTCGTATGGTAAAGTATGTATCAGTATAACGTTCAGCAACAAGTAACTTCAGCATCGTCATATCTTTTTTTTTTTTCTAATGCTAATGTTGAGACCTTTTTTGTGCATGGGTGGATGGGTGTATTTTACATTGGATTTACTCAGTGTTTAAAGTTTTACATTAATGGAACAGTAAGAATACTAATGTCAAAGATATATGCGAGCATTACTTAAATTAATACAAGGCACAAGAGAAAAACTACAGTAGTTCAGCTAACATTTTTTGTTCTTATAATTATCTAAGTGAACTTTTTTGTTTATTTTTCTTGTTTGGGAAACTGGCATCTTTTCGAAAGACTTGATAACAGATGAACCCCCAAAATGGTACAATGGTGCCACCTAGCGGTTCAATCCACTACTACTTTTCAAAGTCTGTATCACAATTCCGACATGGCAATGACTGGGAAATCAAATTAGGTTTATTAGTAGTCCCTTCAAGAACACTCTTGGGCACAGTTAAATGCATTTTGGCAATTTTCAGGAGAGGAGAAACAAAAACAAGAAAATCTAAACAGAAAAAGACAGCATTTTGAGCCACTTGTATACTGCTTCTCTCTGAAGGGTATTCATTGCTTTGAAACCTGTTTTTAGTATTACCATAGCCTTTAGTTGAAAAGATATAGTGCCTCAAGCAACGAGAATTTGAACCCTGGGCCAGCTGAGATCCTCATTTTTTGGCATAACTGCTTCAAGGGGTGAATGATTTGTCCATGAAACTGCAGAGGACATCTGGCTGTTAACTAAGTAACAAAACTATAAAATCTCAAAAGGTGTTAATTTGGTGGACTGGACTGTATTTAGCCTGGGTGTGACAAGGATGGTTTGATAAGACATCTTGGAATTCAGCCTATTTTGCAATAAAATATTTATTAACACATTGGTACAACAACGATGTGTTTTTTATTGCCCACAAGAGGCAGCGTACATTAAATGTAAATCAAGTCTTTGTATTTCAAAAAAGGCACGATCAGGAAATGACTTTCCCCAAAAAGTATCCTCAATATCTGTTGGTCATGTCATTCTGGTAAGCCAAGAAGGCCGCAAATATTAAATAAGATAAAGCACTAGCAAAGTTTTGCTTTACAGAAGTTCTTTTTTTGAGTCTAATAATAAATAAAATTGCCACTACAGGTTGATTTCTGATCTCTTCCCCTCCCCCCCAAAAAAAGTGGTTTTAAAATATAACTTTTATTCTACTCAATTCAATAATATTAAACCTACTGAAAAAAAGAAGTTGCCTAGGTCCTAGCTATATCACATCCAACATGATGGTAAAAGCTATAATCATAAATCAGAGCCTCATTGTGTTAAGGACCATACAAATACAAATACTTCAGAGACACCACCTTTCAACAGGAAAGACCTTGACACACTTTCTCTGAAAATACTGTCTCCAAATAGCCCAGCAGTTCCCAAATAGTCAGCTGTTATAGCAGGACTGTAAATTTGATGGGATGACCAAAAAGTACAGAGGAAGACAAAGCAAGTTTTCTTTCCAGGGAATAATATCTACTAGAAAACTGCATGAAGTAGCACAAGCAGCCAGTTGCACACAAATCCAAGAGGAAGAACACACTACCTGGCTCTTTGCTTTAAATCCTGGATGTTAAAAACTCTTTTATCAAGCAAATTCAATTTGAAGCTTACTTTAGGATTACTCCACCTGTGAGGATATGCTGTAACAAGTTAAATAACAATATAAATTACTGCAGTGATAGAAAAAGGAGATGAAAGTATATTTGTAATATATGTGTGTCTAGGAAGACAATCATATGATAATACTTCTACAAAAAAACCTTCTCTGTAGCCAGCGTGTACAGGTAGAGAAGCAATTGCTTTCTGCACATTTCTAATTTTAAAACCCTAAAAAGCATTTCTCAGCAACTTCTGAGAAATAGAAGTCCATAAGAAAATTAGCTCAGACAATGATTTAATATGCCTTCCTCTTCCCACTCAAACCTGTAGGCTGAATAAATCAGCTTAAGAAAAACCTACTATGCAACACGCACAACTTTATCTATGAACCCATCAGCAAAGTGAAAACCAGAACGAGAAAAGGATTTTTATGCTGAAGGACAATGCTAAGAACAAATCAATATATAAAGGGTGAGGGGAGGAAAATCAGAATACAATTAAGATTTTTTATAAAAAATTAAATAGTTTACAACCAACCCTAGAATAATATGTTTAAAAAGTGATCTAAGACCCTCAGTATGGACAAATAGCCTGATTAGTTTAAATATAAAGAAAATAAGTTTATGGCATGGTTACCTGTACAGGACTGCAGTCAATGACCCATGATGTTCTTTCCAATTCTACACCAATACTGCATCACTCCTTGACCAATTCTGCCAATCGAAAAGTAACTTAAACCAGAAGGGATCCATGGAGGTCTCCAGCTCAACCAGCTGCTAAAGGCAGCCCCAATAAGAGCAGGCTGCTTGAGGCACTGCTGGCTTTTGAGTATCTCTATGGACAGAGACACCAGAACCACACCAGACCCACCCCTCTTCCAGGGTTTTAACACCTTCACTGGGAAATTTTTTTTCCTTATATGAAATAGGTATTTCCCATGTCCTAATTTGTGTTTGTTGCTTCTTGTCCTCCCACAGCACCTCTCAGAAGAGTCTGGCCCTGTTTTCTCTACATCCACCCATCAGGTAACTGAAGACAGCAAGACGCTCTCCTGTAAGCTTTCTTTTCTTAAGGTCGAAGAAACCAGCTTTCTCAGACTCTTCCCTCATGCATCATGTCCTTCAATTTCTTGGTGGACTGCCAGTGGACTTGCTTCAGTATATCCATGTCTTCCTTGTACTGGGAGCTCAAAACAGAACACAGTACTTCAGATGCAGTCTCACAAATACCAAAAAGAAGGAACTAATCACTTCCCTCAGCCTGCTGGCTACAGTTTTGCTCGAACAACTCAGTATGCAGTTGGCTTTCTTCACCACAAGGGCACACTGCTAGCTCACGCTCAGCTTGCTGCTCACCTTTTCTGCAAATCTGCTTTCTAGCCAGCCAGTTTCCTACCTGCACTGTTGCATGGGATTAGTCCTCCCAGAGGTGCAGGACTCTGCATTTGTCTTTGAATTTCATGAGGTTCCTGATGACTCATTTCTCTAGCATGTCCAGGTCCCTCTGAATAGCAACATTGCCCCCCAGCACATCAGCCGCTCATCCCAGATTCATATCATCCGAAAACTAGCCGATGGTGTGTTCCTTCCTCTCACGTAAGTCTACCAAGAAGACATAAAACAGCATCAGCGCTAGTATCCATCTCTGAGAACGCCACGAGTAGCCAGCTGCCAGCTGGACTCCCTGCTGTTGATCAAAAAATCTTTGAGCTCAGAGGTCCAGCCAATTTTCTGCCTACCTATCCAAATCACATCTCACCAGTCTGGCTGTAAAGGCACTGAAAAAGACCATACCCGAGGCCTTGCTTAAGCCAAGATAAGAATCGGTCATCTTACCATGGAAGACTGCCAGGTCAGTCAGGCATGGCTTGCACTGGCAAATCCATCTTGGCTGTTCCTGAGTACATTCTTGTCCTTTATTTGCTTGGAAATGGCTTCCCGGAGGATTTGTTTCATAGTTTTCCTGAAGAGTGAGGGTAGGCACACCAGCCTGCAGTTACCCAGATACTCCCCCTCTAGAAGACTGGCATATTGTCTGGGGTTTTTCCATTCATCAGGAAACATCCCTAACCACTATGACCTTTCCAAATGATAGAGGTGCCTTGCAGTGACGTCAGTCAACTCCCTCAGCACACTTGGAGGCATCCTGTCTGCTTCCAAGTACGCATGTATGTCCTGTGTGTGTATGCCCAGGATCTCTATCTTTCTCTACTGTATGCAAGACTTCAGCTTAGTTTAAGTATTTAAAAAAAAAAAATAAAGATTTAAACCGTGAATTCTGTCACTTATAAACAGAGTTAAGATTCTGGTTTATTTAGTTTAGTTTAATACAGTATCACCATAGTCTAGATGCTGTTTAAACAGAGGGAGCACCTCATGTCTTCTTATCTCATCCCTAAGTTTCCTGTGCAGACATCAGAGACTTCTGACACATACCTGTGTCTTTTCTAATCTTCATCTCCCCATCCCTTGTCAAAGATGACAAAACTTCTCTTTAATTTTGGTTTACATATTCTTGCAAATACAGTAAGTGAAGTATAAAATATGTTGTATCCTCCCTTAAACCTTTTACTTCCTTCCACATACTGTGATGATTCAAATGGAAGTTTACTACTCCTGTACTTCCCTACCTACTTTAGCCTATTTATTCATCTGTTCTTCTCACATTACTCTTTCCTCTCCTCTTCAACTTCTCCTATCACACATCCTCCTGAAAACTCTTGAGATTTAGTGGATGTTAGCCCAAAGTATTGTAAGGTATTTTTACTTTTCAGCACAAAGAGAGACTCTTTGTTCTCCCTTCCCACCAACATGCAGTAACACAGGATAAAATTATCACCTCATCCATATATAATCAGTGATGTTGTGTGATCTCGAGCAAGTCACTTTCTCTAGATGTTTGAGAGAACTGAGTCTAGATCTCATCAGTAAATTCAGTACTCAAATGCGACACTAACAGCATAGTTCCCAGTGGAAGAATACACAGATGATGGAATAAGGTTCATCTGCTTAGCACTGTTTCCACACAAAGCCTTTTAAATGCCCTGCTCTACTACACAAAAAGGCAGGGAAGTTTTATAGTGACTCCTTAAGCTGTTACCTTACTCACATATGAAAAGCATTGGTGGGGGGGACTTATGTGGTATTAGCATTATTTTAAAACATAGACATGCTATTTGACTTTAGTTTGACTGAAGTTCTGCTCTGCTAGAGACAGAAAACAAGACAGAAAACATTTTCTCTCATGTCTCCAAGTAACAGGGAAGAATAACAGAAACTACTGCCAGGATCCCTCCCCCCCAAAAAATGGAAGAAACAGGAAGAATCTGACCAATGGAACAGCAGAAAGTCTACTGTGGCTGGTGATAACAGGTCATACTTGTATGTGATATCATTGCCTCAACTATCTAGTTATCATGTCAATATTTCTACATTGTTCCAATGACCGCACTACAGTAAGTCACTCCTCCTCTGGTATCCAAGAAAATCTCTGTACCAGGCCACCCATTAGGAGTCCAAGGGCATGGGACTGGAAGTACAGTGAGAGTTTAAGTAACCTAGCGATTTGTTATCAAAAGTTAACTACGGACTCTGATGCTGCTATGTTTCTACTTCAGACAACAGGACTTGTGACATTTCTTACTGACCCACATTCAAGCAACCAACGTGAACACATGAAAAGCACATAAAGAAGCCGTTGTGCTCTCAGTGCACCTCACAAAGACTAGATAGCCTCTTTAATTAGCAAGCTGTTGAACAGAAAAGCAGGCAGCAAACCCAACGTACATGCCCTGTGGCACCTGTTGGGAAAAGCAATGTCTAAATTTGGTATTCTGTTTTCAAATCAACTGTTTTTTTATATAATAAACTGAGGACCATTTCTGGCAAGTGTGGAGCTTCCTCGGTTTATTATATTAAAAAAACAGTTGATTTGAAAACAGAATTTGCTTAAAGTAAAGTTAGAATCCCAGGCAATTAAATCCAGTTAACAATGGTAAAAATTCATACTATTACAGTGAAAAGCCTTATCCTGGAACCAGCAAACACATGAGGAAAAAGAAGATAACTGGGGCAGAAGAGGCACAGAAAAGAGAAATATATGATTAGAAAATCAGCCAAATAATAAATAAATAATAATAATAAAAAAGAAATCACTGTTCACAGGATGGTTTTGATTATATAGAAATATCAATAGTTGTCTTAGGCTAGTAAAACTGCCAGGCTGAAGTCAAGCCATTTCAAGCATCATTTGCTGTACGAAAACATATTTTGTTAACCAAGGTAGACAGAAGCAACAGTGTTTTAAACTACCCATCAGTAATAGCCAAGGAAGTTTGGGGGGGGGAGGGGGGGAAGAATAAAAAAGCCTCAGGAGACAGTATGATCCAGATCTCTCTCTCTATATAGAGAGAGAGACAGATAGATAGATTTCTTTTTTTAAAGGTACCTTAACTGATAACCTGACAGCTGCAATACCTACCACTTTTTAAAGATGGGTTGTTTGCCTGATGATTCTTTCCATGTTTCTCTTTTCTAATATTCTTTGAATCTAAAAGACAAGATTCCATTACATAATCAATGTAATATTCACATCATAATGATGTCCACTGTAACACAGAATGCTTTCAAACAATACAGAATACGCTATCTTAAAGACTTTTTCAAATTCATTTCAGTGCATAATCAAAAAGGCATTTGTATAATAATTTTACTCATTGTACTATTTTTTCGTTTAAAAATATATTGAGAAGTATAGCATGAAAAAGCAGAGCTTTTGAGTATTCTATATCACATTGTTAAAAGCTTGTTGCAGAAAACAGTTTATTATCTCTACAAAGAGTAACCCTGCTCTGATTATTAACAATTTACTCAATCTACACGCAATTTGAGATCCTTAGAATCACTAATTTTTTTTTCTTGTCCAGACCACCCTGAACTGAGAAACAAGGAAAAAAAAAAAACAAAAAAAAAAAAAGTAGTGTATTTTTGAGTTGAAGATTCCATTCTATCTTTAATTTATTGAATAATCAAATGCAGGCAACTACCTCAGTGTCCATTTTACTTATAAAAAATAAACATCAGAAGAATTCAACATATTGCCATGATTCAGCTCTTTCTGTATGTGGTTGTTCTTCAATAAATAATGAAAGAACTGGAGTGGAAATGATGAACATCACACATGGTTCACCTGTACTCTGTTTCAAGCTTTACTTACAGAAAACATAGAAGAGAAAAACCAGTAGGGCTTATCAGCGCTGCAGAAATAACTGCATCTTAAGTCTCTGATCACCAAAACTCCTCTAATTCCAGGCTAGGAGTGTATTTGTATCAAGTACGAGCTCATCAGTACGTAAGGACTTAAGTGTAAGAGAACAAAATAATCAACTATCAATACAGTCACCCTGTAAAACTGAACCATTATGTCACCTGCAGCAACTCACATGAACTAGGACAACCAAAGCAGTTAACTTAAGTACTCACCTTCCGAGAAGAGCAACCTGTAACTGACTCCATGCACAACTCTGAGGCATTAGCAAACTTTGAGAGAATTATTCTGCCATGCAGAGCCGGATATTCTTTTTAAAATCTGAAAATGTACTTATATTTCAATTGCCAGTTCAGTGTTTTATTTGAATTACATTTGAACTGCAGTCCACCAGCGTCAAAAGCAGATAACCAAACTAACATATTTTAAACACAGAAAGGTAGAGTGGCACTGGCTCTCTCATCTTCTCCACTATAGGTACAGCATCTCTCTCTCTCTCTCTCCCGCCCCCCTTTGATCACGCACACACATATGCACTGAAATCTGGCAAGAAATTAAGTTTGATAGACTCATTTCTATGTGTTTGTGTACAGATGAATGACAGAGAACATAGGTAATGAGAAAGTGAATGCCTTCTGCTGATTTTTGCCAAGGAAAGGCCATATTGCTTTACTTTTTATTCCATTCAGCAGACTTCATGTATGTTTTTTCAAGAAAGAAGTTACATATAGGTATGTTTAGTTTTAGCTATACTAAACAAGTTTCAAGTATTGGCTCCTTTTTTTAAGCAAACAATTGTTACATACAGTTTTAATACATTCACATGCATGACAAACTTGGCATTTCACTGTTAAAATGGTGAGCAGTAAGTCTAGCTAAAGCATATAGGGAAAAAAAAGAAAAAGCAATACCTCTTCCTTTAACAATTTTTAATACAGCAAGCCAAATAAGTATCAGTAAAGCCACTGTATAGAGAAGCATTGAACCAGAGGTCAGGCATTGTTAGAAGAAATCTTTTGGTCATCCCTGACAGTGCACTGTCCTGAGAAGTGGACAGAGATCAAGGAACTACCAACCTGTCAGCTCACAGTGGTTGGATACTGTCTGTCCTTTACTGGACTGACTTAAATTTTCCCTGCTGCTTCTTCTGCCTTTTTTCCACTTCCTTATTAAAAGATAAAGCACGATTATCCATACAATAATTATGCAAAGGCCTGCCACCAGTTTCTTAGAGGATGTGAAAATCTTGTTCTGGGCTCCCTAGTACAAGAGAAATGTAGAGCTACTGGAGTGAATCCAACAAAACGCCACAAAGATGATGAAGAGACATCTCTCACGTATTTAAAAAAAAAAAAAAAAAAAGGAGAGAGAGAGAGATTGAGAGAGATGGGAGTGTTTAGCCTGAAGAAGAGAAGGCTCAGGAGAGATCTGATCAATGTGTATAAATATCAGATGGGAGGGCGCAAAAAAGATAGAGCCAGACTCTTTTCAGCAATAGGACAAGAGGCAGTGGGCACACTGAAACACAGTGGGAAAGTGAAACACAGGAAATGCCATCTGAACCAAAGGAAAACCCTTTTTCCTGTGAGGGTGACTGAGCACTGGAATAACTTGCTCAAAGAGGTTATGGAGTCTCCGTTCTTGGAGAAATTCAAAAGTCTTCTGGACAGAGTCCTGGGCAACACGCTCTACGTGATCCTGCTTGAGAATCTGTGATTCTGTGAAATACCTGTAAGGCTAAAATCTCACAAATGGCCACAGCACGTTGAGAAATTATTTATGTTCTGCACTGGTTGGCTCTCTTTTCATGTTTCAAGAGAAAGACTTGAAGAGTAAGAATGAATAACTGCTTCCCAGGAATACCCAAAGGCTGAGAAAACAGAGTCATGAAAGAGTATCTATCCACCAGTGTTAGATCTCAAACAAGATGACAGCCTTTCATTATCAGAAAAATCAAGAAGAAATGAAAGAATCTGGAACACCATAGCCTGCACACCAGATGAGTTTTCACTGACCATCACCACTCCATTTACTTCCCACATCACAGTTAGGTTAATGCGTATCTTAGAAATACCACAGCAAACATGAAGCTGAAATGCAACACTTTCAGGGACACATTTCTTCTATAACCAACCATTAAAGAAATTATGAGAACAAGTGATAAAGATATTAATGCAAAGAAGTGGATTCCTCAGTAGCAGTTTAAACATTTCTTTTCTATCTGGTGAAGACACCTTCATTTAAAACAGGCTTGAAGCATTGTCACTATCAGTTGTTCTGGACAGCCAGAAATCTATACTTTAAGATCCTTGAACAAAACTCCCCTAGCACATGCCAGTATCCAAAGAGGAGTGAATAAAAACAAGATTTTTTTTCCCAAAGGCTCCCCTTGCCTTTATGCATTCCAATCTTCAATGTTGCAAGGCTGTTACAAAGCTGAATATTTTACCTAAGCAGATGAAAAACTATTAACAGTAAAAGTTACTTACCTCTCTTCAAGTGAGACACCCTGTATCTACTACCATCTCCCACCAATCAAAAGTTTTCCCCCAGTTTACACTTCACAGACGTTGTGATGTCTTAGTCTGGAGTGCCTCTCCAATGTCTGTATCCCAGGTGGATAAAAATGTATGGATTATTTTTAAAAGAAAATATAAGATTTTATTAAAATACGGTTTTATAAAGATGAAATATATGTTTTTAAATATATATTTGAAATTCTGACAGTTCAAATTCTAATAAAGTTAGTTTCAAAGATTAATGAAAATAAGATTAAGAAATGGAGGAGTATTATGCCAATCACTGGGCTGAGGGAGATCTCTGGATAAGCATATAACACTTCAGTGAAACTTTAAATGAGATTATAAAAGAGGGCTTTTCTTCCAGGTACGAAGAACATTTTCTTTTCAACTTCTTTAGCTAGTTATGTTCAATGACTGATTTCCATCAAAGCTGAAAATGGACTTGAAAATGGGAACTTTATTTTTAAGAGAAAGAAGAGACCTATTCATTCTGAAGTACTCAAGTTCACAGTGACAAAAAAGCAGGCAGTTTAACTCATTATTTATCTTCCTCTGTTTATAAAGTCAATTTTTAAGAGACAAGTTTGAGTTTACTTTCACAACACATACAATATTTTTAAGTAATTTTAATCAAAACAACAAAAATGAAATGTTGCTATTTTGGATTTAATTACATGCTTTTCAGCTGTTAAACTGCAAAAACAAAGGATAAGATATTGTTATCAAAATATGTTAAATATATAGTAATATGTGCATATGTATTATATATATTAAAATAGTACATATGTACAATATCTCATACATAGTACATCTATTATATGTGTGCAGACATATATACACACACTATGTATATAAAATATATCCAGTAAGTATTATATATACAATTATATATATTTTTTAAAACCCCATAAGAAGATTTCGTTCTTCTAAGGAGCAATATTAGAGTACAGGATATACTAAATTATGAAAGCAGCATATTTTATGTTCACCAGATAAGAGTTTTTCACAGCATACTTTATAAACTAATGCAGCAGATACAACACAAGATCAGAATAGATTACATAACGTGGTGTTTTCTGCTTACTGATTCAAAACTGTATTTGTTTACATCACTGTACCCTATCTGTAACCTCAGAATTCTTCTGCTGATAAGATTATACAACAGAAGACAGGCAAGAGTAACAACATCTATCACCCAAGAAAGCAGAGACAACGAAGAAACTAGACAAAGCTATCTTCACTGGCTTGTGAATGAGACAAAAAGAATTACAAGCAGAAAAGGCACCTTTAGAACATAAAGTCTAGTAAAAGATAGTTCTGGTGGCCAATTTATTTTTCCTGTTAAATATGGCCACATTGAACTCCAGTTACTTGCCTGAGATACTACAAAAAAGCACACTTCCTCTGCGAATAGTTACGCTTTTGACAGTAGGAAAGCTTTGTCTGTAGGCTGGCAAACACCTCTTCAGACAGCATTTGTTTTTAGCAGACAAAAAGAGTAGTGTTCTACATGAGGAGGCATATGTTTTTCATCTTCTAAAACCTGCATATTTTCTTGCTGTCCACGGTGGAAGAAGCTGGCAGTCATGTTTTCAGGATTTGTACAGCTATTTCTTAGATATCTTAAAGTCTTCTACACAGGCTTGTGTTCAAAATATGTCAGAAGACCACTTTTCTCAAATAAATCTTTTGTGTCTTCTTGACAGATGTTAAACGCCTTTGGGTAACAAAAGCATTTGATCTTCCCATGCCACACAATAACCTTCATCTGAAGGCAAGTTACTAAGATGAGCTAATATTCCCACACAAAGATGAGCCCAAGTCTTAAGACCTATCATAGCCCAGGAAGGGGCCAGTCACCTTCACTCCCTAGCACAGAGGATTGTGAGCACCTCTTAGCTACCCTTCACCAAACCTCAGTGCACACAGTTGAAGATACCAAGACTGAGTGAATCTGAGACATCTCCTTCTATTTCTTTTTGTGCTTTCTCAGGAGGTTTAATCTTATCTTATCTGCCAGGAACAGAGCATTTCTTTTAGGATATTTAGACAACAGCCATGTAGAAAATCTGCAAGCAAAGGGGGTAGGCTTCCTCCATAAACTCCTGGTACAACAATTAAATGGATGACCACTGCTATTATTATAGCAAGAGACAATTATTTACCAAAGGAGCACACAAGCACATAAAGCAACTTGGGCTGAAGGTGGAAGAAAGCTCAAGAGTGTTACACAAAAGTGTTAGCAACGTTTTATGGGGGACAGCTACTCATTTGAAAGCTTTGAAAAGCAGCAGCAACCCAGCCTTGGACAGCAGACCTTTCTCTTACTACATTTTCTTTGTTCCACTAACCCAAACACATTCGTTACTTCTTAAGTCTCATTCTTTAATTTAGCACTTAAGTTAATTCTTGATTAACTTCTCCGGAGATGACACAGAAGAAATCAAACTTTCATGGTACACTATGCGTTTGTAAATAAATTTCTTAAACTGTTCATTTTATCTCCAAGAGCTTGTGAAAGATAGCAGCTGACGCAATTTGCTGTGGTAAAATTTGATTCCCAGTATTACCAGTTATCTTCCTGCTAAATTAAGCAGTAGTTAAAGAATAAAGGACTACTTTTTATTTAATATCACATCTAGACACACTCTTCTATTTTAAAGTAGGACAACGGTGTCAAGATTGTCAGAGGACAAAGTTGTTTTCACCGAACTATATAGAACAGCTCCAAGAGATGCTAAATTTAGCATAGTTACTTTAAAACAAAAGTAAAGTATGAACTTATTCATGTTCAATACATATCATTACCTCCCTTCTTTAATCTAACAGTATAGTAACTATCAAGTAAAATCCCATCACCTTCAAAAAAAAGACAGTTAACAGTTTACTCATTTTCTTCCCTCTTGGATAAAAGCCACCAGGCCTTACCTTTAGCTGCTGTTCTCCCCATGGTAACACTTCTGTGATCTTCCTTCTCACAATAAAAAGGCTGAAGTTGAAAGGCCAGTTAATTCTTCCTTTCAGCACAACAGTTTCCTGTGGAGTAGTAATACAACATGTTAGGGGAGGGGGGGTGTTGGGATTTGGGATTTTTTTGTATTGGTTTATAATTATCTTGCCAATTTAAAGTAGAAAAGGTTTAATAAGCTATTTGTAGAATAACACTGTGCAAACAACGGATATATCCAAGTGGCAAGGGTTCAGAAGAAACCACATTTTTATTTCATTGTTTGACTGTTCATTGTTTAATGGTTTGCATTTTCAATGGGTTACTAATGCAAGGAAAGATAAGTAACATAATTCATTCTCTCCCCCTTCAAAAAAATAAAACCCACATTACTGAAAAATGGAAGAAAGGCCCTCCTGTCTCACATATGCATAGTTTAACAATCATCACTGTGAACACTTTCGGATAAAGCACACTATACTCCAGAACTACAGCAGAAGGGAGAACAAAAGTATTGATGTAAGAAGTCTACACAAAGGCATAATTGTTAACTGATACAAGTTGCAATGGCAAGTGGTATCACAGAGAAGAAAGCCCGTTAGGGGTATATTGACTTCAGATAGAAGCAGTGATCCACATCCTTGTAGGCTTTAGAAAAATAGAAGCGTCAACTTAGCTAAACCACTGTAAAACACCAAAAGCAACTTTTTTTTTTCTTTTGCTACTGTTATTTTTCCACTCCAGCATCTAATTTTTTAAATTTTGACTGTATTCAGCTGAAATCAAACTCACTTGAAACTTTTCAGCCTGGGAGCAACAAAATCATCAAATTTATTATCCTCTTCCATCTACTCAAGTGGATGGATTATTACTCAAGTAATAATGAGTAAAAAGATATTAAAAGTTCTGAATTATCATTTTTAACCAATTCCTTTGACCATTTAAGTTTGGCTACAGGAAACATTGTTAGAAGCCACACTTTTCAATATTATATAAAAAGAACAGCAGTGAAAAGCAAGGTATCTACTTGTAATGTCTTGAATCTTATAACCATGTGCCATAAAAATTTAAGTATACATATTGCATATAACAAAAAAAGGTGTCATATACATGAGTATTTTCCTTAAACTGGGACATTTCTGCAAAATTTAGATCAACTTGCATACTATGATGGACTGCATGATGAAAACTACTTATACAGTGCAAGTCCCATTGCTAAAATAAATATGGTTTTGAAAATACCAATGAATGAAAAATTCTGTGCCGAACATGCTGCACAGTTATTTAAAAAACTCAAAAGACTGAGTCTTGGAAGTAGATATAAATAAAACTGAATGATAATAAAAAGGAAGCAGTTTTCACTGCACAATAGCATTCACATAAATGATCGGCAGGATTAAGAATAGAAATCCTTTTAAGCCATCAAATAAATTTGAAATACTTGATACTTTTGTAGACTCCCCCAAAAAATTCAAAGCTTTTCCTCTCTAAGTAATAAATTGTGAAAGGTGATGTGGAGTCAAAGTAGCTGTTTTTACAGATTACTTTAAAACAGTGCATGGTTTTTATCTTTTTGTTCCAAGTACCAGATTGCACTTGGTGCAGTAATAAAGATTCCAACCCTGCAGTGATAGTCATCAAGTTTAGCACAACTGGAACGTCTGTCAGAACATAAAAAGGATTCCAGCATTTCATTAGCTTGTGTTGTACCAGATAGGCTATTTTACAGCATGCCCATAAGCCTGTTAAAAAATACAGGACAATTTAAAGTTCTGAAAATGATGCTTGAAATAAGGCAAATCCAACAGCAGGAATACAATATATTTCTATTTAGAAGAGGTGCTACTGAAAACCTACTTATACCTACTGTAGTCAATTCTGAGTCACTACTAGCTTGTAGATAGTGCTGTCTGTCACAGAAGACGTACTCAAGAAAGGTATTTCTGAGCCTCTTATCTAGCAACTACTGCACGTTGCTGAAGAGTAACACAATGAAAGCCAGCTTCCTCCAAAACACAACAGAGTCAGTCTGAAACAAAGTGTAACTTCTTTTGCAGGGGCAGACCTAGAAACAGCTCTTGATTACATCATGTAACTAAGTAGCAAATTGTGAGCAAGGCAGTTATGTCCTTTGCTAACCAACACAAGTCCCTTCAGAATGCTCCCAACATCATCAGCCTGACTCTAACCACAGCCCCCCCTCCCCTGATCAGAAGAAAACAATGACTAAATACGGGGGAGAAGCCCCCAAGGACTTTTGGGAAAAATTATGGAGAAAGCATGGATCTCAAGGCATTCTTGTATGTGCAACTCATTAGGAAAACAGAGAGAGTGAACATAAAGTTTGGGTTAAGAAAGTAATCTAGCTTTTAGAAATGAAGAGGAAAAGTAAGTACAACAAAACAATGTATGAATAAACAGAGATAGAAATGCAATGGCCAGGCTGAAGGGTAATGGAGTTAGGGGGCACAAAGGAAAAAAAATGAAAAGCAAAGGTACAAAACCTAAGCTAAGAACAACGCTTGTTGGTCACAAACAGAAAATAACCAAAAAGCATCCATTCAGGGAGTGGAAGTACGGAATCTGTGTGGGGACACCTGTGAGAAACTGTTTACTGTAAACTTCAGGAATTGAAAAGCTACAGAAAAAAAAGGGGGGGGGGAACAAAAGCATCACATTAGATTCACCGTTAGAATATTTCTAATTAAAAGAATCACGCAGGATCCCAACTCCCAGGAACAGCAATATTTACATCTACATTTCAAATTATCCTGAAATTCAGTTTTACTCCTTCCTTACTTAGCTTCTCCTACATCAGTTACTTGTTTTAAGATCAAATAGAAAGCATTTATCTGCCTTCAATTCTTTATTAAGGTTTTTATTGTCAAGCCCCAAATCACTTCTACTAGCTACCTCCCACTGTGCAAGTCCTTAGTGAAAAAGAAATATATTAGTACATAAGCCTAAACCATCCTTTCTGAGCTGCTACTACGTAATGCTAGATGTCAGAACACAGGATGGAAAATGTTTCCTGTCTGACACTACTATTCTAATTTGGAAAAAAAAAAATTCAAATGGCATGTATTGCCACATTTCAAAGAAGCTATTATTTTACAGAAAATGTCAAAATCATTCTGTGTTTTGTCTAATACAATTCTCCATTATCCTTCTTGCTCTAAGCCAATCATTGAACCAAGCTAACCAGGTAAATGTTCTGAAAAAATCGTCCATATTTAGAGCTTCCCAGAGCAAGTTTATCTTGACAGCATACCTGCTCATGAAAATGTATAGAACAGAATTATGGACATAAGCGTTTTATTTAAAAGAAGCCTAAGCACCAAGTAGACTGTGAGCTTAGTTCCCAGTGAAATTATTGTTTTCTGTGGTAGTGACTCAGCATTTCAGACTCAGAGATAAGACAGAGAAGCCAACTTTAGAGGCAGTTAGCTTTCTGACCCTGCAACTGGTATAAATGGAGTAACTTAGAGCTCAGCTCTCCAGTCCTTGGGGGAGTAGGGAACAGTCATTCATTGGCAGTCACAGCTAGGCAAGGGCTGAGGCTCTTCTTTTACACAGATACAAAGCTGTACGACCTCCAGAACTCAGAAGAGGAAACTAGTAAGAAATCCACCCTGAAATACCGATCTTCTTAATTCTAGGTTGAAATAGTCATGTTTGAGACTGTATCTGAACAGGGATTTATACCTTTCCCTCTCTTTCTTAATTCTTTTTCTTCTATAGATTCTTCTAGATCAAACTCCCATATGCAAGGGGGGAAAGAATTATACATAGTTAAACAGCAAAAATAGTTAAGAGCAAAGAAAAAGCACAATGTAAACAAAGCAATATCCCCTCCTGATCTTTCACTTACACCAGACCTACACTTTGCTTTTACCTCCACCACTGAAATGTTATTAACTTTAGAAACCTAAGAGTTACAGGTTATAAATGCTGGTCAGTATCGACATGCTCTTACTTCTGTTACCATCCCTTCCCTCCTTCTGCTCATTTGTAACAGGCAACACTTCAGAGAGGCATCCATGGAAAGGACCTTCACACTCTCCTCTCTGGACTAACATACAGCGCAAGAGTCATGATTCTGACCTCAATTTCTGTGTAGGGGTAACACAGCCCAATATGCAAGTACAGTTGTTTCCAAAACAACTGTGATTTTTTTTAATTGTTGCATTCCTTCAAAGTTTTTGTTCATGAATTTGGAATACTTTTAAAAACCTAATTACCTTTTCATCTCTTATCTTTTAAATAAAAACATTGTTACATACCATTTTCACAAGTCCTTAAGAGGCTGAAAAGATGGAAGGAAAAAAAAGCAGAAGGAGACTTAAAACAGTATTTCTATAACTTTAAATACTTCCAAGCCCCTTTGAAAAAACAGGCTAGTTACCCAAAGCAAATTTTATGTGCAGACTCATCGAGTATCCTTTAAGACATAGCAGCACACACCTCCTTGATTTCTGTCACAGAGATTATCAGCAAGCGCCTTTCAGAACATATTGCTCTATCATTACAGAAAAGTAAGATTTGGAAGATTAAAAAAAAAAAAAAGATTTGCACAAATGTAACACAAGTTTTATAGTTGTAAAAATCAGCATTATTTATCATTACACACCATTTCAAAACAATACTAAAGATTAGGGGTTTTTTCATTTATACACACAAGTATATAATGAGTAGGTGTTCTGACAAACTTAGTCTAAATTAGAATCTCTTCTAGTTCACCTTCTCTATAAAAAGAGTGAGAATCTTTTCAGGAAAGTAAAATAAACTTCAGTATTTCATATGGCAGCTCTTCTAATGAACCAATAGATGAGAACACCTTCTCTTCTAGTTAATAAAAACAGAGTTAGGAGAGCTAGACTTTTGTCAGATTTACTGGTTTTCAAGGGGAGCAAATATTAGGTATATATTTGAACTTTGTTATAATAATACATATTTCTTAAGTGGTGTTAAGGAAAGTAAGTAGGTAATTACTGCTTTAAAAATCATTTTGTACTGTCATTTGCCCTAACATCAGGATGAAGTTTTCTGCATTTGCAAAGTTTCTTAGAAATACATTGGCAGTGTACAACTCACTATGTATCAAATAATTAACATAAACCTCTAAGCTATCAACAGTAAAATGCCATCTGTAAACAGTCTGCCCTTTATACAGGTAAGTTTATGACCTGCTTTAGAATATGAGCAACTGTACTTACAATAAGTCATACACTTCAAAACCATAACCTCACAATCCATACTGACTGTATTATTCAGTACAGAGCAAGGCATTGTGTATTTTAAAAAGCAACATTAACCGAATTTAGACCAAAGACTTGTCGCAAAACTTCCTGAAATGAGAAATGAATACTTTATGGGAATGGCAGAAAACAAATGTCTCAGTAAAATAATATAAGCAGTATCAACTAATAACAGAAATACCTTATGTCAAGTAGATTTATTGTTTTCTAATTTGACAGTAATTTAAAAAAAATTTTGAAGTAGAAAGTTTAGAGTTGCTCTAATGTTACCAGTGGAAAATAAAAACAGCCCCTCACCCCCCTGATCCTGCCTGAAAAGCTTGAAGATGTGGGGTTGTAAAAACCTGAAAAAGGAAATGGTATGTGTGAAGTCAGCAGTTCAGCCAGGCAGCTGGAACCCAGTCTATTAACAGCTTTAAATATTCTTAAAATGCCAGTCTTCCCACATGAAAGGGTATTTTTAATGTTATATTCAAATAAATTAAAATATAGCTCAAAGCATTTACATTTCTGTCTATAGTAAAACTGTTTGTCAGACTGTATTTACTAATACATATTTACAGTAGCATTAGAGTTTGACAAACCGTTTAAACATTTTGGTAAATTCACATCTCTAATACCTCTGTGTTATTTTCCACTTCCCTCTTCAAGCCTGGAGCATTGTTCCTAAAAACATTCATCAGTATTATTCAGCATGACTTCACTCAAATCAAACTCAGATTTCTGTCATGAAACAAACCAATTAGAAGATGCACAAAAAAAGTACAATAAGCACTGCATTCCCGCATGAAATTCTATATATTCACAGATTTATCTTCTCCTCCTTCAGCTCAGCCTCCCTTGACACAGAAGAGAGCTTTCTAACTATTTGTTCTGTGAAGCACTATGCATACCTTTAGCACAGTGCAAATAAGACAGGTAAGGGAGAAAATAAATTGCTATTGCAAACAGTAAGAGATGCCCAGAAGCTGGTATGGAATGGGATGCTCAAGATCCCTATATAGCTTTTCTGCACTTGTCTTTTACAGAAAACAAGCAATATCAACAGTTTTAAATGCAGCAATCTGAGAGAGAGTGTGTACACAAGGGGGCTAGGAGCAGAAAGACAAGCAGAGGAAGAAGGGCAAAAAGAGATTTTACAACCTGTTAGACAACTTTGGCTTCCTTCCTTCTACCTTGCCTCCAAATTCTAAAAGAATTGTGGAAGCTCAGTTCAGATATGATCTAATAGAGCCCTATCCATGCTTTGCAGAGCTGACATCCATCCCTGTGATCCAGAGTAGATATTAATCCAACAGAGTAACCAGAAAAATACAATCATCTTTTATTTGCTGCAAAAAATCTATGAGCAACAAATACAGAGCACAGCTTTTTTTTTTTTTTTTTTTTTTTTTTTTTTTATTGGTAGCACAGAGAATAGTCTTGGGACATTTCTGCATATCATCAGTCTATTCTGAGCACCTCACATAAGTTAAGCTTGTTCTGAAGCAAAAGAATTTGCCTCTCCCAGCTTTTACTCAATGTCAACAGTAACACACTTCTGCTACCATCTTCCTCCAGTGCTTATGGTATCTCCTGCCTCTCTCCCAAGAATCCAAACGCTTGGGACTAGCTAACTGGGACTAGCAACCACCGTTCATTAACAAGGGCAGAGCTTGCCTTATCACATCTATGCCCTGCTGCAACACACTGCAACGTATGCTCCTTTACATAATGGGACAGCTACACTACACTGGTACCACATGCTGCCTGCTGGTGTCTAATCAGGGCACGCACGCACAGACACACACGCACACACACAAACCAAAATTAAATTAACCCTCAAGGAATTTCCTGATACCTCACCTTTCAGAGGATGTTTCTGAGGGGAGGAAAACCCAAGGTGGCTGATTATAGCCTTCACTGCCCAGCTGCATTCTAGGCACACCCACTCCCCACTGGACTGGGCATATCTGCGCTACTGGTAGTTACAGCTTTCCTTCCCCACTTCTTATTTCTTTAGGAAAGAAACAATCCTTCTCCAATCCCCTTCCATAAGGGAGTGGAATCCTCGTCAGATATTGCCAAAAATATTTGCACAAACATTCACAAGCACTGTTCAATGTTGCTAGACATTTCTGCAGATAATAAAGTGCTGACAGGTCACAAAAAAAAAAAAAAGAAAGCCAACGCTAAGCAGCACGGAGAGGCAGACAGCTGCAAACGCTCCGCCATAGAATCTGCCATACTCCTCAAAAAATGTAAGAGGTTGAAAATCCCAAAGCATCAGGTAATATCCAAAGTAAGTCAATCTCCTCATTCCTAATTTCTGGGATGACTATCTGATTATACAAAACAGGATGAGACCAGGTGTAACAGGACAGCCTCCCCCACCTATTCCCCGGATGTGCAATTGGTTGTGTGCCAACACTGCAGCCCAGGCAGGGGCAGAGCAGCCAGCCTTCTGCTGCCTCCTTCAGGAAGGTGCCATTCCCGCACATCTGCCTCACAGGGCTTCTACTGTTGAGTACTGGAGAATTCAGCCATTAATCCAGGCAGCATTTTTCCTACTGCAAGCTAGCAAAAATATTACTCATAACATACAGATAATATTTACCAGGTAATTATAATGCTGTTCTTTTCATGATTAAAGCCAGTATGTATCTTCTGACCTTTCCAGAAAACTTCCTGCCTCTTTCAAGTATACTGTATTCATACAAGAGATTTAATATCAAAAGTGCCATCAAACATACTAGCAGCTCTTTTAATCTCTGAACCTTAATATATGACAGTGTCACTAACATGCTTCACCAAACTTAACAGCTCTGACATCCTTTCACATTCCTCCATATACAAATTCATTTTTACAAACTGTTCTTTTCAAACAGGTTTTCAAAAGCATCCTTTAGAACTGCACTCATTCCCCTGAATTTTCCTGTGTTAATCTACAATAGATTTCATATAATACATAAATAATGGTACACACTTCACTCATGTACCTCATCAAAACAGTGCTACTCTCTTGTAGGTTTTACTAGCTTCAGATGGTCCCTGAACTAATATATGCTAGAGAGAGAGACTGGCTGAAGGCTTGGTCATGAACTAACTAAAAGGGATATCATATTACCTTGAGAAGACAGAAAACTTAAATTTCCACTAGAGAAGGTCATCTCTTTCACCTAAAGTCAAGACTTCCTTGGTATCTCAGATAAAATTTGACCTGATTTGTGTAGCTGAAAGCCTAGAATCAAATAATTTAACCAGGCTATCTACCTTCAATACCTTACTTGCTTTTAGATTACAATATACCGATGGGGAGCTGCACAGAAAGCACATCATATACAGGGGAAAAACTATCAATTCAAAAATATTGTTCATACTGAAGCTGCATATAACATTGTTCTAACAAATTTGAAGTACTTTAAGACTAGTCTGGACAGAAGATATCTAAACAGCATCTTTCTTTTGGGACAAAAAGGCAATCTCCTACTAAAACAAGCAGAAAAGTAAAACTTTGTTAAAGATTGTAGTATTTCAGAAAGACCTGGCATAAACACAAGATATTAAAGTATTATATGCAAAAACAGCCTGATTTTTTTAAAAATTGGAAGAATCAGAACCTGACAAATCCTTATTGGACAAACTTAAGATTCTACTGTGGGCAACCACTGCATATGGAATGCTAAAATCATGGTCCCAAAAAAATGACTTATGATAATTCAATTAACAACGTAGCCATCAGCTACAAAAGAATGTGAACTATTTATCACATCAGAAGATAGATGAGGTAACTCAGAAAGCAGAAACATAAGATCACAGCCCCTAGGCGTTAAGTAAGTCCTAATGAGAGAGACTACACAAGGTACCATGCATGAAGGTGAAAAGAGGTAT